>NC_056705.1:25897405-26232210 GCF_018831695.1 Puntigrus tetrazona | reverse complement strand
TTTGATTCTGTGAACATTTTGTTTAGTTTGTTACTGGTTCAGTTGTTTCTACCCCTCTAACGACAAAGATGGTCTACCAGCAGCCTTCAGCGCCCCATCATCTGTGGCAGTGCAATGATTAATCATCTAGAACAGCTTGGACCAGCTAATTACACAAATGACCTGTTTGGTTCAGCGGTAATCGTAGTAATTATAATCAGAAGAAAGGTTTAACTGGATTTTCCTGTAAGATGCAACACTTGACTGCCTACAATAGCTTCATAATTTTAAAATCTACACCTGCATGCTTTACACAGGGGATAGGACACATAAATTATCATGCAGTATGTAACCTTTTGTTTGTGTTTTAGTACAGCTATAGGCTACATTGTAGCAGATGTTCAGACTTTAAATGCCTTGATATAATAGTGTATACTGTGAACACTTAATAGTATGATGATTATTAGATACAATTTATGGCGACAGTTTTAAAGACAAATATTTTCCTGAAATTTTGCCTGTGAGTTTTCTTTACAGCTGTTAGAACTCTGTATATACGATCACTGTACTATTATAACCTATTCATTGTACTATTATGCAACATACCATACAATAATACACATATTATATTTTATTAGCATATAGTGAGAGAAGACTAAGATACATTCCGAACAAAGTGCACCTTTATAAATAGAAACTCATGAGGATAAAAAAAAAGGCTGTTTGTTTTCATATAGATCTTATGTTTTCGTATGTTTTAAAGCCTTTATGTTTATGAAAGCATTGTTGGTGAATTTCCAGTGTTCTTGCTGAGGCTGATTAGATGATGAAGCTTGATCACTTATACTTCAATAATGTCAGGCAAATTAAAACATTTCCATAATGACAATGACCCTTGTGGTAATTACTAATGACTGTTACATTTGATTGTCTCCTGATATTAAAGGGCAATCAATCATGAAGACATAATTTGTCACACTACCTGATTTCCCACTTTGCTGAACTCAGTCTAATAACTTTCATTAACAAGTCGTTAACCAAACATTATATTATTCTATGAGATTAGTAGGTTATGTACATTCAAATAAGAATGTGCATTTGATGAAAATGTATGTATAAAAGTTTCATAACTATGTTTATACATTTTATTATACACAATATAAGAATAAAGTAATATATATAAAAAAAACATAATATATAAGTGTTTGTTTTTGTTGTTAAAAAAGTTATTATAAAGTGTTACCATTTATATTACATACAGTACATATAGACCTTTTTATAGTTCTCAGCATTATTTCATTGTGGTCTATGTAAAAAGGTGGTCCCTCAAAAATGACTAAAAGAAAACTGTTGTTGTTCTAAACTTCAGCCTTGTCTTCACCCTTTTCTTCTGAGCCCAATTAAGAGCCTTAATCAGCTAACGACTTTGCGCGCTGACCCGTTAGAGGAATTAAGCAGGTAGAAATGATAGGGTGAGGAGGAAGGCAAAATGCTGAGGAGACTGTTTGTGCATCTCTGGTGTAAAATTAAGAAAGAAAGAAAAAGCGATTAAAAGAGAACAAGCTGGAGCAGAATGAGGGCTAGCGCTCTTTGGAGGCGCTGAATTAGCCAATCACACACACGCACGCGCTGTCGGAAATTAATATGACGAGCCTCCTCAAAGTGGCGATATTAAAACTACGCTGTTTATCAGAGCAGGAGAACTTCTAGAAAGCATATATAAATAAACGCATACAAACATGCACGCAAAACAAAGAGTGTATGTGGTATGCATTTTGTGCTTGCTCGATTTTGAGACTTCCCGATCCCAAACGTATGATCTCAGTTCCAATTAATTTGAAATTTCTCTTGAGCTCGACCGAACCTCTTTAATCTACCAGGAGCAATTTCATATCTCGCGAGCAGATAAAGTAAAAATCAGTAATGTATAAACACCACAAAAAAAACTGACATTAATCAACACACTTAAAAATATATAATAAAATATAAAAAAAGCAAAGCATATATATCTAATGCTGTATATAATATAAATAATGCATTCTAGTCTAATCTCACACACACACACGCAAGCACACACACAAATAAGAAAGCTGCCAACATACACAGCTGAATGGATTCATAGAAAAAATGAATCATCTGTCAATCAAATGACAAATCAGAGAGCAATTCTGTGATCTCTATCATATCAAAACACCAATTACAGACAAAATGCTTTTTCTAAACTAAGCACCGTGTTAACAACTTACACCCCTTTTTAATGTTACCTTATACTAGAAACAAAGTCGACCTCACAGCCAAGTTAAGGGGCTACACGAAAACTATGCTCACAGAATATATTTTTAACAATTGCACTGTATTTTATTGATAGAATTATTACATATTTCCAATAATTTCCAAACATCGTATAGGCAATTATAATTTCAGTGCATGTACGCCGCCTCAGTGCAGCATTAAACGGTCTATGTAAATGCACCTCAAGATATCCGAAGGCATTTGATGAAATAAAGCATATCTTATTTTGAACACAACTGATATTTCATGGGAATTGTGTTAGTTGTCATCTTTCTGGGTGTGCGGTTTTATATTCCGTTGAATTCTGTTATGCTCGCAACCCTGTTATGAAGACTTTAATGCATTGACGACGAGTGTAACTAACCCGTTTTCTTCCCTCTCAGGCTCGTCTTTCTTGCGTGTTTGTGAGCGGGGGGGGGGGGAGGCAGGGGGCTGCTGGAGTTTGCTGAGAGTAGCTTTAACTTTGGCCAGAGGCTTTAGCAGCCATAAAAATGGGCCCGGGTTAGAGCAGCGGCTGGCTAATCTCTTCATATCTGGTGAGGCCCATTCTGCCCGGCCGCCGTGGGTGCCACGCTCTGTATTTCACTTCACCTTTTTTTTTTTTTTTTTTCACTTCTCCATTTCTTAGCCTCTCTCTCCCTTTCTCTTTTCCGTCTGTTGGACGGCTCCCAAAACAAATCAGGCTCATCTTCTGATGACTGCATGGGAGAGGAAGAGAGTAGAGGGTGTGATGCTAGCTCTCCACGCGACTACCCTCTCTCCTCTGCCTTTCTCTCTCTAGGCCTCAAGCAGTCAGCATCTGGTAGCCCCCGAAAGGAGCGTGTGTGTGTGGCGCCATGAGCTCAGGACACACACTGCAGCGTTTGAACGACAATAAAGACGCACAGCCTCACACACGCACACACACTAGCTAGCTAGCGGTGTAGCGCTGTCTGAGTGATGGCTAAAGAGACAGCTGGTGTGTACTCAGCCAAAGTTCCTCAGCCAAACATAAGCTTGTCCGACCTTCAGAGGTCTGGCAGAGGAGGCTGCGTTCTGGGCATTCTTTACTGACAACTCGCAAAGACAGGTTCTAGCTCTCACCTATGCTATAATAACTCAAACCATTACTCTCCCTGGATCTATCATGTCCTGATGAGGTTTATGGCAACTTTGTTTATTTCTCTGGATGTGTTTGTATGTTTGTCATCTCATTCTCCGTCTCAGTTCATCAAGTTTCGACAGCACGGAGGAGAGACGGGTAGGCTATGAGTGTAAATCAGCGCGAGTGTGTGTGGGTGTGTGTTTGTGAATATGTGTGTTCTTTCATGTCAAAGCAGGTATGAGGTTGTGAATGTGTATGTGCGCTTGTGTCCAGGTGTGTGTGTGTATGAGACATCGTGAACGCTGAGAAGGGCTGAGTGTTTTCTGACGCCTGTCGGACTGGGCCTGTCACAGTGGAACAGGAAGGTGTCATCAGCCCAGGCCTCAGAGCCGGAGCCCGTCAGCCAGCCGGACCTGAACACCCTGATGAGCTGACAGCCGGCACAGCACAGGCCTGTCTCAGGCCTCCCAGAGAGAGAAAGCACCTGCAACCAGCCATCTACCTGTCTGTCTGACTGACTATGGGATACACTTGATACAATGTACATCCACAACTAACCGTGGCCCTCTTTGAGTTTTCCGGGTGTCTGTGTGTGTGTGTGTCTCGGCTCCTACCTCTTCTGAGTCTTAACTCCTGAGTTCGACGGTGCACCTAAACCTCAAAGTGCCAGTTTTAAGAATGTGTCAAAATAAATATTAATAATATGCACAGGCAACAAAGTATTTGGATGTACAAACTGTACAAACGCCATTGGATTAGGCAACAAAATATCAATTCAAATGCCATATGCAAAACAAATGATGAGCTTTTTCCAGAACTGACTTTGGTATATTTTCTTAGCTTAATCAATTTTGTAAAAACAGCTAGTCCCAAAACATTTTTAGTGGATATAATAAAACATCCATATCCATCCATCCATTTTGCTTTATCCCTGTATGACTACTGAGGGACTTCAGTATATAATAAATATAATATAATATATAATGCAAATAATGATTAGGAAAAAATTCTGAATGTATAGAACCTTTTTTTACTTGCTAACTAGCTTAAGGCAGTAGGATATATATACACACACGCATATATATATATATATATATATATATATATATATATATATATATATATATATAAATACATATACATATACATTACATATATTGTAATTTTTTTTTATAATGCTATGATATGTTATAATATGTAATTGTATGTTATCATATGTTATTTAAACCCAATGCACTTGTTTTTGTGAGCTGTTTCTATCCTTTTAAAATTAAATTGCCTGTTTTGAGATTACTGTAAAGCAAAATTTATCGACCACAATCTGACAATTTCACATGTTGCGGGAAAACTCAGGGTGTTTTTTCGCTTTGATGACTGAAATTGTCACATTACAGATGTTCAATCCCATTGAGATCACATGCACGACAATTTGTGTACCACAAGCCAGCAAAGTCAAAATTTAGGAATCAAAAATGCTTTATGGCACCGTCGCGTTAAATTATCAAACAAGACGCTTTCTCTCACGCCGCAGCCCGCATTCCCTTGGGTCTTTGTTAAAACTGACATTACCCACGACGCTCAGCGATGCTGCCTCTGCTCGCCTGTATTACGCTCATTTTCTGGGTGGCAATAAATATTAGAATAAACTGCGCCAAAGCGAGGCTGGTCAGGGCCTCTGTTCCCTGTCTGCTCCGGTTGCCACGGCAGCTGAGTGACAGACAAGCCTAGGGGGGTTGGATTAGATGAGGTGACAGAGGCTAAGAAACCAAAGGCCTCTTTTTTTTCCCCCTTCACCCTTTTTTCCCTCTTTTTTTCCTCGTCAAGTAAATTTAGCCTGAGGAAGGATGAACATCATAAAGCTGAGAGAGGAGGAGAGAGGCCCTCTGTGATTGTTGACGCCTGCCGATAAATCAGATTTTTAATTATCGGACACACGACAAGGAGCAGTGACAACGTGTTTTGCCCCCACCTAAGAGACTCCTTCCAGCCGGTTCACCGGAGAGCGCTCTGTCAGCCGCAGTCAGACAGAAGAGAACTGACACCGTAGGAGAATACCTCTATATTATCGCACCCCCTTCACCTCCACCACGGCACAATCACGCCGAAGACAAGTGCTAAACAAACACTTACAAGTGAAATCACGTGTTGAGGTATGGACGGTGTACAATAACTGAAAGCGAGAGACCTTTTGAACCGAGCGCATGCTGGGAGGGGCACCGCAGGACACGAGCATGCTGGGTACGACTATGCTTCACGGCCTGTGAGGGAACATGCGTTTGACATTTATTCCCATATGTCTATTGATTATGTGACAGCAGCAATTTGTTTTCCCCCAGGAATTTCATTACTAACCATGATATTGGCTAAATCTAAGCAAATGTGGTTGTAGACTGTAAGCTAGCAGCAAATATGATCTCAGCTGCGCAAGCTTTACATCAGCATTTGTTGCTCCGGCGAGCGGGGGGTTCACCATCTACACCCCCTCAGAATGCGAATTTTATGTAAGTCGTTCTGTGCAGATTCAATAACTCTTGCAAAAGCCCATTGGCTTGCCGTTTCATCTGTTACACTGTGGAAAATAAGGTACATTTGCCGCAAGTTCAAAACCACAACACGGAGAAACATTCGGCTGTTGAACTTCATCCAGGTATCTGTCACGAGCCACATGTGTTTGTGTTTTTGCTCAGTTTTACATTACCTCTTTAAGAAAAGCTTATCATGTGGTCCGTGCGCAGTTATGTCATGTCAAAGTAATGTCTTCTCAAATGTAGACATGTCCTCATGTCGACGTCTTCGTAGAGAACAACATCTATCACTAATCGAGGGGCAGATTTCAAACTGATCTTGATGAAATATTCCATTAATCTAAGTGCGCTGTAAGTGTCTAGTCCTCACCGCAACAATCTAATATCTTCTGCGATGGAGCCACTAAAACTTAATGAATCAAGCAACGTTCGAACCACAGACATCATTACATGTTTTTTGATATACATTTATCATTGTGGTTTATTCTGTTTCACACTGAAATCCATATAAATAACTGCGTTTGAGCCCCTTTGGACTGATGAGCTGCCGCTGTCAATAAACGCTCCCTCAAAGCTCTCTGTGACAACAGACCCAAGCTCCATCAAGTTTTTGCAGCACTTCCATATTGTACAAAAAACGGTTATAGATTTAAATGTAATTTTTTTTAAATTAAATGTAATATCACTATCATTATTATTAGTCTGTAATTAATTGCACTTGATGAATAAACAAAGTAAATAAATACATTCTAAGACAATGTTTTTATGGAGTGTCTATTTACACGCCCGCCTCGTGGGGAGTGGCTATTTACGCTAACTCCGCCCACCAACGTGTGACCGGGGTAGTCATCATTACAAAAGACGGTCATTTGACATCAGCTTCAGTGGCGTGTGATGGTAAAAAGTCTTATTTTCATGCGATCGACCTGGGTTTGAATCTGCCTTCTGGCATTTTTTTTCTCCATTTTTACATTTCAAATAACATCACAAAAAAAAAAAAAAAAAAATGAATAGAAATGAAGGAAATAATCAAAAAGTTGTAAATAATTGGGTAGGGTTAGGGTAGGTGCAGGGAGGGCTTTATTGTAATAATTTGAATTAATATTAACATTTACACTCAATAAGTTGCATTTTATTTTATAATTTACTTCAATACTGAGGTGCAGATAAGTAAGTAGCATAAATAGCAGAAAATGGCATAACACTAAATAATGCTGCTATTTTCAATTAGTGTAAATAGAATCTATGCTAAAAAATATTCTATTTTCTCTTAGTGTAAATAGAATCCAAAAAATAAATATACTCTATCACTATTTACACTTTCTTTTATTTGAATACCCCTTACTGTTTTTTTTCCTACTCAATTTCTGGTTATATAATGTGTAAATATAGAAACATAGACATTTAAAACATTAAACATAATTTAAGTAACAACTTTTAATTTAAAGACTAATTACAATCATTGTGCTCATTGACAAACTTTAAAGGGACACATTTAGCTTTGCCTTTAAAGCATTTTAAGGCTAAAATGCCTAAAGATGCTAAAAAAGACACCGAATTCATATCATTGCACCATTTCATATCACACCAGTTCTGTTCGCTGTTATTCTCACTCCGCTGTTGACACAATGTTCTCACACTAGATCACCTTTCTGGATTTCCCCCAGATGCTGATGGCATATTACTTCAGCCCTGCACCCCTAGACCTATAGACACTCCTCCTCTTTTTTCCTTCACTCAAAACATGGTGAAGACCATGTTTTTTTTTGTGCTCAGAGCCACAGGAAGAGAGGGCTACAGGCGCTGTGATTTACGAGTGCTTAGCTCACTAATTCTTGCCGGCCCGAGCAGGAGGCATGCATGTTTTGTTGGTGGAGGTAGTGCTAGTGCTGTACATTCTGACACTCTGGACATGCCACTTTTCTTATAGTGCCTCGTCCCCCCCAGTGATAATTTATGGACAAATTCAGCCATCCTGAGATGATCACTGAGTACGGCAGTGGTACGGCAGTGGCAGACAAACACTATACACCATGATATACACTAAGAAACATTTACACAACAGAAAGAGTAGAGGTTTGTGTATGAATGTTTCCTTAATGTCACCTGGATAAGGTTTGATGTAAGGAGCACGTTTTGACACATCTAAAAGTGTAACGGTTTTCTTTTTGCATTTAATTTAATTCAATTTTATTCACTTTTATATTTTATTTGCTTTTTATTTTTTATTATTATTATTTTAATTCCATTTTTACTTAAATGTGTAGCATTATGTTTTCAGTTTTGGATACATAAAAATAGTGATACTAATTAATTAGTAATACATTTAATATAATAAAATACATTATTCTGAATTCAAACCACTTAAAATACATGTCTAGTGTAGATAAGTTTTGTTGGTATGTTTTGTTATATATATATATATATATATATATATATATATATATATATATATATATATATATATATATATATATATATATATATATATATATATAACAAAAAACATACCAAATACTATTGTAGGGCATTCAAATAGTGTCTAATAGTATACTTATAACATAGAGCTCTTGTATTAAATTAGAAACAAATGCAAAATTCAAAACAATAGCTAAAATGTGTGGTCTCAGACTTTTGGATTGCGGATATTTTCTTCTATATCTTATTCTCTCTCTAACATTTTCTCAGTCATGACTACATGCACACATAATGATCTAGTTTTTAGCAGTTTAATACATAAATGTAAATCGTATGCCATCGCTTCAATTAATTTGTCCTGTAGGGGGCGACAAGCTTTTTTTGGTGAGTCATGTTTATTTCATGCTAAATTTAAAAAAAACACCCAGACATACCATATTTTTGAAAAAGTCAAATAAAGGCAGTTTTATATATCTATGGAGTCAAGCATTATTGACTTACAAGTCTGTTAGGAAAGAAGCACACGTCAGTGCAACAAATCGTGAGTGTTTTTGATCAGCACTCGAGAAGCTTAAGTAGATAAGACATGCTTTAGCAGACTTGGAAGGAGTCCAGCAGCCATAGATGAGACAGGGGGAGAAACAAAGAACTAGTTAGACAGAGCGAGATGGAGAGGAGAGAGAGCGACGGAATAAGACATAATGTGAGTCATAATTTTCAACAACAGAACTTAAAAACATTTCTAACATATGTCCTGAGAGACAGGCAAAAGAGGGCACGGTAAAACCAAGCTAGTGTCCGTGATTGCCATCGCAGAATTTAAAAGGGCATGAGAGAGGCAGCTAATTTTGCCCAATGGACTGGATAACCTTTTAGGATCAGAGGATTATTGCCCGATTAATCAGCCATGATTAGCTTTCATCAAGATCTGTGGAATCAGCCCTGTCATGACTTTTTTAGAAATGCCATTTATTTATTTAGTTCTATTTTGAGAAAACATTATGCCGGGTTGTCACGCTGACAAGAGCGCTATCACTATTCATTAAAGCTTTAAAAAACGAGAAGAAAAAGAAGAATCAGTCTCTCTGCCTGTCACTGGTCCCTTTAATGGACGGTGTTGATGTGCGGGATGTGCGGAGCAATAGCTGAGCTGTTATGGTGGAGTCGCCCACGGTGACGAGTACAGGTCCCTCTCAGGAGTTGAGCGGCTTTGGAAATATGGACGTCGAGAGAGAATGTGGCAGATGGCTGACAAGGCATTTTTACCCATAACGCCCCAGTAAAACTTTAACTCCGAGAGATTTAGTGCTAGCGCTCTGCACTTAGCAAGCTGCAGCCAGGGTCATATTTTTCAAAAGTCCCAAACTGATGGTTCTGCAAGGTTTGCATAAACATGCTTTATTGATTGCGTTGTTAAAAGATTCAAAGGGTCAGTATCATTTAGCTAAAGACAGTTTTAGAGGACAAATAAAAGCTAAAAATTGCTAAACGTTTGGGTGGGGAATATTGATTTTTTAGCGAGTCGAGGAAGAAGTAATTAAATTATTCATTCTGTTATAATTATGATTGATACAGGCATTAAGGAGTCGTTTCGGAAAAGGAAAAAAAAACATTTTCAAATAAAATATTTGGTGCAAGCAAGTTTATACCTTAAAGACCCTAATCGACAGCGAATGCTTAAAAGACACGTTAAGGGTAAAAATACAGAAGCCAAAATCGCTTGAACTGAAATATCGTTTGACATGTTCATTCTCCTCATGACAGCCTCGGCAGAAACTAACAGCCGGCTTTGTCTTCATTGTAGCAAGTTTATGAAAACATTTCACTTCCACAGTCATTTGTATTCGACTATGCAAAACAAGCTCCCTGATAGGATGTGTCATCCTAATTGGGCCCATGATGCCAGTAGGCCGGGAATTATGGGAAGGGGCTGATGTGGAGACGGGCTGAGCGGAGGAAGGGATGTGCCGAGAGAGTCATCCCTCTTACCACGCCAGACGCCAGCCGAGTCTGAGGGGCACACAAGGGGGCTGATGAGAGCGTGCCGGGGGTACGAGGGGCATTATGAGGCACAGGTGACAGAGTCTCACATCTGCAGCTGCCAGCATTTGGGTTGGCTTGTTTGCTGTAGTTCGAATGGATAGGGGGTGGGGTTTCCGAGGCCGTGGAGAGTTGGTGAGGGGGTAAAAGGGAATTTGGTTTATAGTGCACAGCTGCTTGTGTCACTTCTAGGGACCCGTAAAAGCAAAAAGGAAGAACAGTTGAAAATCAGCGAAGAAAACAGGAAGCGCACTTTGTCTTTCTCCTTCTCCCTAATGCCTCTGTGTGATTTCAATTCAAAGTCGCAAGAAGCCTACAAGTGCATTTATATGAATATTTAAAAGTATGCAACAGTTCGCTCCGAGCCTCGGTTGTGTGTGTTTCCATATGCAGTGTGTGTCTCTGTATTAGTGTTCAGAGAATTTTCGGTGACCCTTGTTATTAAATCTTATGCCGGTAAATGGCCAAATGACTGTCTTCGAAGTGAGTCATTGAAGTATTCACTCAGGTGATTCGTTCAAAACATGAGTGACCGACTCCGAAAATTAGTTTACTTCCTTACAGTATAGTATGATACACATGAAAGAATTGTGAGAGGAGTAGTGTGTCTGACTTCACAGTATTCATCAAACAGTACAAGGACTGTGTGCAAGATATTTGAAGTGCGCATCCCATGAACACTATCCCATGAGGCCACTGGAGAGGACTTGTGAATGACAGTAAAGTTATGCAACTGACGCTAGTATGTCACATCACAATGATAAAAGGGTTAATGTAGTACAGTTAATATAGGATTATACTCACTCCACACATTCATAGTATATAGAAAACACATTGTGGGTGGTCATAAAGTAATAGCTTATTATTTATTTCAGTTGTTCAAAACATTAAATCGGTGTGGAATGAAGTGATTATTTAGTTGTTTAGTTAACTGATTCATTCAAAACTGATTTATTAAGGAATGAAACACATTATTGTATTTACAAATGAGTCTTTCCACTGATTCGTTCAAAATACTGATTCAGAAACAAAACACCACTATTGTGAGTTGGTTGAGCAACAGTACAGATGTTTTTTATTGCTAATGTTAGCCTATTAGGTAACAATAAAAAATGTAATAATTTATCCACTAAACTACACAATCTCAGGAACAACTGTGGCGGATGTAACAATTACGGTATCAAATAAAAAGTCATATTTAATGCAAACATATGTCAAATAAGTTTGGTGGAGAACTACAATGGGACAGCAAAAAATAAATAAATATTCCCTAACAAAGTTAACAACTGCTTGTTTCATAAAAACAGTGAAACTGAAGCAACAGTAATTCTACTGTTTGTACATTTTTTATTTCATATTAATCTTTTATTCAGAAATATAAAAATACTAAACCATAGTAAACCCCTGTTTACATATAAAACATTTTTAACAACAGTAGTTCATAATAATGTACAAATTCTTCATAGTTTTCGAGGAATTTTATTTTACTTCTTTCAAGCACTGGTTTTCATTATCAACCAGCTTAGCTTTCACCCCAACATTTCCCGCTCATAGTTTTATTATCATCATCTCAATAGGACCTTGGTCCAGTGTAGGCACGTACCTGACATCTACACCCGGGAGCAGAGCCATCCGTTAAGCATGACGACATAGAAAAATGGGGGCAACTGCGCGCGGGCCTGAGAGAGAACCACTGAGGTGGACACTGGCGGGACCAGCTCGGTTTATCTTCCAGCATTAACATGATGGAAAATATGAATACTTGAATCTTATCGCAGGTGTGCTTTATAACAACATTCATCATAAGACGTATTATGTTTTTATCAAGTCGGGGGGAGAGATGGGAAGCCACTGATTCCATTTCCACTCTGGTCAGCACAGGATCCTGCTTGCCTCTATTATCCTGATTTCAAGAGAGAGAGAAAAAAAAAGAAAGAAAAATATAGGAAAGATTATAAATCCTGCTGAGGCTTTTTTTCCCCACTCTTTGTTGCCAACTCTGTCTTGAAATTAACTCAGGATCTGCGGGCCCAGGGCTTTAATAGCAGAAAATAATAAAACAGACATCGGCAGGATCCGTTACATTTATATATTAAAGGCTAGAGAGGGTGTGATGTACTGGCTGATAAATGTAAGGGAATCCTTCAAGTCTTTCTCTTTTAATAATTCTGTCAGCCTTGTAAACCATCTGACCATTGTGCTATTAAAGTCATTTTTTAGGTAAAAAAGAAGAAACATCATCAGTCATTATTATCATTTAATACATCTTTTTGTACTCTTTTACTTTCCTGCTTTGACTCCAAACCCAGAAACGAACGCATATCTAACCGTGTTGCAGAAATCCATTAAAAGGGAGAACAGGAGAATGGGAAGTTTGCCACCGAACAGTAGGAAAGAGATTCGATGATGGCTGCCTGTTTTACTGAGTCTGTGGGGAATTTACAGATGGTGGATCTGTATCATTAATTCACTGTGGCTGGAACTCAGCTGAACTGATTCATTGTCTGTGGCACAAGTGAGAGTTAATGATAGTTTATTCATAGTTTTAAAAAGTCTTTAGTCAGAATATGGCTGTCCACTTAAATCTGTATTAATACATCAGATTGCTATGTAGCATATCCAAGCATTTTTATGTCTTTTTGATTCAGGGTACAAAAGAGCCGCTTGTCCTTTTCACTGTCAATCAGGCCATGGCAGTTTAGATACCATCAAAGTCACAGCTCTTGTCAGAAATCATTTGCTAAACATTTGTATGTCCTAATACCTTCTGAAAACCTACCACAATTAAAATGTAAAGCCTAACAGAGATTTGTGACGGAGGAGACTCTGGATGTGAGCTCTTTCAGCCAATATTCTTGGGTAATTTGATAAACGCTCGTTTAAAAAGATTCAGTAAGATTTTAAGATTTAAAAGGTCAGTTTTGGGGTTTTTGCAAGAAACGATATTTTATTCAGCGAGGATGCAGTTAATTAAATTGATAAAAGTTATCTATATATACCAAATCAGCATATTAGAATGAATTCTGAAGGATCACGTTGTGGATTCTGAATATTCAGCTTTGCCATCAAATTAATACATTTAAATTGAAAACACAATTGTAATCAGACGGATAATAACAAATATTACATTTGGGCAGATATATACATTTTTTCACTTGCTAGTATTATGTATTATCTATTTTCATGTATTATGTATTATCTACTGACTTTTCAGCAAAATGTATATTTTACAAACTTTTTCTATTATATCTGTCATCAAGCTGCAACGTGATACTGCACCATCAAAATGCTGTGCCCTAAAAATAAGTCCACGTCAATTTTCTGACCCAATATTCCACATGTACTTTTACGATTCACACTATAAACAGGAACAAAGTGAGGTAAGCCATTGCCACAAAAGAAATGATTTAGCTTACTTGGCTAAACCTGCATTTTAAACAAAAAAGTGAATGAAACACACCAAGTTAAGCTCATATTGTATCCCCCCTCGGTTTAATTGTGCTAGCTAAATACATGGGACTTAATCAAGCTTAAAAATAACAAACAAACAAATAAAAGAGGTCCTCGGAGAACTCATTAGAGGCCTTGTCAAACTCAAGAGACTACATAATTACTAACCAAAATAAAAATGCAAAGCTATTTTGTTTGTATTCCCTTCTTCTTTATGATTACTGCTGAACTAAGGTCAATGAATGCCAAAGTTTCACTTATTCGAAAAATTTGATTGAGTAATGGAAACTGTGGCACGTATGATCCTCCCTCTTGAAAGAGAATCGCTTTTCTTTTGAAAAGACTCAAACTTATGTATATGTCTCAAATAGAATATGAACAACCACTTATGCTGATGCTCTAGTTCTCACTGCGAGGAAAAGAAAGGAAAATTACATTTGCTGACTTCTCTCATTAAAGCAGAAACCTAGGCCTGCTGACAGCGAAGGGAAAAGAGTTAAACATAATTTCTATAAATAAATCTTTTTGTCATTTTAATTACTGGATCAACGGTGCCTCAGATGAATGGTCATCCCATCAATCTTTAATTAAAGTCACGCATTGCAGATTTAGCACGATGTTGTGGCTGATTGAAAAATAAGGGAATGATATTTCTATTAGAGACTGTTTTATTAATAACATGTCAGGGCTCTAAAACACCAATCCAACAGAGAGTCAATCAAAAGGAAATGATAGACAGCCTATACGTCAGGGACTGCATATTGCATATGCCTTTTCTCCTTTTTTTTCTCCTTAGATGTCTTCCTGCTTTTTTTTTGTGCAGATGTCAAGTCTTTCTTTAACTGTCAGGTCTGGAGAGACTTGTCATTATGCATTAAACTCAACAAACAAACAGCAACCGTAAACACTTACAGCTCACAAACTTTAAAAATGTGAATTTTTGATAAAACAATGGCTTTAAAAACAATTTGGATGTCAATAAGCGTACTTTTGCCATCTATAAACCTTTCTACCTCACTCTCTATTGTTTCTCCTTTCTCTGGCAACTACAAATGAATATAAATGAATAAGGTACAATAATTTTCTTAAAAAGTAATAATTTATAATAATAAAGAAATGTGTTCATAAAACACATAAAAGTTTAGACATCATTAAAACCAAAATTTTTAAACGCCCATAAATCCATGCAAGATTAAGCCAAGAACAATGAGGTATTTTGTGGATGCGATTGCATCAGCCCGAGGAAACTTTTATAACTTTTCCCACTTTCCAAAGTGTTATTTCTCTGTCCCTGGTTTAATCTTTAATGCTTCCTCTTCTGAAAGAGAAAGAAAGAGTCAGGGAGCTCATGCTATGCTCTTGACCCCAATGCTACATGTTTGTTGTGTTGGGTAATTCTTCTTCCTTCCCTCCCAAGATGAGCCCTCCGGTTTATTTTTAAGTCATCAATTACTCAAACTTCAGCCCAACTATCTCTCCCCTACCATCTGGGTTCCATACCATGGTCTTAAATGCAGCCCGGATAATGACAACCTTCTCCCGACTGTTAATTTACGAGGCCGGGGAGTCGTATTTCATGTGTTATCATGCCTCTCCATTTGATCTCGCGTATCTTTTTCCCCCTGCATCTGTGCGCCTGTGTGCATAAATCTCTTCGTCTCACACCTTGTCACCAGGCCAAAAGATGCTCAAGGCACAAGGAACCCTGTATTAGCTTCTTTTAAACTAAAAAAGAGACGGGGTAGAAGAAAGAACAAAGAAGAAGGAAGGAAGAAAAAAAAAAAAGCAGCACAGAACGGCAAAGTGGCCGCAGGTATTAAAACCCGATTCAGATGTGACAAAACTTGGCAGGCGATCTGATGAATGCGTTTCTACCTCCGCTAATCACAAAAATAAAATTAACAACAGTTCGGGGTGTATTTCAAAACATGCATTGGCTGGATCTGCGCATTTAACAATCCTTTAATGTAGTTCAAATCTACCTTGCTTATGAGTTTTATATTTCGCACGGTTTATGTCATTTCTCTGCAGCTTAGTTTTATTTTTATGCTCGCAACTAAACGTAAAACACAATGTTCTGCTCCAGTTTGTGAGATTTGCTACTTTTGTTTATCTCGACTGTCTTTCCTAAGTCTTTCTTTCACACTACACTTTCCGTAGTCTATTTTCATCTTCATTGTAGTGTTATTTTCACCCCTAATGAAATCACACGCAAATCGCCCAAAGTGCTGACGGAGGCTGCGGGCGTTAAAAGCCAATCCTCTGCGGGCCTCGTTTAGAAAGCAACCATTTTATTTATTGTGCGTCTCATCTCATCTCCTCCTCCTCCTACTTCTCTTCTCCTCTGGACTCCTTAGAGAGATCTCCAAAATGTCCCTGCACTTCTTAAAGCTCACTGGCCACAACAAACTAAGAGGGCTTAACCTAAGCCAGGCAGAAAATAATAATAATACTAATATAGTGAAAATATGAAACACAGACGCATGCATACGTACATATGCTAGCGCAGTCTCGGAAAGTTCTTTGTATCTTTCTTTGAATGACGAGCCCCATATTTCCTCTCTGAAATGACACTTTAATTAAGCAAATTACTCTAGTGAGGGTAGAGGAACCGTCAAGAGCTTGATAAGGCTGTGGAGATAAACCCTTATTGAGAGTGTTTATCAAAGGCGCTTGGGATCTAAACCTTTAATAGGTAATACCGAGATAAGTAAGCCTTTGTGATGTTACTAGCGCAGGGATATTTTCAGAGAGGCTTATGGAAGAGGGTAAAAGAAAGGGATGAAATGTTGCGGGAACGAGTCAGTGCTTAAGAAAAAGAGCGGACGATCACATCCTCACCCCATTCGGAGCTCTTTTGTGTGAGGGACTTAGATTTCGGGGCGCAAGAGTGAAAAATACAACACATGCTGTTATGACTTCCTCAACGGCAGAGCTTGTTTTATAAGACTATTAGCAATTTTCATGGATTAGCTTTTGGGGAAACATACAGAGGTGAGCATTGTAGTAGTATTACCTGTCAGAGACTAAAACTTTTATCCCTTTCATTTTTAATACATATTGCAATGCTATTTTGAATCGTGTTTACTTTAAACTATGAGGAATTCCATGTACGCTGACACTAAAGAAAATATTTGGCGTTCGAGATCCCATACGGTTCAGATCACGCGGCCTCATGTGATATTTCTTTACGTAACCATGTTGAAAATGTTTTTATATCCATGGGCGATCGGACTAGTAACACACGTTTCCAGTAAATAATTTGTTTGATGTATTCATCTTTCATTTATTTAAATCTGTCATCAAGCTTCTATACTTCATAATAAATAGGTAAACCCTTTTCATCTCCTCGTTGTTACACCAAAGTTACAGGACAAGACCTGCTGGATGGATGATATAGTTAGGGACATCCACGTAAAAGACTCCAAGACAAGCAAAGACGCGGTGATGTAATGTTTATATGGCATTTCTATAAACAAATACGCTTGAGATGAAAACCCTAAGATCCCCATCCTGCCGTCTATACCTTGTAATTGCCTCCTTACTTGCTCTCTTTACTTTTCTCTGCCTCACTATCTCTCATAGTCTCTTTCTGTGATCTACATGTGGTTTGGGTTATGCAAGCGTCTTATGCTGCAGTGTGGAGACTCTGCCGTTAGTGTAGGGCCAGTAAAGTGAATGAAAGATAGGCACAGAGAAAGAGACTGTTCGGCGCTGAGGAGTTGTGCTACAGCAGCACCCAGGCCCCTCTCTGCAGAAAGTCATAAAAACCTTACAGGCACCCAGCTGGGCGACCATGTAGGAGAGCCACAGATCACTTCCTTTTACATACTTCAGCACTCATGTTTCTCTGCAGGAGGAGGCCTCTGCTTTCCCAGAATTCCTGTGCAGGGTTCAGGGACCACCGTGGTGTGTGTGCGGTCTGCGCATAGTTACGGCTAATAATGTGTTTGTGAGAGAAAGAGAGAGCAGGGTGTATGCTGTGCAGTGCGTCCTCTAACTGTCTCTCGTGGTAATGCTCAACAGCTGTAGACTTAGTGTTTTATTTAAAAGACATGAGAAACACAAATCCTATCTTTTTGCGTGTGAACTATTAGAAATGATCTGACATAATTTCTACTATTCATTTCTACACAAAGCTAAAGTCTGTCCGTTTGACCAAGCAATCTTAATTTCGACAATCGCAATCTAGTGACTATTTAATCACAGTAAAAACTTTGTTGTATTGCAAAGATAAGTAATATTCATGTCCCATTCTAATAACAAATGATTTCCCCATCACAAAATAAATGAAATAAAATAAAATGTCTTCCTTCCTTAATTTACACGGAATATAGTTGTTTAAATAAAAATAAAACAAGAGTAGTCCTGCTTTTAATAAAAATATGAATGTATTTTTAATATACATTTGTCTGTACGAAAATCACATAAACATATATATATATTTTGTCCAAAATTTTAAGTTAAAACATTTTCTTTAATATTCAAATTTAAAAGATAATTTCATGTAGGCCCAATTTTAAACCCTAATCACAGAAAGTGATCCTGCTTTAAAGGATTTTACTTGATTTACTAGATTAGATTAAATAATTTCAGAAAGAAACATCTGTAAATTATTTCAGTACCTTTCAGTAACAATTTAGTAAAGGGAGCAATTCTCGCTATTAACTAGTTGGGCATTAACATGCCTATTATTACCATATATTAATACTCATAAAGCACATATTCTGCATGCCTAATCCAATCTAATGCCTAAATTTAACAACTACCTTACTAACTATTAATACGCACCAAATAAGGAGTTTATTATGCCAAAAGTTTGTTAATGGTTTGTCAATAGGAAGAATTGGACCTTAAAATAAAATGTAAGTTTGACTGAAAGTGTGACAAAATGCAGACCTTTACATTCAGCCGCTTTTTCTTATTTTTTCTGTTTACCGAAATTAAATAAAAGAAATGAGCTTATCATCATTGCGGATGAGCCCAAGATGCTTTGAGAACAGCGTAGGGGAAGAAAGAGAACTCTCTTCATCAATATCGGTCTAAAACCTCTGTTAGATCTCAGCCTGTCACTTACCTGAAGCTGCCACTTCTCCTTAGCATAAGCAAGCGTGAAATGTTTACTTGAACACATTTCGGCGGGAAAGCGTGGAATAGAAGATGGCACAAGCTGCATAGGAGGTATAGGTATGTGACAGATATATAACACAGAGAGAGGGGGGTTGGGGGGGTGATGAGGGGAAGAAAACAGAGAGAGAGAGAAGGGAGGAAGAAGAGAGGGCTGACACTTGTTATTGCGGCAATGCTCAGCTGAGGTGTATCTTTTCTGAGGAGGATAAATTCAATGTGATGTGCCCGTCCTTTTGCCTTCAAAGCACTGACATTGGCATGCAGTTCACGTCATGGGACAGACACACATTAGCTGTCAAACACTTCTTTCATCTTCTGACTTCAAAGGGACCGATTGATTAGTCTAAATGGCCATTACCAAACATCCGCCACTGCAGCATGAAGCAGCAAAGCGTGACAAAGAGAATACAAAATCAACGGCTGCGAATATGATAGAGAAGGAGGTAGAGAGAGGGGGATGAAGACGGGAAGAGTGCTGCAACAAAAGAACAAAAACATGCTTTCCGTCTAATTTGCAGAGGGAGATGCTCTTTTCTGGCATAATCCGCTGAGATTAGCAGCAGATTATAAGCGTTCTCCACTGTATCACCAGCATCCCACTATAAAGAGCTTTTTGTTGCTGCTGTCATCTCTTCATAGCGTGAGGTGTATTTTTCACACTACAAAAGTGACTTGATTGCATCGATATATAGGACTGACTGAAAGCTTATTAATTATTACTAGTAATAGAGTACTGGTACAGAGAGAGAGAGAGAGAGAGAGAGAGAGAGAGAGAGAGAATGGTAGGAAGTAAATCATTCCGGCCAATTCTAAAAATAAATGTCAAAAAATTATTAAATAAATAAGTAAATCAAATATTTATAGAGTTTAACTGTTATTACAATAGATATTTTCCTTCAATTCTTGGCAAATATAAATTTAAATCAAATATATTTATGTGATTATGCAGAATGTCTAATTCATTTCTATTTATCAAGTTGGCAGGAAGCTAAGTAAAAAAAATGATTCTGAATACAAATATTTGTTTTAATAAACATGTTTGTACGTTGTGTCAAATACAAGTTTATCATCAATAATTAAAAACTAGCTAACCTGTAATGAGTGTTTAATAATAATAAAAAAACACTTTTGTTAGTTCATTAGCTAAGATTAGTTACTAATGCATCATTAAAACATTAGTTAATGCACTGTGAACTAACATGAAAAAACAATGAACAATTGTATTTGTATTAACTCATTTATTAATAAATAGTGTAATAAATGTATTATTCCACTGTTTATTGCTAGAAAATAGTAATAAATCCTACAAATCATGGTTATAAATTTACAATTTTATTGTAATCCACTGAACAGGTAGTTAGCAAATGAAACGAAACCAAAAAAGAAAAATTGAAATATTCTCATGATTCCTCAAAAAGTCCCAGAAGCCTCAAAAATCTGTTGACGGGTGCTTGTTGATCCTTATTTTGTGTCTCTGATGTCTGTTTCATAAAGAGCAGCAGCGGAAGATATTAATTAATTTGCCATTATTTTTAGCATTACCATGCTAATGGTTTCACTGCCTAGTCAAAACATTTCCCCAGCTTATCCCCGCTCAACATATGGCTACGCGCACGCTCCCACCCACACCCACACACACACACACAAGCACGCACGCACACACAAAATCACAGCAATGAAAAATGAAATCAAAAGCTATGCCCTCGTAAAAGTGGAATAAAGCCCCCGTTTCCTTGAAGACGGCATGTGCGTCTTGTTGGAGACAGATGGTGGTGTTGCTGGATATATTTTACCTCTCTTCTCCCCTCACACTGAGGCCGGGGACACTAAAAAGCCCATAAAACTCAAAGATGAGCGGATAGAGCTAATAATATAATCATTGGAAACACCTGCAAAAGGCGCAGATGGGCCATCTCGGCCCGCCTGTCCATCAGCAGCAGTGCGAGGGTCCGCCTCCCCATATGGAACGGAGGGTCCGCACATACACGGCCTCTCACTCAGTTGCGTCTGTATCTCTCTAACTCATTCACTCTCTCTTTTGGGTTTTTTTCTCCTCCACCCAAGAGAAGAGCATATGCAGGCTTTTTATAGCGCAGGGCTGGGCTGCCGGGTGTCACAGTCAATCCTGTCCCTCCGCAGAATTGGTGTGCCGTTCTGTGAGGAGGTTGTGAGCTGCGCGATGCCAAGGATGTGTCACCCGTACACTTCTTTAGATGCGCGCACGCACACACACACACACACACTTCCCAGACGCACTCTTCCTCACGCTTTGTCTCTCTAACTGTATTTTGAATGCCCTGCGAGTAGCACATTCTCTTTATATTGAAGGCATCATTCTAATGGGCAGGTCACGGATATGCGTCTTGTTGACATCTAGGACATTGGAGGGTGCTGATAGGAGCCGAGCATCGATGAGTATGTCACTGTAATGGCTTTACAGCAGATAACGCCTAAAGACACTCTTTCTGAGAAGGGGGTCTGATCCCAAATCAGGGCTCAGGGTAACTCCTCTTTCCTCTGATCTCTGGCTGAATTTCATTAATCTTGACAATAAGAGATACTGCTCTCTGACAGCCTTTAGTCTACAAGCCCTTTACAAACGGTCCGGCTCGTCCAGGTTCTTCTGCTTCGGAGTTTCTGATTTATATCTTTAGTTAATCATCTTTTAGAAAGCAAGCATCGGTATGTTTTTCCTCCAGTGTACGTATACATTTGCGCACACACAAACAGCCAGCAGAGTCAAAATCTCTTTCCCCTTCCGCGCTGTGAAGCAGCGTTCCTTTGAAGATATTAGAAGAAAGTGAACACAACTCAACGGCGTCATCAATTTTACTGCGCAGCGATATTTTTTGTTTAAAGAGTCGAAAGAGAGGAGACACTCCTGGCTGTTGCTGTCATGATGTGATAACTTTGCAGAGCTCTCTTAAGCGTCTGACACTGAGGCGCTCTTTAAAGGAAGGATTGGGCTATTTACTCTTTTCGTTGCTACTGCCTCTGGGCTCTGTTTAAAGAGGAGTGCTGGTCCCTCACAAATTATTCGATCATGTGGGTCAGCGATGTGATAATCGTCACGTTTATTCACAAATTCAGTACAAATTCAAGACACGAACGTAACAATTTGAATACACCTCTTCTGAGGTGAGCATGTTTTGACTTCTGAATTCATTTCGTCTGTCCAAGCAGTCGTGCAGAAACACGGAAAAGGAGGAAAAGGAGATATTGACAGGGGATGTTTGCAAAGCCTCATGTCCAAAAGTCTCTTAAAATATCAGTCTCAGAAAAAAATAAAATCACTCAGAAAAAATGGCAACTAACACGATGAATTACACATGGAATTTTAAAACAGAAAAATTTAAATAGCATTTTCAAGTTTGATGACCCTGGTCTAGTCTGACCTTTTATTGATAAAATTATTTTGCATTGTGAAATGCTATGCTCCCCAAAAAAGCGCAATGAGATATGAATGCGTAATAACATTTGTTCAAGTATTTAAAAGTACATTTAAAAGCCTTTTGGAAATGACTCGCCACATTACTTTTTTTTTTTTCTTGAAAGGCCATTATGCACAGATATTCAAAGAAAAGAAGAAAGGAAATGATGTTGTAAAAAGGACATCTGCAGACCTTTTATGTCTAGGCCCATAAGTCTCTCAAGACATCAGGTAATTCGACTTTTATTTATGGACACAACAAATTTAGCTCACACTGTAAAATGTTATGCATCTCCCAAAAATGTATGATTTAATGTTTTTTTTTTCATTAACAAACCATTAACAAATGCCTCAGTAAACCCTTAATTTGCTGGTAGGGTAGTTTTTTTTTTTTTTTCAAAAGCTATTTAGAAAACTAGTTGGGGCCGAATACCAAAACAAACCGTTAGCCAATCAGCAGTGAGAGGCGTGTCTACTCACGATGCCGAGGACAGAGCGTTTAGTGCACAGAACGGACGACAGAATGACAGAGGTGGCGGATAAAAAACTATCTGCCGAACAAAAGAAGGTTTTCACCGTGTCTACACTGGAAGCGACAGTTGTGCTGTATCGCAACAAAAAAATCGTTTGAAATTTGTGCCAATATGTCATAAATAAAATGCAGCAACAGATCACTGTCGGTCTGCGTTAGTGATTGTATTAAAAATTGTTCTATAGTATTTTGTCGCGCTGCACCCAGATCCCAATAAAGTTTATTTTCATACTAAAAGAACATTAATAAATACATACATATGTGCACATACTAAAATTGCTATTTGTTAAGCATTAGCATCGTAGATGTTTGTGGAAAGATCCATCATGTTATGATGAGCCCCTCCCCCTGCATAGATGGGTGAGATACAGTGGCGCATCAGTACTTTATAACGCAGTGGGCGGCACACACCCACACACTCTCACTTCTTCTTCATATAAACTCACTTGCTGTTGTCTCTGTGTGAGGCATGCAGGAGTTGATTAGTACCTGCTTGCAGGTTTGATTTCGATGTTATTTTTTTCTGTTTTGACAAGGGGAATTTGAGGATACGATGTGACTTGGCCCTGTCATTCACGGCTGGCTGACAGGTGTACTTGTCAGAGACGGGCCTGTCTCTGCCCATTAAGTGACACGTAAATCCTGGGAGGGTGGAGAACAGCTATTTCGGAGGGCTTGGGCTTGACATAAATCCAGTGTGGAAAAGCTTCCATCTCCTGCCTTCCTACCCGTCAAACATACAGATCCACTCTGATGCCTGTTTCAAAAAAATGCCCAACCTGTGCACACACACACACACACACACACACACACACACACTTCATTGCAGACTCACAATCTTGTGATGAGATGAGGGAAAAGGCCAATAACTACTAATCCTTCTTCATTAGTATACATGTGATCCGTTTTTAAGGTAATGTTTGTGAAATCAGTCTCTTACGCTCACTGAAGCCACGGCTATTTGATCAATGAAGCAGCGGCATTGTGAAATATAATTATAATTAATAAAGAAAATAAAAGGAACTGATTCAGATATAATAATTTTATATGAATATTATATATGTTGCTGGTTAGAATTTTAGTAGAAGAATTTATCATAGAATTTCTTATTAATATAGAGTTCGAACGCTCTCAGAAATAAAGGTACAAAAGCTGTCACTGGGCGATACCTTTTCAATATGTACACTTTAGGTACTACGGTAGTATGTACCTTTAAGATACCAAAATTACAGCAAGGTACCCCAGTGACAGCTTTTGTACCATTTATTTGAAATAGAAATATTTTGCAATATTGTAAACGTCTTCACTTTTGGTCCATAGAATTTGTACTTTAAATAAATAAAAACAAGCATTAATACATAAAAACTATATTTACTGACAACAAAAATAAATGGTAATATGCATATATACTTGCCAAGTAATTGAAATAAATGTTGTTTCTTTTAGTATTTATTTAAATCGGTTTTGACATATTCAAAGCTGATACAACAGAAACATGTTTAAAGCACTCAAGTGCTAGGTTCAACAGGTCAGGACTTACTTTATAATTTCCTGGAACTCTCAGTGCACTGTTAATAAAACAGGGTTATTGTGTTGGGTTCGCAAATGAAATAAATAAAGGTGTAAAATAATTGTGACTTTGTATAGTCACTTCGGGCAACTGTGTCACCAGCTGATGATGAGATGCCATGCATCTTGCCATCTGTAATGTCACTTGTGATACGCAGTGATATTCTGGTGTTATCAAGCATCACTTTAACACAGCTGGCTGAAACATTGCTTTCTGTCTCAACTAGGACTATCCATTAACTTATAGAGACCTAACAGCTAAAATAGACAGATATTTATCATAGATAAAATTTACAAAATGTGCAATTTTGTGCAGGGAGTTTTCCATACGGGAAAGACTGGGATGGGTACAACTCCATAAATTAAAGCCTGAATCAAGTGGAAAACTTGCAGCTGCTTATGCAATATTTATTTTAACTAGATATTAGTAACACATTTTTCTATGTAAATACATTTTCCTAAATTAAACATATATACAATAAATATATACAATCTCGTCTGCACCACTCATACTGAAGTCATAGATATGGTCTACAATATACCTAAAATAAGGTTTCGCTTAGTGTGCAAGACTTTTTTGTTCTTTATATGCTGCCTACTTCACAGATTGCATAAAATATTTATTTAATCAATACAATATATATGACAAAATTATGAATGCTACACAAAATGAATAATTGAATTACCTTATACAAATCAAAAGATGACTTAAAGCTATAGCCTTAAACTTATAGTTAGTATGCAGATGTTAATCAAGCTGTTGGGACTGAAACCATTGTTGCAAAATAATTAAGTCTGAGATGAAATTATACAATATGCCTCCTTAAATTATAGCGCGTAGCAATGAAAATAACACAAGAAAAATGACTTGACTTTGTCAGAAACAATAAATGAAACCTGACTTCCATTTAAAGTTTCATTTCAAAAGTTTGTAAATATTGCTACCCGCTTAGCTCTAATATGGAAAAAATTACCCCTTGTGACAATTTAAACATTTCATTGTAATCAGACAGAAAGGCAGCCGTCATAATGTTTAAAATTAGACTTTAATATTTCATCGCATCAGAAGGTTGGTTCTTATTAAAGATGTGGGCTTTTTCTCAAAGCCTAAATGTCATGAGGAGGAATGTGTGAAGATGCTTCTGTTTGCTGAACTATTCCACCTCTGTGCAGACGGCGTCCAGCGATCATTAATTTGTCACATCGCTGAATGGTTTAGATATTAAAATGCATATGTGTTTATTTAAATGAAGCCATTTCAAAGAAAGCATAATACTAGATATTGTTACATAACTAAGATTTTTACGCTACATTTACTTTTTTGTATTACTTTAACCAATATTTTGAGCACTTACACCTTAAACAAGACATCTGCATACATACAAAATCTTCTATTCACCTCTAAGCTTGTTTCCTAATCTAGCAGAGTATGCATTGTGAACTATGAATATTGTTGGCTCTAGTAGGTGTCTGCAAAATACATAACAATACAATAACAGAAAAGAACATAACAGAACAGAAAAGAATAGACTTTGGGCAGTTTTTGTTGGTGCCGCTAAAAGGTGTAGAAATTATCGCAAGCTTTTAAAGGTTTAAATCGCATAATATTACTCTGTTTAGTTATGGTTTAATCAAATGTGCTTTCTAACAAAAACTAAACAAATAAATAAATAGATAGATATTACCACTGCTCTCTCTGACGTTACTTGAACCCCACTTCGTAAAGTTCGGGAACAAAGAAAAACTGCATTTCATCATTTCATCACGACATGTCACTCATGGCAGTTAAATAAATAAATAAATAATAAAAGTACAAATAAGCTGCTAGTGGTTATTTATTGATAAAGGCACAAGATTAATGATGAGTGCCTTTCAAAATACAATTTAGAGTTGTTAAACAGAAAGACTGCATATAAAATAAACCTATTCATTGAATATGCTCTCTGGGGATTTTCGTATATTTCAGCACTGCTCATTGTATTCTAATGCAGATTCTAATGCTTAATGCGCATTTACACACACACACACACACACACACACACACACTCTCTCTTCCAGAGACCACAGCCCCTACCCACTCCCCCCCAGGGACTACTCTATTGCTTTTGGTTTATCACGGTCCAGCGTGCAGTTGGCCACAGTAATTAGAAAACCTCAGACATGCATTTGAAGTGTCCTGCTTAGGCCCAGATCACCAATAACAGCATTTATTGTTTTCTAATCAGGGGCCCTTCGGCTGCCCCAATCACTCAGTAAATAATGGAGATGTCAATACTCTCAGGCCCGTGACTCACCCAAACCTCTGCTCCCGCTCACCATAAAAAGCCCTCATTAATCACTCTGTACCTTTGAAAAGAGTTAAAACTGTCAGTCGGTGAAAACCTGTCTTCCTCCACTACTTCTCCACCGTCCACGTCACCCCAACCACCAATCTTTCTAACCCCCTTTCCTCATCAGCGGTCAAGCGGCTCAAATCTTTCTGCGTAACAAGGGCACCTGAATTGATTAGCGCACTCATAGGCAGGTCCCACTGCAGGAATTACTCCACTAATTCTCAGTGAGTTTTTTTTTCCTCACACAAGCCCTATCAACAATGTATATGCAAGCCCACTGCGGGTTTGCTTTAAGTCTTCTGATCTAAACATACAACCCGTGCTAGTTTCTAAAAGACAGACAGATTTAAAGTGTTCACTCACAGGAAAACAGCAGGAAAACATGACTTGCACTTTGATTTGCATCCAAGCTATACTGCATATTATCAGAATTTCATCATTCTCCTCAGTGACACTGATTATATTTTGCTTCTCATCATTTTGCAATTCTAAACAGGTATTAGTGAATTAGTGCTTGTAACTGCCAGTTACTAGAGAATTCTGGGCTTTACATCACCATGTGGTTACAACATGAAATTGCAAGTTACTTGCTGAGGAAATATTTTTGAGAATATTTTTGATTTACCTCCAAATCAGACTCTGAAGTTCTGATCCAAATTCAGACTTATCATAGGTTGTAAATACACTGGTATTTTATTCATTTCAACCAAAAAAAAAAACTAAAATAAAACATGGAATTTTTGTGTGTGGTGTTTTAAATGTGAGGTCACAGCATTACTTGAGCATTCTCAAGCGGTAGTGGGTGATTCTAGCAACTACAAGGTCATGGGTTTGATTTCCAGGAACACATGGCAATAAAAAGTCTTGAATGCAATATAAGTCGCTTTGCATGAAGCATCTGCCAAATGCGTAAATAGAAATGTGCTCCCATATGCACAAGGTTAGTTAGAGACAAGTCTCTACGGTGGAATGCCCCAACATTACATGACTGCTGGAAGATCTGCTTTCAGTCTGGCCTTGATTTCCCCTGATGAGGTCATGCCTTGCTAGTATTTAGACAAGATATTGTGCAATTTTAATGCCCTTTTTATCTAAACAAAAAATGAAACGGCGGAGTGGTGCGTGCAGCCGTATTGCAAAACATGATTAGCGTGCCCCTACATCATTTTATTTAGCTTCACACGACAGAGTGAGTTGTTTGACTGTGACAGAACAGATATTTGAAAACTCACTCGACATGAGGCTTGATTGGAGGAGGCTCAAAGGCTGCCACCACCGAACAAGTGCCCTAAATCTCCTTGATGGGGTACATATTCCTTGCCCATATTTCTGTCATGTAGAAGGTAGAATGATGTTGGCTGCGTTCTGCCTCTGACCCAGCATTAGGTGGACTGTTGGGACGGCTTCAGCTTCAGTCTCGTGACTTACGGTTTGTCCCGGTAGTGTAATGCCAGTTTGAGCCCCTCCAAAACGTTCCCCTTAATTAGGCTGTGCACCACATGAAAGTTACTGTGTTACTGTACAGGAAGTGATTCAACATTTTCCCCTGTCAAACATTCCCCCCCTCCTTCTGCATGTCTCTAATGAGATTTAGGTTTTACATAAAATGTTGTTTAGATTGGTTTCTCTCCATTTGGCAAGGCCTTTGAAAGAAAAAAAAAATAAAATGACTGACTCTGTCGGCAACCTCCCCTCTGTATGTCTAATCTAAGCCTGTAATTAGTTATTGCTCCACATCATGAACTCATTAGATATCTGCCTACGGGACATCAACAGAGCTCTGCGTCGCTGCTTTACTTTACTGTTGTTTGAGACCAGGAAAGGCCCTTAAATCATAATTGTCACTTTTACGAAACAACATAAATTACTAACCAAAATCATCTTGTTTTTCAAACCGCATGCAGACGTACGGGTCATTACTCGAGAATGGCTCCTGAAATCTGTTTCTTTATCATGTGAACTGGCATTCACGTTAGTTGTCATACAGTTTCTAAACAGTTTATGACAGATAATTTACGGCAGGCTCATGTATTTGCGGTTCAGCATTGATGTATAACATGGCCTCTCAGATCGTGGCTCAGACTGATAATGGAGTGCATCCTCAGTGGGACTGTCCTCTCTCGGGCTCGATTTGAACTGAATTTGAATCAAGGCTGGGTTTGTCTTAAACCAGACCTTTAGCAGACACCCCCTCCCAATCTCCCTGTTGCCTATTTATACATTTTTCTTCTCCACAGATAAAGATCTCAGCTATCTCAACTACCACCTCCCCCTCCCCCAGCGTGTTTCTGCAGTTGTAACATGCTTTGCAACACTCTACACTACACGCATACCAAGAAGACGCATGCGCCCGCTGCGCGCCGATGTCTAATGGCATCAGGAAGCTGAAAAAAAAAAGCCATTTCCTCTCCTCCCCGTCCTCCACCCCACCAGCCCGCCCTGATGATGAAAACACAGACAGCTGAAGCAGAAAGCCATTTCTCAAGTTAAATGCCATGTGGTTATGTAGTGTGGTATTCACTCTGAAATTAAACGCCTCGCGCCCTGAAAGCTGTCACACAACAAAGGGACCATAAGAGGCTGGGGTTCACCCAGCGTAGCCACAACGTCGCTTAGACGCTGGACATTCATTTTATGACTCATTCCATTCCATGCAGTGTTTAGCTGGGTGCGTGCCTGTGGCGTTATGATCGCTGCAGGATCACCATGATCAGCTGGTTTCATGTCTAATTTGATATTCTTTGGCTGCTAAGAAGTCTCAGTTATTTTATTTACATCCCGAGTTCTTTAGAGCAGCAGACTTTGTAATTCAGTGCCAGCCAAAAGTTTCAAAGCACCCTAGGTATCATGTAGCCCAAGGCTACATCAGCATAAATTCTTATTCTTTTTTGATGACTTTACATTGAGAAGGGACAACATAAAAGCTGGATAAACACACTGATTAGCTATGAACTTAATATGAACTTTGAATTATAAAAGCTCAAGATCATTTTTATACTTATGTCATTGTTTCCTGCTTTCTCGGTAGTATAGTTTACGCACTGTAGTTCAAAAAGTATGATCAGTCAAAATAATATGATTTATATGTAGTAAATATGATTACAGAAAGGTTTTATCAAATTTACTCGAATTATATTTTACTTTAGTCATCCACAGATTAGTATTTAGTTGTGTTAAAAAAGTTGTAGCAACTGAATTGCATAGTTTTGTGTTATTCTGTATGATTTGCAGCATTAGCTGAGATTTTGTATAAGCATAATAGTCATTTAAATTTCAAATGATTCCAAATTAATCAGAATCAAATCTAAATAAAATGACAAAGTAAATTATTTCATAACAATAAGTGAATTCAGAACAATTGACCCTTTGCAAAAATCTGCCCTTCTTAGTTACTGTTGCTATGTCTGACAAGCCATGCTGCTCGCTACTTCTAGTATGATACAAGGTCTCAGCTTTTTTGTGATTGTTTAAGAAATTCAAACAATCAATGCTGTTTTTGGCTAAATGTGTTGTGACATATCAACGTATATATTGCTGTTTAAACTAATTGTATTTTCATTTTTAAGCAAGAAATAAACACAAATGAACATCAGAACTAATTTTATATAAATCCCAGAAAGACAGCAATCCACCAAAGTTAATCTACTCTCCTGTATGATTTGATGGAGTCGGAATTATGATTGGTCAGATAGCTTGTCAATTAAGCTGTTTGTGAACAGTTAATTGGCTATCATTAAAGCTAATGGTGTCTCTTTTTTGTCTAAGGCATTTCCAAACCTCTGAACTATTTTACCATACAGTCTTCTCAAACTGAACCATTAGGGGCAAAATAGCTGATAAAGGATACATTACTTTCTATCATATTTAACACTAAACTGTTCATATTATTATCTTAGGTAATACTTGAGGTAATATTATATTAAAATCCTTCTAGGCATAAATAAGGTACTGTACAAAAATGTCTGCCCCAGTGAGAATGTATTGCACTTCTTTTGAATGGCGATAGTTTGCGATAGTAATTAACAGAATCCTTCTTGTAACTTTGTGTTTAATGGAGCCATTCAATGAAATGAAAGCTTACCTCAGAGAAGGCCCAGACCTCTTCATCCTTCACAAGGAACCTTTCACCTTAGTCAGGATACTTTGGTGACCCCGTCCCATCTCAGGTGACTGCTGCCCCTGTTCGTGGCTTCGATCGATGAAGGCTTTCAGTGGGCCCTGCCATCCATTCCCTCTCGTTAATGACAGCCATAATTCACAAGACTGGAAAATATATATATAAATATTTCACCCCCAAGCTGTGACCTTTCTGTCTCCCAGCTGACAGCTCAGGGGGGAAAAGGTGTCAATTAATGACATTTAGAAATTTCATATCACTCTCAATAACCCTGAGATTTTTACAGGGACCAGCGGGTGGGGGGCCCGCAGGATGGGCTGGGCGCTCACACAGAGCAACTTTCCTGAGGTAAGATAGGATCCGTGGCAAGCCATTAATGTCACTCGCTCCACCTGCAATCATTTCAAACCTGGGTCAGCATTAAATCTAATTGATCACCGTGATTGTCTTTTGGGATGATATAGCCCTCATCACATCAATGCCCAGCCCTATCTGTTCAGGGGCTGTAGGCAAGAAAAATGTCTTTGAAAGGTGATAAAGTTGGACAAAATCTGTATAAAAAGGTCTGGTGTGAGAGTATCAGCTCCCAAAATGACTCCTTAGTTATGTTTTTATTAGGTCCTTACTCCCTAATGAGGAAGGTCTTGTCATTGATATTGAGAGAGGTTGATGCATTTGATGATACAGGGAATTGTATAAGACCATCCCTGCGAAGCTTGGTGGGGGACAACATTTTTCATGGCTTGGCTAAAAAAGTAGATCTCCAAAATGAAAATTCTATCAACATTTAACCGCTAGGTTGCTCCAAACCTATATGACTTGGAAAAATGATGATAATTAGAAGACTATATAATTAGAAATCTATATAATGAAAGTAAATGGGTACAAAACTTTTAAACTTTTACACACAAATAAAATCAATCTTTATGACTGATATAGTCCATGATCAGTCTGTATGATGAACAGATTGAACTTTCGCCATTATTAAGATCAAAACATCATTTAAAACACACATACAGAGGCTAAATTAAACAACAAGATGTCATGTTCATTTAAGAACCAATGGAGTTTGGCGTTAGTTGATGTTTGAGGTTTGTGTAGCCATATTGGATGTAGTCGTCATGTGTGTGTCTGTGCGAGTTGAGCAATATTTTGTCTTATAAAGCTTTTGATCCCACTGACTTGCATATTATAGACAAAAACATTCTTTACAAAACATTCTTTCCACAGAATACAGAATACATTTCTGGGTGAACTGTGCCTGGAAATAATACATGAACATCCACTTACATACAGCTGGCACACAAGGTTGTTCTTGCCTTTTCTTGAGTGTAAAGTTTGTAAAATATGCTGAGCTACAAAAGCAATCAGTGAGCTTGATCGTAATATCTAACGGCACATTATTCCATTGTTCCTTAAATGACAGGCCTCTCAGGCTACACTGTCACGCCAGCATCCCTGAGGATCTGAAACATGGAGCAATCTTGCACGGATCAGCCACACATTACTAGGCAATCATCTTGTTCACATACGAGTACAATGACATGGAGTCTGGCAATACTTCCCCCTTTCCCTCCAAGCCTCCTGTCAATCTCAACCACAATCTCCATTCCACTCAAATGCTAGATCTGTTCCATATCAGTGGTGCTGGGCCTGCGGTTGAATATCAACCCCATTCAAATCGGGGGGTAAATAGCTAAGGGGTGACATAACCTTTCGTGTAGAGCCCGGCCGCACCGTATACAAATAATTGAAACCCTTGACCCTGTCTCACCGCATACGGCTGTAAGTACAAACCTGACATTTTGATTCAGCTCCTGGGCCCTTTTCTCACTTGTTATTTTTCTATTTCAATAATCCATGACGGGCAGCGGAAAAAGAGAAGGGAGATGGAGGGGAAAGCGTGAATGATTAAGACTGTCAAGATCAAATAATGTCCTTCGAAAGCAGCCCATAAATCTGCCTTTGTGACATTTGCAAACCTGACACACCACCAACACTTCGCTACCCTTAAATGTTTCACATGTTTTATTTATTTGTTTATTTATCACTATTTGTTCATCTGGTTCGGCCCATCTCGCAGGCTAAAAGAAGAATGTGACCTTCCCGTTAGTTGCAACGGCTAAAAATCAGACTGTATTATGATAATGCCAGACGTGTCGTTGATGAGGAAGATTCTGAGATTGAAAAGTCAATGCGCTCCAGTTGCCCGATGTGCTGTGGTGAGCACATACTAACAGTGAGAGTCATTTTAGACGGACAGCTATCGATGCGGTTGGCTTGTCTAGGGTACTGCACCACACTGCAACTGTGTCCTAAGGAAGGATGTACTCATTTTCCCATTGACTGGGTTCGGTTCAGTCGATGGTCATCGCCTTCTATAGTCGCTCATTATAATATCAGTTTAGCCACCTTCGTTCCTTTTCCTTTTCAACCCCCTCTCCATCTTTAACAGCCCCGTTTTAATCATTGCCCCATGCGGGCTTACTGTCTTGTCCTGGAATTTATACCCCATCAACTGCATTTGCATATTGCCTAATATGGACATTTCCAATTGAGAGTGTCACTGATAGCCTGCATGTTTCATGGCTATTATCCGCACAATACAATCGATAAGAAGGATGAGGTTAATTCTGACCTTAAGATTCACTCGTTTCATCTCCAAATCGTTTTTCATTTGCCTCTGATCTGTATTATGATTCTGATATTCTTGTTGGTGCTCACATACATGCATAATTTACAGTATAATGAAAATCGCATTCATCGGAAAGTGGAGGTAGGTGCGCTTGGTTAAATGTTTGATGACAAGAAGACTACAGATTTTGAATAAGACAGAACAAACAGGTTAAAGTCTCGAGATGTAATAGGGTTTTACCGCTAAAATCCAAGTGTGAGCGAAACTTTGATAAGAGCTTTAGTAGTGAAAAATTTGGTTGTTTGCGGAGCATTTTAAATGAAGTCTTGAGGCCATGCCACATCCTGGCTCTTCCTTCCTTCCCCCTCCCCTTCCTTCCTCCCTCCTCTCTCGCTTGCATCTTCACCTCTTTAATGCCGCTGTGTTGTGATAAACAGCTGCCATCAGTGTGAAATATTAATAGCGGGGCTGATTTGGGGTGTTGAGCAGTGTCATTCATTTGCCTTTTTAATCTACCGGCAAACAAAAAAAGGAAAAGAACTTCCCTCACAGTCTTTCACAGTGTCAAAGTCCTCCCAAAGTCAGCCACTTCCACACTGACAGCTGTATTTTGAATGTCGTGGAGAGAGCGAGCATTTGCGTGCCTACCCCATTCACGACATACAGTAGAGGTGCCACACATGAAAGTTTAAACATGACACAAGGCATCACTGGCATACCTCCAAACACTGTTGTTAAGAAGAAGAAAACTCACTGTGACACAGTTTAAATATTTCACAATCTACAGAGGCCTGATCGTATTGCCGACAGAACAAAATGGCCGCCGAGTGGCAAAAAGTTTGTTCATTCTTGCATTTCGAACACCATGCATTTGATGTTGCATCTCTAATGCACATGATTACAGCGAGCTCTGCTTTAGCTTTGTTTTGGAGGATTTCTCTTGCCTTTCTTTGTTTCTGAATTCCGTTAACTCCCAATGTGAAAGCAGTCAGCGGCACACAGAGGAAGATCTTTGATTAATGTGAATGCATTTATAATTCTACTTAATATCATTATCATAATAATTGCATTAATCATCTCAGCCCATCGACAGCATTAATGTTTCTCCAAATGTGATCACACACCAAGCACATATTAAAACATGACGATATTTTATTCAGGGCCACCAATAAAAATGTCTCTCCGTGACAATACCTGTCTCTGCAGAGAGAAAAGATTTATAACTCTGTTTAAACTCAAAGAAAATACTCCATTGTATCTCTCCCTGCCCCTTTGTCTTGATTTTAATAAGGGTATCCAATTAATATTTATGGAATAATTGCCTCTTTCCTTTTTTCGGCAGAAAAGGAATAACAAGGCCAAAATACTGTTGTTGGTAATTAAGACAAATGCATCAATTATTAAAGATGCAAACATGTCAAGCAAGCATAACTAATTATTTGAGCGTGTTAACAGTTGTTTAATGTTAGCAGCTGATGAATTATTTAGTGTGCGCATGCCATTTTTGGATTGTTTGAAATGTGGAATGATAAGTAGGGTGAAGAAAGTCACGGTCTCTTTTGAAAAGAAAGAAAACAAGTCAGCCAAGTTTTACAGATGGCGCCCACCTATAAATACATATCTCAGGTTTCTAGGGGTTTCACGGTAAGTGTTTGTGCACATGCAAATGTGTGTGTGCATATGCGTACATGTTCGCATGTGTGTTCGCATGTGTGTACAAAGCATTTCCGGTACCTTGGGGGTACATCAGGGAGGCAGATTTGACACCACTGCTTTGTTGTGGGGCACTGGGAGGATGGCGAGACGGCAGGGGTAAGTGAAAGTGACAGCAAACAATTTATTTTGTTACATCTTAATTGTCACCTGATGCGCTTACAATCTGGAGCCCTGTCAAAAAAACAGCTCATATCCCACTCATCTGTGCGAGGGAGGGGGGAGGAGAGCTGTGGTAGATGTAATAGCAAAGTCTTGCTAGGACTTACGATATGATCAAACCAAAAGAATGCAACCTTTCACCTAAAACATTAAGGCCCGGTTTCATCGACAGGGCTTAAGCCTAAACCAGGATTAGGTTATAGTTTAATTAGGACATTTAAGTCATTTTTATAAACATGCTTTAGAAAAAAAGCATTACTGGTGAGCAACTTAAGACAAAACAAATGCACCGACATGTTATAAGATCAGTCAATGTGAGTGGCTATTTTTTCTTGGGATATATATAATGTATCATGGACGGTTCTTCAAAATTAAGAGACTGATGCTTCTGTAAAAAAATAGCGTGTATTGTTCTCCTCCTAATATACCTTTCTCAGCTCTCTTCTTTTCACATTTCATTCCCTTGCCAAACGGATTAAGCATGCCAAGATCCTTTAATGTGGAACGCTTGATAAAAATCACCATACTGCTGTCCTGCGTAACAAATAAGCATTGCTATTATGGTAAAATTGACAATTATGTTTCATTTTGAGAGGCATACGCAATTCATTTATCACTGTCAGTCCTAATTTTGTCCATGCAAATATTAAACAGAAAATCCTAAAGAGATATTTCATGAGGTAAATATCCTGAAAGCGATAGAAAAATCAAACGCTGGTTAGCATACTGACTTTTACAGTTAACTGCTGTGAAGCTTTCCAAATCACTTATGAGACATCAAGATTACGGGGTACTAGTTTCCATACATAAAAATTGCCTTGCAAATCTTTCAACAACACTAAATGGATAGAAATTATACTTTCCCTTTAAAACACGCTGTACATGCACTACAACCCGTGAGACTGAAACGCTAATGCAGTAGCTTGCAAATGACTGGACACAAATAGACTTCTGGACACAACAGCTAAGACTTCAAATGATGAATCTCTAACTCTGAGGGGGGCTGAGCAGGAATGTGATGCAAGATGTAGCAACGCAGTCCATATACAACTTCTAGTACATCTGTTGGCTGGAATCAATCCCCTCAATGATCCATTGATTAAGTAGTACACGGTTGCATCAGATCTCACTGCATGTGTACTGCACAGCCCTCTGTCCTGTCGCTCTCAATCAACGGGGCAGCGGCTTAAAGATCCCTCTTGCACACGCAAGGAAACCATTGAAGCTCACTTTTGCCCTTTCGACTGCCCAAACAAACACACAAAATGTCTTTTGCATCCTAACCGTTGAGCATGAGCACCCTTAGAGTGCTCTAACAGAATCCCAGAACCTCTTCGGGTGGTGTGTATAAGGAGAACTGTGTAGGTGTGAGATTTGCCCCCGACCCCTCCCACTCCCACCCAACTCCACCCCACTCCTCATCTTTCTAGCTATGATTTATGGGCTGATCCTGGCCAGTGGGGAGTTGACAGTTGCTTTCATTTTCTTCTATATATTTTTCCCTCTCCACCAAGGTCATAGGGGAGTAGGGCCTCTCTAAGTTTTCCCCCCTCCGTTCGTCCTCCATCACCCCTCCCCTTCCTCTCCTACTCTGATGGTCCCATGAATCATCTCGTCTTCCCATCGAACCTTCTGACGCCTCCCTCCTGCAAGTGCCCGCCCCGACTTCCGCCATCCCTCTTCATTCCCACTAACAATTTGGTAATGAAATATTGATTTTTAGTTAGATTCAAATGGATGTTATTACGTTTGCATTGATAAATGGCCCCCTTGTCCAGCCATGGAAGTATCTCAGTCAAAAGTGGGGTCTGGACACACCTGGTAGTGTGTTGACTGGGACAGCTAGTTTACGTCCAAATAAAATACATGTAGTTTTTCCAATTCTGATATCCCATTGTAGATTAAACTCATCACCTATCACACATACTCCCTAAAAGATACATGACACAGAACACGTCTTACAATTACTCAAAAGGGTTGGAATTTTTTTAAAAAGTTAACAATTTCGTTTCACAATAATGGATCTGGTTCATTATTTAATGATTTAGACTTGAGAAAAAAATAAATGTTATTTAATGGTTACATCCTGAAATAATATCAGTAAGGAATATGGTTACACTGTATGTGTCCGATTAAATTAAAATATCTGTCTCATTTAAGTTATTTGTTAAGTAATCATGCTATACTGGTTGATGTATGCATCTATGCCGTAGATTTGTATGGTTTTTCTTACTATCAGAGAATTGATGTGCAAGAACTGGCAATGGAGTGAAATGTCTTTTGATTCATGTATGAAAAAAAAAAGATTTTCAGTAAACCTAACCTACGTATATGACCTAAATCACTGTTCTTACAGTGTACAGTACATATATGCTTGTAGATTTGTCAGAAATCTCAGAGTGGCCAAATGAAGGTGAAGTTGATGCAGGATGATACTGTGTACAGGTGTTTATTTTCTCTTTCACTGTATTTCTCAGAGGTGTAAGGAGACATTTAAAGCTTCTAGAGCAAGCTTCAGGGCACTTGGAGGAAATTCCATGATAGGGGGAGTTTTCTCTTTTCAGGACAGCTGTTTATTTTAGCTTCACCTGTGCATTTAAATGCATCTGACAGAGAGGTGTGCTTTAAGAAAGTGACATTTCCTCCATAAGGCCTGCTTTTACAGGCAGCTCCTGTTTTCATTGTTTTTACATGGTAATTGCTCTGTGTATTTACTCTCCGGGGGATTTAAACACATGCCTTCATACTCTCAGCCTTTCAGTCACAGCTCCATCTCTCTCTCTCAGTTTCTCTCTCAGCACTTTTCCTTTTTTTTCTTTTTCTCGCTATGCCTTTCCAAACCACATCGGGCAACAGTAGATTCTTTCAGCTAACCGAACAGGACGCCTGCTGGTGGAAGAGAAAAAAAAAGAAGACAATATAAGTGTGGTATTAAAAAGGCAGCTTTGACACAAGATGGACACCCTGAGGTGGGGGGCTATGGATGGGACCCCAGGGTGCATATGAGGTGTCCTTTCCGGGGAAGGGTATTTACATTTTTCTCCAGCGTCCCAGTGACAGGGACACAATTTCCTGTCCCGCCTGGCATGGTTTGACGTGAGCCTGGACTGAAATGTAATCTTGTGCTGAGACGTGGTTCTTCCCAAGAGTATTGCAGAAACCTTGGACTTCGTTTCAGTAATCCCCTTTTTGGACCCACTTCCATTTTGCCTGTAAAGAGCAACAAACTAAGGATGTGATGCTTAATTCTGGTGGCCTATCATTTTACATTTTTCCTGTGCATTAGAAACACCCAAATGGAAAAAAGGGGATTGAAGTAGTTATTAAAGAAATGTTTTTTTGGGGGGGGGTTTGGACGAGTGTGTGTGTGTGTGTTCTAGAGGTCACAGACATTTCTCAGAGACCACAGCCCGGTAGAGGACGTGGGTTGTTCTGTCACTGTGATTAATGCATGGACACACACACACACACACACACACACACAGTTTTCCGACAAGTCTCACAAACTGGCACATGCAGGTTTGACATGTTCATGACCATGTTCAGTCCAAGTGAGCATGCATGACCTGTGAGTGACATTCCACAGAATTCCACATACATGCACCCGAACTGGTGCTGAGTTGTGTTCCTGCACCACAACTGTCTGATTTACAGATAATAAACAGAATCATCTCTTGGGATAAGGTTCAAACAGCGCTGAATTTTGGTGAAAACAACACAGTTACCTTCATTTCTGCATTTAGAAAACAATATTGTGCTAAGCATTGCCAACTGAAACTGAATTTTGACAGGGGGTAAAAAAGAGCCAGATGTAGTAAATGATTATGTTGGTTGCACACACCCAAAACCTCTCCCATTCCCCTTGAGCACTGCAACCTTCTTCTTTTTGCCAAGGTGGACAGAGGACCATATCAAATCCTCATCCAGCTGCTTCAGAGAGAGCAGCACTTGTCTCTTGCTGCATGTAGATAACCCATGTTATTAGCTACCCAATAGCCAATCAATAAAGCACTTCCATGGCCATGGAGATGAACTAAGTCTGCGAGCTGATAAACATCTCTCTCATGCTGTCGCTGTAATTGGTAGCCTCTCAATCCTGGCTTGTTTGACAAGGACTTTGCATATTGAAATACAGCCAGCAAGGTTCCGTCGCTATCAGAATTACTGCTGATCACAAAGACATCTCGGTTTAAGTGCTGATGCAAAACGCTCTTCTTGGATGCTGCTGCGAAAGAAGGATACATCTCAACACTTGTTTCAGTCACACCGAAACATAACTGTCTGACTGTAAAAAGAAAGTGACTAAAAAAAGGTGCTAAAAGAATTTAGCTGCCACTGAATTACATTTGGATTCATAACTGAAGGTCGTGATTGTTCATGCACGTGAACTCAAAGGATTAACAGCGGACAAGTGCAAGGTTAATCATCACTTTATAATTACATTTTCTTTTTAAAAAGTTTAATGGATATCTAAGGCATGCTTCACTTTGTGTGTGTATAACATATAAAATATATAACATATTGGCAAATATTAAGGTGCTAAATAATTTTCACATACATGCATTCTCTGGCTGGATGAAGATATATATATATATATATATATATATATATATATATATATATATATATATATATATATATATATAATATGTTTTTCAGAATATACTTAAAACCTGCATGTGTGCATGTTAATAATATTTTGTACGATTTTACATGCAGCAAACATATTTAAACAATATTGGTCACACTTATTTGGAGAGATCTACTTACTATTAACTATGACTTTTACCTCATAAAAATTTTGACTATTAGCTTCTAATTGTATGCGTTTTACTAGTAAGGTAGTTGTTAAGTTTAGGTATGGGGTGGGGTTAAGAGATCTAAAACATTGTTGTGCAGAATAAGTCATTAATATGTGTTTTTTAAGTACTAACAAATAGCCACTATGCATACTAATAAGCAAATAATAGTAATAATAAGTAATTAAAATGTTACATATATTTTATTTCTATGTTTTGGTAGTACATTTTTCACGGCTGTCGTCTAGTAGTAAGAGTTCGGTGTTGCTAAGCGTGATGATTAGGTAATTGACTATATAGAACAATGGGAGAATCAGTACCTTTACGGCCAAAGAAACAAAAATATTCGAAGACAGAAAAAAGAAGCCAGTAAGGGATTCGTATAGCACCCTTCATTTACATAAGACAATAAAATTCTGTATCACATCAAAAGATGGCAATGCTATGTCTAACACTATTGTTGTCACTTTCATGTAAATCTTCAGTAATACATTTTTGTTCAGAGGACCTTGAACTTGTTCGGTGTGTGGATTCCCATTTGCTTTTTATATTTTTTCCAATGATTGCATCTACACAACCAATTATGTCTTCTATTTTACTCAGTTGGCGCAGATTTATTTATTTTCATATTTTTTAACACTATCGTGACTGAAATGCACCATTAAAAATGTTTTTGTGACATTGAAGTTAACACTATCAATGGAATCAATAACTGATCAATAACATATGAAATTAAAAGCTACTGCCGAGAAAAGTATTCTTGCACAGCACGTGCTTTAGATTAACCTAAACATAACATAAAATGATCTCAGTGTATACAGAATACTAATAAAAGTGTATTTATATTCATACTATGAGATCGGGGACAACAATCAAACTTTCTTTTCAGAGAAGCACATGAATCTCCGGTGACCTCAGCCATTTTATCAAGCTTGCAGTAGACAGACTGGTAATTATATGAAGGAAGACATAATGAGAGCTGGATCCAGAGCGTGATCCAGATGCATGCTAAATGGAGACGTGTACGAGCGGCAGATTGGTCCGCTGATGCGGGAGGAGAGTCCCAGTCGTCCAGTCCTCTGCGGAGCAGCGCGGCGAGACCAGTCCCCTGTGGAGAGGGACAGAAATGGGGCTCAAATGTTGTTGAAACCAAAACACTCATCCATCTGTCTAACTCTTCCTTCTCTGTATTTTCCTCCACTCCACCCTTTTCCCTTTGTTCTGGCTTTTGTCTGCAGTACGCAAGCGGCGTACATTCAAAATAGGTTCTTGTGACATCTTTATAGATAGACTGTGACAGGTCTCTTTGAGGATTTTTTTTGTGATTGTGTTTTCTGATATCTCAGTCTGTTTGTTTTGTGGCAGAGGCGGGGACGTTCTCTCCTGAGAGGAATGGGAGATGGAGAGTGTTGACAGCGGTGCAGGCCGGAGGGTGGAAGGGTTGACAGTCGCGTGCGTGCCTGACCAGACTGCTGGTCGTTGGCTTTCTCCTAGACCAGACTCTAGGGGAGAAGAGCGAGAACCAAGCTGGGAGGAGGAAGGCTGTCAGAGCTGGATCAGTAGGCTGGTCGGCCACATCCGAGCTGGTTTACCCTTAAACCTGCACTGGGGAGAGGCATCAGTCCCTTGGTGCTGTAGAGAACCTCAACACTGAACTCCAGAGCATTTAGATGCAGAAGGAAATGCACACTGTAAAATAACGCACACAGACAAATTCAAACAATCTGCATCCAGCTCCTTTTTTGGCAGATGTAATGTATACAAATTTTGATTGTCTCACACAAACATGCACTCAAAGTCACACAAAGACAAACTATGACGTATACTCTCTGGAAACATGTTGTTTTTTATGATGTATCTAAATTGTATTAAAAAGAATATCCCAACAAATTAATAAAACATTACTAATCTAATAATTTATTAAAATGCTAACACAATTTAAATATGTGTGTTTAGTTTTCTTTGTTGTGCACTGTACATATTCTGGATTGTGTGTGTGTGTTTGTTTGTTTTTTTTTTTATTAAATACAAACGTATTTATTTTTTATTAGTTGTGACAAATCAAATGACTGTAATTATAAAATAATGCCATTATTCTTTAAAAATGTAATTAAATGTAAATAATTATCTTATTTTTTGTATATAAGTGCTGCAGGCAGTGGTTTAGTGTTAAAATTAAAACATGAATTTGAAAAAGTGTTACTGTGTGATAATCCTTTTTCTGCTATGCAGTAATTTCTCAAATGATTCCCATTTACTTTTATATTTTTCCAATGATTGCATCTACACAACCAATCATGTCTTCTATTTTACTCAGTTACGCAGATTTATTTATTTTCATATTTTTAACACTATTTTGAAATGCACCATTAAAAATCGTTTAGTGACTTTTAAGTGAACACCGTCAATGGAATCAATAACTGGTCAACTTTTAAAATGAAATTAAAATAAATGTAAATAATCCCTTATTTTTGTATATACAGTGCTGCAGGCAGTGGTTTAGTGTTCAAATTAAAACTGTACTTTTTAAAAAATGTACTTTTTCTGCTATGCAGTAATTTCTCAAATGAAAACAGATTTTTATCTTGGGTTACTGTAAAGACTTGTATCTGCATGTATCTGACAACAACTGCATCAAGTGGTGAAATGCTCAGTAAAGAAACTCTTAGATCAGCTCTAAAGATGAAGATTTGGTGGAGTGTCAAAATTTGCCAAATTCTGTGACATTCTACGTAATGTTATACAGCAAATTCCTCTTTATGACTGAATTATGCGATTTCTCCATGTATTCCACATTGCTAAAATCATAGGGCCTTACATACTCTGTGCAGCTATTCTACAGTTTGTCATATGGCAATCACATTTGCATAACGTACTGCATTCAAGAACACAGTTCTCCATTAACTGAAAATCAAATAGCATGTATCCACTATACTTACAGCACTTTTCTCCGCTCGTAACCAAAGTGAATCCCAATTACTAAGAGATAAGAATTATGCCCCACTTTCCCAACAGTAAGTTACCGCGTTTTGTTCTGTCAAAATAAATTATGTTCTTTTAAGAATATGGGGTTGTTTTGAGGGGAATGTTTCTGTTAAATCATGTATTAACACGTGGCAGACATATTCTTCATCGCACTGGAAGGAAACAGCATTGAGGTCTTTGCAAAAAAGAGCAATTACAGCTATTAAGAAAGCAAAGCATGCCAATGTGCCATAATTCAACTTCCACTTCTACATTTTTCAAGAACATAAATCTCAAGCTCAAATGAAAAACATCTCATTTTCGCTCTGTGCCAAAGACTCTTGAGAGACAACTCCTTAATCAAAATATTGCTCTTCCTTTCTTCTTTCATTTTTTACCCCTCTCCTCCTCTGGGCATCTCTTAATGTTAACGCTGTTGGTCTTCACCTCTCTTTCAACCTCTGATCACTTCATATGAGGACTCACAACATCAATCTAGCATTTAGTTTTTCACTGAACAACATCAACGTAAATGTAAAAGGATACCACTTGTACACTTGAACCCACTACTAGCGTATGAAAGATGGGTTCAAGTGTGCTACTAATAATTTGGCATTTTTTTATACGAAGAAAGCACATTAAAAGATCATTTTAGTTCATATTCATGGTGTCCCAAAATAGCAGAGCAATGGTACAATTAGATGTGTTTACAGTTCTTACAGAATGTAAAAAGATCTAATTGGATGGAAGGATAGATAATGATCTTTCCCTCATCAATTGTATTTTCATGCTCCGTGCTTTCTTGGGCCTAGACTTTGCCTCTGACACCAGCCCTGTGTATGAATATGCATATCACCTTATTATACAGTAGGTGAAAATGTATGTCTGAATTCACAATATTCATAAAACAGTTGTCAAAAAAGTACTTACTTCTGCCAAGATTAGAAATTCACACAATTTAAGCTCACATGACGATGACAACATTAAAGGAATAGCTCAGCCAAAAATTAAAATTACCCCATATTTTACTCACCCCGAAGCCATCCTAGGTGTACATAAGTTTCTTCTTTCAGACAGACGCAGTCAGAGTTTTATAAAAAATGATCCTGGCTCTTCCAGGCTTGTTGGTGATGCTCGTGGATAACGGCCATTATTTTGAAGCGGATATATCCATCGCAAAACTAACCTATACGCATTCGGGGGGTTAACACATGTCCTCTGAAGCAGGTCGATGCGTTTTTGTAACAAAAATATTTGTAGTTTTCGAATTCCTTTTTTTCAGCGATAGTGCTGAGTTCTGGCTTCTTGGCTGACCTATGACTCGACTCAACTTACGTCGAGTCAGAATTCAGCTGAAACCCGGCACTTTAAGGTAAATGAAGAACGTTCACTGCATTCATACAGAACAATTACTTGAACAGTTCTCAGATGTACAACCTACACATACAGTAGGGCTGTGCCGATAGACATTGTACTGTGTATTGACGACAGTCAGAGATACTGACAAAACCAGATGTCTTTGTTGATAGTCAAAATGATATTAGGCTCATTTTCCTATTAATGTATATTATTATTATTATTATTATTCAGCAGCCTGTTATATTAGGCTATTATTATCGAATTGCCCCGCTATTTCATCCTCAGTGCCACACATGCAAGCAAATGTTTTTTATCTTTCTGCAAATATCACCTTTAAAATGTTTCCACAAGAATTGTTGGGAGTAAATGCACTTTACAGTAGAAGTGTTTATTTAGAAAAAGTACAGTTGGATTGAACACTACATTACACCTTTTGGAATGTATATATACACAATGAAAGTGTACAAATATGTTGAATCAACAGTTTTTGACGCTTTTTATAAAAAAAGAAAACCATCCATTACACTTTCCCTTTACGCATTTTTCATTTTAGGGTTATTAAAGATGAAAACATTTACTTAATTGTTTTGTTTTTCCCATCCTGCTGAACTATGCTGACTAGATAGATGGTTAGAGGTGAACAGCAGGCTACTGGAGCATGCCCGGCGATAGGCCACTACTGATGGGTCTGAGTCCATAAAGTGGCCTCCCATCATGAATCAACCCCATCTTCCCTCTCCACCCACCCCCTTCATATTTTTGTGGAGTGTGTGTGTGTATATGTGGGGGGGGGGATACTCTACCATTACTGACTAATGAGCCGTGCAGAAGAATACACCTTCAGCTGCCACATGATGAGGGCTCACTGACACCATATCCCGCATCAGGCATGGGCCGCGCTCACACCGCCCGCACATGAGAGTGTGTATTAGACTGTGTGTGCATGTGTGCTCCTGTACGCTCTCTTATTTTGTCCATCAATCACATCATTAGTCAAAGCAGACAGAGCTGTCAGAGTGTTCTGGCAGGAGGGCCAACAGACAGGTGTTAGCGTGTTAGCGGCTCACCCACCGCTAGCATCTGCAGCGAAGCAGCCGTCCAGACTACACCCTCACACAATAACTACAACAGAATGGAAAGAGAGATGGAGGAGGCCAGTGGACAGAGAGGACAGGTCAGGAGAAGGATAGGAGGACACTTGAGAGATAATGTACTACTGTACGTAACGATAACTCAAAATGTACAAAGAAAGAAGGTCACCTGATGTTTGACAATTAGGGACAAATCTAGTGCGATAGTGAATATACACTGGTGTTTAAAAGGTTGAGGTGAGTATGATTTGTTTTTTTTTTTTTTTCCCAGCAAGGATGCATTGAAAATGAACAATAAAAACAGAAAGAAATATATATAAAAAGAACTTCCTATTAATATATAACATATTTTATAACACAAATACACAAATAACGTGTTTAGAAAACCAACAAAAAAACATTTGTGCATTATGAGTTATTTTAATTATTTCATGCATGTCTTATTTTGTTCAATCAATCTGCTTCAACAAGCTGATAACGGCATATAGTTATTATTTATTGTTATTATTTATTCCCTTAATATTTCTATTATTATACGGTGGAAACAAAAAACTAACAAAAAAACAGAAGAACATAGAACTGTTTGTGTAAAACAGCTTGTTTTTGAAAGTCGATGCTTGAAATAAAAGCTTTTATTTCATTGATTTTTATTGATGACTGTAGAAGTAATATTTTAATTGTAGGCCTATAATTGTGTAATATACCTAATTTAAAATAGCCTATACCTATACCAGTACTATACTATATCTATAATATAAAAAATATCCTTGCAGCATGTAAGTTTGCCATTTTGGTAATTATTGTGGGGCAAATTAGCTGCAATTTTAATTTAATAATAAAAGAAGGCTAACTTAATAATAATAATAATAATAGTAAATAAGAATGTAAGAGGCCTACATTAATTGGAATTCCAAGAGGTTAACGCTGGGTGATGCATGCCCGGCCACTAATGCTATGCCACTAGGCAGAAAACATGTCGCCTGTTATGTTGTTTGGGCTGCCTTGTTGAGCACAGTGGCACTGAGAACATGTATATTTCACACACTTTAAGCTGTTTTATGTTCCAGAAGTAATAGGACTAGTCCAGTGAATCTTTCAGTTTGTAATGCATACTGAACTGAAAAAATAAGTGAGTTTTCAAATTCTGAGCTTGTGTATTTTAGGCACATGATAAGTATAATGAATGAACTATGGTTTATAATACCCTGAATATTTTATCAGAAATACTTTTTAGACGACAGCTCCAGCAAAATGGGGATGTCTGGTCACTAAATAACAAGTACAATAAAAAGAATGATGTCAATAACAAATCAAATGCCTATATTTTTAATACATAACAAACATACTCTATTGTAAAACTTACTCTGCTACACAATTTTCAGTACTGAAAACTTTCTCTGCAGCATAAAAAGAGCATTTATTAAAAACAAAATGCAAATAGCTCATTCTCAGATGGCCACATCAGAGTACGTCTGCCTTTTCATGACAAGACATTTTTCATCACAGCCTCCTTGGTTTGCACTAGTGACCAGTGATAAGGAGACACTAGGAGAGACACATTTCCTACATACCAATACGTACTATTAGGGGTCTTTCAAACAGGACATGCTCATGTCTGTCTACTCTATGTTGTTATTTTATTTTAGTTATATTTTGTGTTAACCATTTAATCGAACTCTGTCATTTTTGACCCAAAATTATATTGTATTTATGACTTGGATCCCATGCGCACTGAAGGCTAAGTTTCATTAAGCTGGAACAGCAGACTCTCTTTTACTGTACAGTATACCCTTGACTGTTTTGCAGATAAAAAAAAAATATGTTGTTAAAAAAAATATGTTTAAAAAAAAACTGTGTTTTTGCTATGAAAAAGGCTTTTCTGTGTTAACCGTCCCTAGGGAGGTCAATCAGACTTTTGAAAAACTCAAATTCAAAAAAATAAAAAAGACTGAGAGGCCTGGTCTCTCCCTTTCAGTTAAGCAGTTCACTTTAATTATGCCTGTTAGAGCTCGACTATAAATCTGGGAAATCTGCTTGTAGCAACATCTGGCATGTATCACTACAGAATCAACCGTCTCTCCAATCAAACCTGAGGTAGAAAGAGTGAGACAGAGAAGAAGAAAGAGAGAGACAGTTAAGACATAAGGAGACAGAAAGCAGAGCAGAAGGGCACTGGAACGCTGGCGTTGATTAGAGAAGCGGATGATTTAGACCTGAATGGTGACATTTCCAGTGTTCCCAGGAAATAGGTTACAAATGATTGAATAGATAATCAGGATATGCTGCTATTGCTCTCAGACTTGCTTTGTTGGCCGCCATTCTTTCCTGTTCTGATGGTTGCCCAAGGCCTTAAGGCATTCACACACAAACACACACACACACATATGCCTTAAAACAACTTGAGATGATTTCTATTTCTAGCGGATGGTCAATTTATATGTTGCAAAGGGAATGTAAATTTTCTGTGAATCGAGAGACTGTACTCTAAACACAGCCACCTGTCAACATGAAAGCTAAGCAAGAATGAGAGGTGCTTAGAGACTCCTGGCACCAAGACGCTTTCCGGATTTTTCTGCCAGCTACGTCAGCATTCAGGAAGCATCTGAACGCAGCCACGGTGGTCCTCGTCTGATTTCAGTCGCTCATAACTCTGGCTTACGCTGAAAGGAGAGCGGCAGCCAAACTCTGTCCATCTTTAGTCCTATTTCCTTGCCTCACTTTCTCACTGTCATATTCCTTGACTTTTTTGGTGTGTGTATGCTTCCTGAAGAAGATTTATTAAGCTAGCGGATTTATAAATAACATCTAATGTTTAGAGATACTGAAAATAACAAGAAGAACATGAACATGCCACAGCAGCCGCACCTGGACTCTCTGGGAGAGCTCACATCGGTTAAGCATTTTCTACTTTATTAACCCGTCTTTAGGGTGCAGACACCGTGTCTCCAGCATCCTGCCCTTCAGGGCCTGGAGAATTTATGCCAAACCTTTTTTTTTTTCCTTTTCTTCTAAATTCTTGTTTGTTTTATGATCTCCTATAGTCTCAGATTTCCCACTATCTATGTCGGGCTAACATGTAATCTTCAGCACTTTCAAGTGTAGCACTCCAATGTCTAGACCAAAAGTAGCTTTATTTGGGTTGAGAGTAGGATGGTGTCTTATTGAATTCGGGTGTCTGAAATGCCAGTGAAAAATCACCTCAGTATAGCAAGTCAGACTTACGGCATGTTTGTTTCAAGCATTTGATACTGTGAAGGAAGTTACGAAGAAGCCGTAATAAAGAAAATGTGCTTTAAATGGTCCTGTGTGTAGTAAATGTTATTCAGAAGTGAATATAATAAAACACGGCCACAATGCAATCTCCACTGTTACATTAAAAGCTAAGGATACACTTGAAACTACTGCAAGTAATAAGTCTACGCAGGCTTTACCATGCAAAGCCTTCTCACACACATACGCGCACATGCTCACACAGAGAACGGACACCAGAGGTTTAAAAAAGCAAAACTAATGATAGCTTTCAGAGGCTGGATGAGCAGAGCGTCACAGGTGAACAGCAGCTCTGCTCCATGCGGCCAAGGCTGCCATTTTTCATTTCCTCCCAAAGGCCTGGATATACTTGTAAACATTATTGAAAATAATAACTTAATGCTTCCTGAGGCTCAGTTGCATCACAGAGACAGCGCTAGTTATCTCTCTGTTCTTTACTGTTTATTATATCTGAAAGATGTGTTATTTTAAAGATTTATACATATTTTCAAACCACAAATCATATTCTGATTAAAATTATTATCAAACTCAAATGATCATAATGTAATTCACTAACTGCTAGTACATTTCACAATTATAAAGAAATAGCAAGTAACATTTGTTGAAATGGTAAATAATTGCTGCTATATACAGTGTAAACAATTAAATTGTGCTTTTTTGATTGTGTGTGTACTTTTAAAGCTGGGCTGCTATTATGTTTTGTTTTTTTAAGAATATAGGGAATTTATGTTTTATTTATTTATTCTTTTCTCTGAACAAAAGCACTATGTATTTGTTCCTTGGCCCCACTGCAGTAATGGGCATCCCAATAATCAATAAAAGCAGATTAAATTAACTTCTACTTAATTAACTGTAACGGTCATTCAACCTGGATGACTACATTTTTTTTTCTTCTTCTGCGGTTGTTGTTTTGGATCACATTGATCATTTTATCAACACACGCACGCTTTAATCAACATAAATAAATGAATTAATCATTCATTCCAACAACAAAGTCCTGCAGCATTTCCCACAAGGCCAGAGAGCCATAGAGAGACATATCATAAAAGAATAAACAAGAAGAGACCCGTTCTGAGTGAGATGCAGTCAAACGCTTTGAGGATAGGAAAAAAAAAAGCTGGAGAGAGGGAGAGAGAAACCCACCACAGTGAAAAGGGCAGCATATGAACACATATGAGTGAGTACGCCGAAGTAATTCTCTGGCTAAAAACACGATATCACTTTTCCGCTGCCGTACTTTGACAGGTTGGAATGCAGGCAGGGTCAAGTCCTGCATCCTGATTATGCGGCTGATATTCCCTGGGGTTCCGCTCATTGATTTGCACATCTAGTTTACCTTGTTTTCCTATCCATATATGACACTCTACAATGGCTCCTGATCGAGAAATGTGTCATACAAATAAATTATGGCCAACTATATGCTAAATAATTCTATAAATGTACTTGAGGGTGAGGTTGACAAAACAGAAGTAGTTTGCGAGCGCGTGTGCGTGCGGTGCCGCGCTCTGATTATTCAGCGTTGTCATGTGTAATGAAGCAAGCGGGCCCACCATTAATCAAAGGGACCAATCGGATAACTAATTTAGGCAATAGAACTGAACCACAAGACCAAATGGCCAGTGGGCAGGGGGAAGGAGAAGAGAGAGAGAGAGAGAGAGAGAGAGAGAGAGAGAGAGAGAGAGAGAGAGAGAGAGAGAGAGAGAGAGAGAGAGAGAGGAGAAATCAATATTTCTCTTCGGGGCAGATGCAGTTCAAAATCAGTTTCTAATTTGGCATATTAAAGCCATAATGGTGGTTGTGGGGCTAAGTTGCGCGGAGGGACAGGCGAGGTTAATTAGCCCGCTGCACTTGCAGTCTGAAGTGGAGTCACACGCGTGCTCCTGCTTTAATTAACACTGAGAGAGAAAGAGAAAAAAAGCGAGATAGGGAGAGAGAAAGTAAAAACAAACCGTCAGCAGGGTTTGTTAAGTGGGAAAGTGCTTTGAAGAATGCCCATAGCACACAACAAAGTGAGAGAGGGCCAATAAAGCAAGAGCATAAATAATATTCTATTGTATTCATTGTTTCGGCACAGTTCTCTACCCCGAGTGCGCCGTCTATTGAATTTGGCTGATCTGTTAGCTATCTATCCGTTGCCTCATGTTTGTGCATTTAACTGTGATTCCTTCCCTTCAGGTCAGTCCATACTTTCTCGGTTTCGCTATTCATATCATGGCTTGATGATTAAGCACAAAAGCAAATCAAAAAAAAAAAAAATAAATAAAAATTTAAAGATAACAGATAAAGTGAGATTAGGTTTAAAATGAGAAATTAAGTCATATCTGGGGTGTGAATGTGACTAAGTTTGGGCTGTACATTGATTTTTTTAATTAATGAATTAATGTATAATTTATTTAGGCATAAATAATTTATAATTAATAAATTTAGATTTAATCTGTCTATGTGTGTGTGTGTGTGTGTGTGTGTGTGTGTGTTCTTGTTTAGGCTACACTGAACATCCCATAAGGATAGAACAACCTGAAATTATTTAGGGAAAGGGAAAGAAAATACTGATATATATATATATATATATATATATATATATATATATATATATATATATATATATATATATATATATATATATATATATATATACTAAAAATAGTAAATGGTGTTTGTCTGAAAGTTGAAAACAACATGTTTTCTGCAAGGGGTAGGTTAAGGGGATCGAAAATATTGTTTGGTCAGTATAAAAATTGTGTGTGTGTGTGTGTGTGTGTAATTTATTCCTGTGATTGGTTGATTTTATTAGCAGTCATTACTCATGTCTTTAGGGTCACATGGTATTTGAAAGAGTTATCTTTCATACAATATTATCTCTTTGATAAGTGTCTTCAATAGATACATACAAAATTAATACAATAAATACATAAAAATAAGTACTAAAATATTTACTGACATCAAACAGTTTATAAACCATTTCATTCAAATCGGAAGGAAGTAAACATAGTAAACATTACATAGTAAAATGTAGTGCTTACGGTTACTTATACAGTATACATGCCATATCACAAATCTTATGTGTAAGAAATCAGTGCCACTAATATACTACAATATACTATATACACTAATATACTATAATAACTAATAAACTAATATATTATAATCTGTTGCGCTGGCAAAAAATGTCCGCCAAACACAGACTCAGTTCAAATGCAAATTAGGGCTAAACTGGTGTTAATGTAATTCTGTCATATTGACAAAAAATAAAAAGTATAAATACAAAGTATAAATACAGAGTTCTACTTTTTGTCTATGCATTGTTTGTCTATTCAATGCCTATTGTGTTCCCTCCGGGTGTTTCTCAGTTCATATTTACTTCCATGTACAAAAGATAATTGCAATATTTAAGATACAGAATAGCAATCAATTTTTTTTTTTTACAATTTATCAAAGAAGAATGTACTGGTAGTTTTGAGAGTCAAATAACTGTACCTTAAAATAACCGGTTCATCTCTCAGCGACATGAGATGTGTCAGTCCTCTGTTTGACATGCTGGATGTGCTGCAGGCTGCTGATGTGATCAGAAGGTGTGACCCTGCACAGCACTTAGCTCACAGGAAGCAGTTGTTAAAGGGAGGACGTCCTCAACTGATGTGAGGTTCCTCTCTGCTAACACGGCCGCTTGAAACACTATCACTCTAGAGCAAGAGAAAGAAAGAGAGAGAAAGAGTGATGAAAACCCTCATTATATCATAGAGTGTTCGGGTCACCTGTCACGTGTCAGACGTCCTGCTGGCGTTGTAAAATCTGCCTGATAGCCCATTAGTTCTGCTGTTATTTGTAGGGGAATTTACATAAATATGTAATTCTTACAGAATAGTGTTTCACATAAAGTCCTCAACAAAGGGTACTGTGCAACTAATTAGGTCTAATTTTTCATTGTTGCTGTTATGGAAACAAAAGGGGGATGATGAAGAGAGATTGTGTATGTGTGTGTGTGTGTGTGTGTGTGTGTGTGTTTCTTGATGAGGTCCAATCATTTCATTTATTCTCATTACAGTCGATGTCAGACTGTTTCCTTAACTGATTCAGGGGTCAGTGATTGAACTAGCCAGGCTTCAAACACACACACACACACACACACACACAAATATGCAAAGCAAAACAATGGGACACATTTATCATATACTCTACTTAAGAAATAGAAAAGAAAAAGGAGAAAGGATTAGGTAATAGTTTTTGCAGGTGGACATGATTCAAGTCATATAGTTCACTCAAGACTAAACAAGAGAAAGTGAACGCATGTCAGAGATTATCATCTAAAGGAGTCAGGAAATGCTGCATGAAAATTAAAATTAAAAACACACCTTTTTCATAGACTCACAATGAAATTACATCATTACACAAATTATGTAAAAACAAAAACATTATTAAGAATACAGATAAATAAAACGGGAATAGGTATTTATAAAAATCACTGTAAAAAACACAGTTTCAATTATTAATTTAATAAAAATATTTCCTAAAAACACCCAGGAAGGTATTTAAAAATACACCTATAGTAACAAAACAATAATTATTTAATAATAGCAATTCATAATTCTTCCAAAAAGCAATGTAGTTCTTCAGCAATGTTCAGCATAAGGGTTGCCAAGTACACAGATGCAGTGGCGCGGCAATACTGATGTAATGAGGTCACAGGTGTGTGTTTATAGAGTATTTTACAAGGGTTTGGAATGGGGCTCTGCCAATCACAATAAGGGGCCGGATCTATAAATTAATTAAAAATACCGCAATGAAATGGTGGGCTGTATGTGATGACCACAGCTCAGTTATCCTCGTGCATACAGGCTGAAATATATCTTCTCATCGCTAGTGACATGCGCTAATGAGTGATATATTCTGATGATTTCCCAGTGTGAGTGGGTGAGGGCTATGGTGACGTGGGTCAGCTTCCTGTTTAAAATTGCGCCGTCTCTCCCTGTCACCGAGCTTCAGCAGGCCATGTGAACCCTGTCTACTGTCAGTGTGAGGAGATGACAGGCCCAGCATTCATCACTATTAAGCCTAATTAATAAAGCCTGCAGCGATCATCAAGAGAGATCCAGGCAAAGAGTTTAATCTATCCTTTACTAAAAGCACGGCCTGACAGCCACATCTGATTTATGCCAGGTATGTGTGCGCATATGTGTATGTGTGCAGTATAACGTAATGATAGTGGATATACGAGAATATGTCACCATATGGGCTCTTTAGCTTGTGATTGAGAGTCCTTGAGCAGGTATCCGCATGCATGTGCGCATATTTGTGTGTGCGTGCATCTGTATGTATATGTGTGTCGGCCCCGGTCCCCTCTTCGTCTGCTGGATATTGACAGCCTTGACAGCACGTTGATTATCAGACCCACAGGAAGCTGAGGCCTGTCGGCCATCAGGTATCTGCGTGAGAGACGAGTCTCCCTTCAGAGTGATGAGACAATCGAGAGAGGAGAGAACGTGCTCGGGAGTGAGAGAGAGAGAGAGGGTGGGAGGGAGGTTAAGGGTTGTCATGGCCATCATCATGACAATAAGCTGTCTGGTGTGAAAGAGACAGGCAGGTCTAGGATCAGGATCAGATTAACGATCACACTGACCTCCAGCCGGGCTGCAAGTGAAACAGGACACATTTAAACTCCACACACTGAGAGTTTACATCATTAGATGGTCCTGCACTGCCTCAAATCAGACTCAAGAAAAACAGACTCTCTTTCATGCTGTGTTGTTTTCATATTAATTACAGCTGCTATTTACAGTAGGCTTTCTGTCTGCATTTTAATGAACTTTTTATAGATAATGGTGAAAGGGATTCAGGTTTATGCAGTGATAATACTAGGCCTTAAAAATTACTTTAGACTGCTGCAAATTTGGACAGTGGGATATGAAGTCATGCTCTGGGGCTTCTGTTTTAAACAAATTATTAAATTGAAATGTTAAATCTTCCTCTAACGGTTTATGTTATACAGTACATCTTTGGAGTATGTTTTCTTTGTCAAGACAAGGTTATACTAAACTTTCACTTTCACTAATTTTATACTTCATAATTATTGCTGTGAAATAGGAGTAAAACAGCTTAAATGTAGTTTTATCAATCATTTTGTGACTTAACCACCTTGTTCATGATTTTATATTCAAGCATGATGTGATTCAATTCTAAGCAGCTCTTGGCTCAACATCATGTCATCATTCACTCCAGTGGCCACAGTCAAACAAACTCTTGAGTTTCAGAATGAGTTTAGAGTTGATAAAACCAAACTGATCTAATGTGGTTTAGACCGAGTTCAGCGGGTTAATTTTGTCTTTAATGACTCACCCCCACCTCGTTTTAAACCTGTAAACCTGCTTTGGTCATCTTCAGAGCACAATTTTAGATACCGAGAGGCTTGTGACTGTCTCATTGACTGCCAAGACTGACAGTCACAAGGCCCTTTCACTCAGGACATGTAATGCGCTGCACTGTGAAACCCATTCATTTCAATGGCTTTGCACGCATGAGTGCAAAACTCCACATTTGAACTGTCAATAGCAAATACTTAACACATACTTACAGTCGCTGAAGTGCCACATTGTCAAAGCAAAAACGGAATTGACCCATTTTTTTTAGAAATAAGCCTTTTGCACATCCCTTTGTATTCTCCGAGGTTAACAGAACTGTCGTCCATAAAATGTGTTTCGAAATTCGAACATCTGGGTTGTACCGTTCTTAAAGATTCCTAACTGCATCTTCTTTCGGAAAGCTAAATAAAGCACTTTTGTTTTGGCACAGAAACACACAGCTTCTCCCTGACATGGCAGCATTAACACTAATGCGGTTACTGAAACCACTCCTTCTTTCTTTGTGTGACCATTTGAGCTGCATTACGCAAATATCCCTACATCTTGAGGTAGACATGTGGGGCATGTTTAAAAATTTCATTTTGGGTTAAAATGGGTCATATAATGCAATGTCAAGTTTTCTTTTCTCGATTGGAGTGTTACAAAGCTGTTAGTGCATAGATAAGATTCCTAAAGTTGCAAATACTAAAGTTTAAAAAAAAAAAGATATTTTTATAACAGTTACGACTTGTCCACACGATGGCTGAGTGATATATTGCATCAAATAATCACGAGCATCTAGTCGAGTAAAGCCGTTCTTTAATTAGCAGTAAATCTCCATCCCCTGTTTTCAAATGGAGCAGCAGTCCACACCCCTCCTAAAATGGCCGATTTAAACACAATCCTACTTCTCTACGTCACAGAGTGAGTTTATTTTTATAACACCACACCGCTTCTACAAACACAAATGCAGACATGGTGTTGTGTTTACGAGACGCGATCGAGCGTGACATTAAAAGGCAGTATGAAGTCATAATAATCAGAAATTATGTCCCCACTGGATGCAACAAATACCTTAATTGTAATGACTTTTATTGTGTCATAGCACCAGGATACGGCATCATGTTATGGTAAGGGGTATAATATTTCAGTCAGACACTTGCTGTATTCAATCAATCACCGTGCACAGAATAGTTGGCCAATCAGAACACACCTTTCTTTGTACAAATAGACCCGCTTCAGGAATGCAGGGCTTAGAGGAGAATGTGGAATGTGGAAAATTTTGAAACTTAAACCGCATTACACCAAATACACTATATATATAAATCATATCACCCCTTTTGCAACACTATAGAAAAATAGACTCAGGGATTAATCCAGAATTATTAATAGAATATGAAACATCATATCTAAATAAACTAGCTAGCCACTATTGCTTTTGTAAAATAGGCCACACAATTCACACAAACACTTCATTATTCATTCCAGATATTACATGAGCAGTTGTAACTCTGGATGACTTCATTTGTGATACATTCATTTATGATTCACTTCAGAATTTAAACAAGCAGCGAATTCAAGCAAATTATTTCCCTGCCATAGAAATAAATGTCGGAATTATTAAGAAAGGTGATGATTTTCCAAATTCAACGCTGCTCATCACTGTTCAATTTTCAAATCAGAATTTCATGATTCACGTCAGAATTCAGCTCAGTTAAAAAAATTAAAACATGACATAACTTAATGGTTTATCCAAACAAAAATACGAGTTTATCCGGTTGCCACTTAGTCTGGTCATTTTAGGGCTCGCGAAGATTATCAAGCCAGCGTTCATCGCATCAGTTCTTCCTTGAAGCATGCCCTGAACAGGTGAGTCACGAGAATGCTCCACTCTTTAAGAAATCTTATTTGTCTGTCAAAACAGCAGAATACAGACGCGAAAACAAACAAAACGCGGCGAAAATAGTCCTTTCTGTTAATGGGCGCTAACGACGTACCGCAACTGATAAGCGTAAAGTCATGTTCACGTACCTTTATTTTATTTACTGACAAACGAGACTTCTCCCGATGCTCTTATTTTTTACTTAATGCATTTGTCATATTAATTTATAAAATCCCATGTCTCATGTCTGATTTTATAGCTATACAAGCTCGCCATTAACTCGCTATTAACCAACGATTTCCGAATGTGGGTGTGGCTTCGATACACACCGAGGAACCCACAAAATGGTTACACCCGGATATATATACACACACACACACAGCCCTATATTTATTTATGACGGCCATGGCCTGCACGCAGGCACATACTTTTATTCATAATTTATCAACAACTTTGCAAAGCAGCAAGAGACATGCATTTTCGGCCTCCCGGTCTGCATTGCTTACATTTATAGCCATGAATGAAACACATATGCTTGGGAAATCAGTAATAGTATTTGGTGTCCTGTTCATGACTCCGTGACAACTATCCCTCAAATACACAGCAAAAAATGCCCAGTGATTTGTTGTACATCGTGCATCTTTCCAGAAGATGCCATCTACATCGTTTCTGGTACACTCAGTGGGCTCAATCAGCGGATTCAATTTGTGGTATAATGTATAGAATAGTGAAAGAGAGTATATAAGTGATTATTTCAGATTCCGGCCATAGTGCAGTATGACCACGCCATTAGTTTTAAGATTGTGGTTTCAGTTTTATTATTTCTTCAGTGGTCTCTCACCCTTACCGTTTCACTTTCTCCCGCTCCTTATCTTTCATCTTTTCACTGTCTCCCACATTGGCTAATCACCAGTGCTAACATGATAATGCCATAACTCAGTTGCTGTCCAATCATGTGCAGAGCGCTGTGATGAGCAGCAGTTGAGATGATGATCAGAGGGGGGTAGAGGATGGTCTGAGCTGTGTTAATCAGCAAAGTGCTGAAACCAAGAGTTAAAGATTTTGTGTCAAATGGTCTTGTACTCACTACCCATCCAAAGACCATGTATCAACCCCATCAGAGGCCTTCTTTAGCATCAGATTTGTTCCTTCTGGTCCATGTTTCTAAGCATACTACAGTCATAAAAAGGTCATTAAGTCATCTTTCTCTCACGGTCTATGTTCTCTACTAATATACCTCTTTATGGGTAAATAAGATATAGATGTACTGTCCCTGAATCAAGACCAAATCTGTGATGTTTTGTGTTTTCTCCCCCAAACATTTACTCACAGTGCACGTAAACCCTTGGCACAAAGATGTGTGGTTTGATGGTTTAATCAGAAGCGAAACAATGAGCTGACATTTGATTGGCTGCTGTTACAGAGGGCTCTAATTATGATTGGCTGCTGATATCAGTTTAACATAGAAGGGCAGGCATTCTGTAATCATGCTCGCAGCTGGTCAGCACTTCTTTATCTCCATGTGTCTGTTAGTCTCTGTCCCTCACTGTCTTGCTCTTCTCTTCTCTCTGTACCGCTGAAGGGTATCAGTCGATATTCCCCAGTTTCCCTTTCTCTCTCTCCTTCTCTCTCTCTCTCTCTCTCTCTCTCTCTGTCTCTCTCACTCTCTCTCTCTCTCTCTCTCTCGCTCTATGTCTTTTGGAGCAGGACCCCAGATGAATGATTGCCCGGGCTGAAAGTACATGTTTCTCAAGGACCTCTGATGGGCAGCGGATAATAAAAATGATGTCGCGGCAAGAGGAAGTGTTCTCTTGGCCCCTCCCCTCTCATAATCACAGTCCTCCCGGGCCATTATCCCACCCACCAGCACCGCCAAGCAGCCTGTCGGGGTGAACAGCACTCCAGCAGTGGGTAGCATTAATGTTTTGAGGAGTGTGTTTGCAACAGGTCAAGGTGGAGTTTGAATGTACTTTACGATAGAGATTGTTTTAGTGTGTTTTACAGATGCATATTCTGTATTATATTTTATATGAGCAGAAATGGAACACATGAACTGCAGTTCATGAAAAAATAGGATTCTTTTAATACCAACCTGTGCATCTGAAAGGAAAGTCTCTGTCTGATCTGGCCTATGGCAGGAAAACATTGTAGGTATATTATAGCACCTTTTCAAAACAGTGCTAAAATATTATAAAACAGTATAAAATGTTTCACAGAGGATGTACTGGCTTACAACTTTTACATTCATTCAGAGAAAAACCAAAACAAAGCAAGATCAAAGGGGGAGAGTAAAATAAACACATTTAAAGAAATAAAATAAATACAGTTAAATGCAGAATAAAGGGAAGAATTGTGCACAATACATATATATACTTGTTTTTTTATTATTAATTATATACTTGCTAGAAATACTTGTGATTTTACACTAAGTGTTTTTTTTTTTAATCCACAGAGAAGCAGTTAACTTTCATGTTAAATTTGCAGCTACTTGTATGTAGCTATAACTATACTGTTTTAAATGTTGGGAGAGAGAATACATTTTCTTCTTTACATGTTATAGAATACTAATGAAAATGTTTCTCATGCTGAGCATTAATAAAAATATTTAAATACATGTGTGCCAGTATCCACGTGGAGATAATCCAGTTCTCCGGTTCTTTCCTTTGGAAACAGGGACAGGTCAATGTGTGGGTGGAGAAAAAGAAACTGAAGGAGGGGAGGCATGAGGGAAGTTCCGGGACCACAGAGGATTGGGTTGGCAGACGCGGGACTCTCCGTATGTTAAACACAAATTTCTCTTCTAATCCACTCTGCTGGGGTTGTTTTGAAAAGGGCAAAGTTACACTGTCACAGCTGCTGGTGGTATTCTCACTTTCAAACTGTCCACAACTTCATAGGTTTTATTGTTACTCCAATGACATGATGTGATATATATATATATATATATATATATATATATATATATATATTGTGCCATAAACATTTTCTGTGTGTCAAGATCCTAACTCATTTATATAACATACCACACCATTGTGTACCAGCAAACAAGATTCATAGCACAACTTCACAAAAAAAAAAAAAAAAAAAAAAAAAAACGGGCCAGGGAAACAAACATTTTAGTTATTAGCATTTTTTCAATTATGCATAAGACAGATATATACGCATTAAAAGATGAAACTCAAATGCTCATTAAATTTACATAGAATGGCATCTAAACAACATGGCACCAGTGCACAAGCTCTTTTAATGGACTCTGATAAAACCGCATTAAAAATCAGGAGCTGGAGTATCTGCGCTCATAGAATCACTCTTTATCTTGCACGATCACCCTTCAAAAGCCAAATTAATATAATTGACTTTTAATTAATCCCCTTGATATTTGCATCAGCACATCTGAGCAACAGGTGTTCTGTTTTGAGCCTGTGCATTATTTAAAGCATATTAAAGCAGCGGGTGATTAAGGTGCTCACATCTACGTGCTAATGTCAAATAAAGGTGATAAAAGTGACAGCCTGTTGTGTTTTTCTTTCTTATTTATTGTTTCTTCCCTTTTGTCTCTGTGCTATTCAAGAGACTAGAAAAGACGTGGTGTGCTGCTCTGAAATATTGATTCTGTTAGTAAGAACCTAACGTTGAATGAATTACTATTTGAGTCAATAATTTAGACATTCCACAAAGATGCACCCTAGAAATTCCCAGAATTCACCATAAAAACAGTAAGCATTAGCTGCTTTCCATATACGCTGAAAGTCTCAAATTGTATGTACATTATCTGTGTTATCAGCAACCTACTTAATGCCAGCAATGCTTTATTGCACAAACCTGTAATTGAGTCATCAGTGTCCCATTGTTTACTCGATCAGGGCCTCGCAAATGGCCGAATTCTTGTTTACGGTATACCAGTGCACAACACAAGAAACTAGCAAGTGCAATGAAACAGCATTTGTTTCAGTGTCTTAAACTCTATTGCTACGGATGTGTTACCATGCCAACAAGGTCATCAGTGTTAAAAGCATCCGCGAGCAGCATTTTCGCTGTGATTGACAAGTCAGGGTCAAAAAGTCAATGTTATTATGTTATCAGGGGGGTTAATATAAATACCTCAAGTCGGCGGTGGAAGCAGACAGAACGGAAATCCTAATATCGCGCTCACGAGTGGCTCACGAGCTCTGGTGCCATAGAGCGCTATATAAGTTGTCCAAATGCATTTGTATCTTCAATGTTGGTCTGTGGAGGTGATGCCACAGATGGCAGAATGAGAGAGGAGAAAGCGAGAGAGAAAGGTAGAGTCGGTGCTTTGATAGGCACGTCTCATTTCTGTGCCGACAGCTTTGTCAATAGCCCTAGGACGCCTACCTCTCCCCCTCCCCTCCCTGTGATTGACAGCCAGCAGGTGGCGGCTGAATGGAGTTGTCAGGAATGCTGCTGATCAGCCGCACGTTGCTGTTAATGATGGAGGAGCGGCCCGGCGCGGCTGCCCAAGGTGATCTCTTCTTTTACGAGCGACAGACGCCCGCTGTGTATCCCCACCTCACCACGGGGTTCCAGTCTAACACTGCCATTCATATCTAAGAAAGAGAGAGTCTATCTCTCCTTCACAGGACAGAAGGACTCTCGCTGTCTCGTAACAATGTTACATGATGAGAAATGAAGGAGATATTATCAGTTTATTCAGCTTAGACACGGGGAGTGATGTTAAAGGTGACGCGTGTGATTTCAGCACCGCTGGTGGCAGCAAACAGAACTGCACTCATAATAATTAGAATCGAACAGGTTTCCCAAATATTCCCAATTGCCGGTTTGATGATTCTGAGATACGTGACTGACCTTAAACTTTGTGAAAACCTGAACTGAAACTTCATTCTTGAGATTAATTTTTTTTAATAACTATACCTACTTTGATCGATACAGTAAAAAAAAAAAAAATAGGCTAATAATACAGCTATGTGCGCTAAAGCAGCAATGTACTGTTAATGTACTAATGTACTGTTAATTTGATTCCAAACCATGAAGCGCCACGCTTTTGACCTTTGACCTTTGTCAGGAACCTGAAAAGAACAAAACAACCATGACGATATACGAGACTGGGATGTGCACACATTAACAAATTACTCAAGCGAAAACAATCAAGCATCTGTATTTTTCAGCATTAGACACGATCTTTGTTTTTATCTCTCAATTGAACAGCTTTTTTTTTTTCTTGATAACGACAATGAGTGGAGCTGGAGATGTCTGCCTCTGTTAAATGTGTTAACTTGTGTCTAAATGAGTGCATAATTACATATTAATTAGCGGTACTTAAGCACGTGTTTAAGTTACATCTGTTTTAATTACCTTGGCTAATCATATGATAGCAGATTTTTCTTGCACTGTATGCAAATGGGAGTCTCTTCCTGTCTACTGAGAGTTTTCTCCTGATTAGCAAGACACCTAGAATCCCAGTGTAAATTAATTTACTTAAAGAAGCAAATTCTTTTACAACTCTGCACCTTACTATCTACTACCATATTGCGATGATAAGAACCATGTACCGGTTCAACGCTGGAGTGTGTCTTGGGCCAACAAAGGACTTTGCAGTAATTATGCAAGTTTCTTCCCAATCTCATGCCCATCAACAGATTTCCTGCTGCTTCATGAAATGGTCATTATCACAGACAGAAATAGGTATATAAATTCAGCGTTAATGAAAATGTCAATTAGCAGGCTGTGCTGTCAGGTGATGCTACTTTGGCCTTACACACAGTTCCCAAAATCCACAGCTCTGAAGAATGACACCAACCCCTTCATACACACACACACACACACACACACACAGTCACACTTGCCTTGTATTCAGACAGCTGCTTAGAGGTGACACATTCTCCATCTCTTGTCTGCCTACAGATTCTTTGTTTATATTAGAATATATACACATATTCACAGGGGTCTAACACAAAATGATACTATCCTAAATTAAATGTAAATAATTAAAGAAATAATTGATTGAAAATGATTTTATTTATATTATGTAGCAATCAACCCTTACATATGATTCTCATTAATAAAAAACAATATAAATAAAAATATATAAATAATAATAATATTAATACAGATATCATTATTCACTTTCTTACGCTTTGTTATTCACATGTTTAGGTCATTAATCAAAATGAGACGGCTGGCGAGGAGGGGACAGAACATGATATCTAACATATCTTACCCAGGGCTCAGATCAGTCTAACCCTCCTCAACGCACTGACATCAGACCCAAATAACCAAAAATAGAAAAAAAAGAAAATGATTACCATTACGACTCCCACTTACTGGCTTCTCGACACCCGATAAAAGAAAATAAATTCTCGAAGCCTCCAAACTCGCACATGTACACACGCGCTGACACCCTCAAACAAACATCTGTGGAGGCGAGCGAAATGGCAGAAATAAAACGGACAGATTTGCACCAAAACGTCAATAAAAGGAGGATGTATTAAAAGCACATTTGAAATTCTTAGCAGCGTCGGGCCTCATTTGGAAAAGTCTGGGTCCTGCACTTTTAAAAGCACGGGATATAAATCAATTTTGGTGGCTGCTCATACTGAGACCTCAATAAAAATGAATAGATGAATGTAGCTCACCCTGGACACATTTTTCAAGTCTCTGAGCCATTCCGTAGCCATAATTATGATTTTGATTGTTCCTGACCACTTAGCGCACAAGGACTGGAGGAATGAGCTGGAGTTTGTATGAAATCACAACTATACCTTTTTATGTCCGCAAATCGCAGTCAAGTCAAAAAGGGGGGCGTCAAACAAAAATGCCTTTATTTGTGTGACAAACGAGTATTTAACATGCAATAAACACTAAACGAAAAACAAAACTGTGACAAGAGAGCGCATGATTGATCTTTACACCTATTCTTGCTCTCCCTCTCCTCTTCTCTTCCTCTTTCTGGTCAATAACCCATCAGACAGATGACAGGTGGAATTGTCTGTTGACTCTTTAAGTGATTGGAGCCCTTCAGCACCGTCCACACACCCCGAACGGAGCCTTAATGATGGACACCTGCGCAATTTCACACAAGCTGGTCGATGTGGAAAAAGGAACAGAGTAAACACATCTATACAGTTGCAACTCGACTGGCCCTTTAAAGACGCTCGTAACACTCCACTAACGCCGATGCATTTCATTTGCCACTCGCCTGTGTTACAGACTCTCCCCCAAATCACGCAGTGTTCGACGGATCTGTTTATTAAGCTTTGTTTTTTACCGCTAGCGTGGAATGCTAGCATATTAATGGGGTATAATTATAAATCTCAGACTGCTGTTCCCCTGTGCAGTATACAGACTGCATGCCAGTGAAGCCACAAACTGCAGCATTCTACCCCATTACATCTGCAATGATTAGAAATGGAGGAGAACATCTGGCGTCTGTGCTGTGATAGAAAAGAGCATTCTGTCCTTTAATGGATATCTGCAGGCCAAACAGATCTTATATTTTATCTCGCAGAGTTAACTCTTCACACACCAGCTGTTTGGCTGTGTAGAAAATGCTGGAGAAAGGGAACGAGCGGCGTTCTCTTTAACTATGTTATCGTTTTCGTAGGGTCCAGAGCACATGCTCCACGGGGGTGACATTTTGGGGTTCTGAGAAGCAAAAAAATACAGATAATTATTTAACATTATACATGGAGCGTTACAATAAATGTCTGGATTTGGTTTAGCTCTAACTTGCCGGCGCATATTAATAAAATACTCCGAAAAACCCATTACGCATGCAAAATACGATGAAGCATTTTCACCTTAGAACCATATGGAGAATGTTTTTAAACTCTTAAAAAAATAAGTAAAGGGTTATAATTTGGGTCGTAAACTTTCAAAAGGTTCTAATATGAACGCTTTAGCCACTAAATCATATTTTAAAGCACTAATGTGTACCATGCATGAGTAAATATGGAACAAAGATGCAGCTTTTAGCTTTTTTACCTGTATTCCTGTGAGTGTTGTATCAGCTATAGCATCTCCTCATGGCCATTAGTTCAGTCGGGGCGAGTCACCATGGAGTGAGTGACTCTCTCGCCGGTGAAATCTGAGCAGAATCAGACCAGGCTCACCAAAGCAAATGCAGAGTGAGAATATTTTCACTGCTGAAGACGAAAAGATCTTCACAGAGCTAAAAAAGAAGTGCATATATAAACAGGCACACAAGTGCACTGAATTTAGACTCAAAACCATCTGTAAAAAGGCACCCAGAAACATGAATTACAGACTTGTAATGCGAGACGGTAATTAGACAGAAAACCAGACCTGATTCATGTGATGGCTATCACACTAACACCTCACGTTCGGGGCTTTGACATTATCTTTTGCAACCACACCCAATGCATTAATATTATGCGAAGTCTGCCATATGAATGAATCTGTTTTTTTTTTTTTTTTTTTGGTCCTACTGGTGCTAATTATGGCGAGCTGATGAAAGTCTACCTATAAGACGAAGGCGCCTTAATGAACATGAGCGGTAATTAAACAGGCTAGTAACACGACCCTCTCCTGCTGAGGGAGTTTCAATAATGACAGGGGAGCGTGGATATGGAAAATGGCCGTCTTTGCCTGCAATTCGTAAAAAAGAATATAATTGGGCGACCGCAGGCTCAAATGATGGCCTTTGCCAACTCCTGACAAAACAGGCATAATTAAGAGCTTGCAGCCTCAGGAGGGGCCTGCAGGGGCTGATCTCTGAACAGCAGCGGAGGATTAGAGCAATGAGAGACCTGCCCCTACACTAACACTAACATCACAGATCACCTGTTTAAACTCACAGAGCTGGGTTCAATACAGATACAAGAGGTCAAGATGAGAACGCTGAACACTGTATATATCGTGCTATATATAATATTTAAATAAAAAAGCAATAAAAGATAAATGTTTTGTGGATACAGTTAGTCATAAAAGGAGTGCTGCACGTTGTATATGCACTGTAAAGAAAAGGTCTAAAATAAAGATTAATGGAGTGCATTTTAAATAAAACGCAATTAATGTTTTTAACAGTCTACTTCAAAAATTCACTTTTAATTAAGTGTTAATATTGATATTTTACTGTTTGTGAAATTTACTAGCAATTTCTGAGTAACAATTTTTCTACACAAACTATATATGCACATAGATAAGTTACTGCAATATAATCAACGTTTTCAAAGGTGAGACAGAAACAGTGTAAAAAGGAAACACATAAAGCTTCAGTAAGCAATTAATACATTTTAAAGAGAATAGTAAAACTCTTCATAAATTACACTGTGTAGCTTATGATTGACATCAACAACTCACTAATCCAATTAAATACATTTTGACTTTTCTCTCTGTGAAATTTAAGTACATGTGAAAGAGCCAGAATTGAAATATTCACCTTTTTTCACTCCTTGTTTTTAGAATGACCTATAAATTAATAAAATATGACTGGAAGGTTTTATTAGTTGTGATGCAGACCTCCCAACTTTGTACGAGGAGAGGGAAAATATGAAGGGTTATAGAGCGAACAATCTCTCGATAATTAACAGGAGGATAAACAAAACATAAATTTGGATATTGCGTTTATTTGGACTACCACTCAAATATGCGTGAACCACGCAATTTTAATTAAAAGATAAATCTATGTGACACTCTGCCTCAGAGTTAATTATTCAGTGTTGTATAATAAAAATAAAGCCTATTAAACATGCCACACACTGTATTTCTCCATTAACAGTAAAACGAGCATGCATTGGGGACGTTTTAGATTCAAGGGCTGTGTGTTGTGTTTTCTCTTGTTTTCCATCGTTTTCAGCTCTGGGTTAGCTTATGTGATATCTTATGATATCTTATGTGATATATATACACACATACACATACAGTCACATAAAGTGATATATATATATATATATATATATATATATATATATATATATATATATATATATATATATATATATATATATATATGTGTGTGTGTGTGTGTGTGTGTGTGTGTGTGTGTGCGTGTGTGTGTGTGTTTGTGTATGTGCAAACATACACCTATATTCAAAACACGTATTGGAGGAGGTACCTAACCATAGCCAGATAATTTAATATATACTGTATGTCAGTGTTAAATTTTAATGATCATATGTTTGCATGTGGCCAGTGTTGATGACTTTGCTGGTCTTGATGTTACAGGTGGTGCTCATTACGGTTTATGAAAGCCATTTGATTTCATTTAGTGCTGTTCACGGCTCTCTTTGGTGCCACACATCAACAGCCTATTTTTCAGTTTCATTATCTGTAAATGTTATGGCCAACAGCAGCCATGAAGGAATGTAAATGCTTCTAAATGCTTTTTGACAAAAATGAGGGTTGTTGTTGTCTTTTTTTTTGTTCGTTTGTTTAGTTTGTTTTTTTGTATTTTATGCATTTTATTTTATGCAGTGGTCCGCAACGTCATCCATTAGAATAATCAACAAACACTCAACACTCGCAAGCTCTTACTGTTAAAGGAAGTGTATACATTCAACATATGCACGTATTTCAAGCCAGATTACTTACATTTAATCAGTTAAATATGCTTGCATGTGGAAACCTTTCAAGAAAACACACAGTGTATCCAAAAATATATATATATATATATATATTGAATTAGAATGACAGAAATGAGCAAGACAAAGTCGCTGTTTTAAGAGGTAGAGGTTTTATTGCGTAAAACACTGGATAAAATTGTACTGCTTCAAAGACATTAGAACTTCTAAACAGCAGAAAGAAAACAGCCATTGCTGAAATAAAAACAACTTCTTGATAGTTCATCAGAATACTTCTTTTCTCTTCTTTTGTCAGACACATGTATGACAATAAATAATGACTAGGAATAGTCCTTAAATACAATAACAAGTCATCTACTTGTTAAAAGCATATAAGTAGCAATATAATCCTCTAGCCTCCTCTGCACCTCCTCTGATATAGAAATATTCTTCATTTAGGAATGTCGGACAGTATAATGTTCATGATCACATACTATAGAGTATTATAGAGAAAGAAAACTGACATGATTTTTTTTTTCTTTTCCCAAGAAGCACAATATTGTAGATCTCTAAAAGTGACTGTACCAGTAAAATGATGTGGTTACAGGTTCTCTTGGAAGAATACAGTCTAGAGTCAGTTTTTTTTTTCTCAATAGGGGACGTAACGTGAACACATTAGCACCTCAACTTAAGGGACTGACAATCACTATACAAAAAAATGGTGTGGAATTAAAAAAAAAAAATCCAGTGTCACTAAAGAATTATTGCCTGTCTCAGAGCTCCAAACATGATCCAATAGGACAGATTACGGAAAAAAGCAAAGAAATATGCTATAAATGGAATGTTGTTTTTTTGTTGTTTTTTTTTTTATTTACTCTAATATACTTGAAGTGTGCACACTTACATACATACAAGAAAAGCAAGCGGCTGACAGTCACCAGAAAACACAGTAGTGCGTTGAAACCTCTAAAGCTCAATGCAGTCACAAAGTATATCTTTAATTTCAAACATCCCCCTCCCCAGTAGAGCTTATACAAATAGTTGTATTAAATTCATCAACTTGATTTAAGGCAGTGAGAACTATCCTAAAAAAAGAAGAAAACAACAACAACAAAGAACAGACCAAAAATAAAAGACTTGAGTATTTTCTAGGGTTATGGTGAATTAAAGAACCCCTGCTTGGAATCTTACAGTTAGTTTGAACTTGTAAAATCTCTGTGCACCACTTCTATCATCTTTTTTCAACCTCTTTCTATAGTTCCTTTTTTGTTGTTGTGATGTTGTGGTCTTAGGGCCGTGATAAGGGTTTATGTTTTTATTTACTGCTTAGTGAGGAGTGTGGTGGGTATTTGTGAGTCCTCTAAACTCCTCTTGGCGTGAATAGAGCAGCCGTAAGGCCCTGGGGTTTAAGTGCTGAGCTTCCCTGTGCTGAGCGGGAAGATATTGACTTTCTTAAAGTCTGGATCATTTCTGTTTATCACAAAACATTAATATCCACCCTTCCACCCCCCCCCAACATCCATGCATCTCTAACCCCCTACCATACTTATTTACCTTCTAACCCCTGCTAGCCTTCAATAAAGGAAGTACAATGAAAGTTGATACACTTTATTTTGTTCTTTAAGAGGCATGATTTCATAGGATCCAAACTGCCTGTGTTGTTAATCTCTTTTAGTAGAGGAACATTCAGGACAACAAACACAAAAATGGGGCCATGATAATGCATATTTAAACATAAAAATAAAATTTGTACAAAATTGAGGTTTTTTTTTTTTTTTTTTGGGAACAAACAAACCCATAAATGCCATCCTGAAGTTAAGATTACAGACAGGTAGCGGAGAAGTGATTATCTATATACTTCATATCTACAGTGCCTTCATAGTGCTACTTTTTTAAGAGCTCCATAAAGAAGGTAGTCCCACTGTGGGTCAATAAACCCCACAAAAGAGCTACGTGTCCTTCATATTATTTCCAAGTTACATTTAACAAATAACATATTCTGCCTCTTGGTTATATATGGTCAGTATTTACCCAAAGTCCACCGGTTAGAAGGGAAGCAGCACCTTCATCAAGAACAACAAAAAGACTTTTTCGTTAAGAAGCGCTAAATGGAAATCACATTTAATGTGTCTGCCATTTTGCTGTGTCGCTTTAAGTGACATACAAATTACTTCCTAAAACTGCACAACAATGAAAAAGAAGGAAAAATTCTATCCACGGATTATTATACAATGTTATTGGCTGTCTTTTTTTTTCGATAGCAGAAAGATAAGAAGGGAGGGAGGAGGGGAATGAAAGAGGCTGATAGGAAGTGCTACTAATCGTCAGACAGGTCTGAGGCTGACCCTTCAGCGGCCTGGCTGTACAGGCGACTAAGGTTTCTCTTGACGTGTTCTGAAAGAGTGAGGAGAGGCGAAATGGGGAAGGAGTGGGGGGAGTGAATGGAAGTAGCGTGGGAGGGGGTTGAATTGATTTCCTCTGTGATGACAGCTCCAGTCAGGCTGGCACCAAACGCCCCAACCCCCCCATTTCACCATCCACATCCCTCCGTCCGCTCACTCCATCCCTGTGCGTCAGTGGCGCTGGGCAAATGGCCACTAGTGGTGTCATGTTCTTGAAGGGTGCGCTCAACAGCTCCCCTCCATCTTTCTTTCCCTTCCAACTGTCGCGAAATCGTTGGCCCGGATCGTTTTTCTGATAAAAGCATTATTTTTGGGACAAAAGTCACTCTGAGGAATTTAATGACAGTCTTTTTTTAAAAAAACATTGTCATTTTTTTCCTCTTCAGTAATGTCTCTTCAACGCTCAATTCAGGCAACTCCAATAAGAGATGTGTATTTAGTTTCAGACAAAAAGGGTTCAGGTTTCTTTACTTCATCATCTCTATCCTGTGCTTCACAGAATATTACGGAGACTGAAATGTTTCAGTTTGGGAGTTAATGATCTCCAGTTTTTCTGGGAGAGTTTTGAATTTCTTGTTTTTTTGCAATGATTCAATGGGAATGCTTGTATGAGGTGGTTTCATTATCACTTCAAACCCATGAAGGTCCCAGAAACCCTGTTGCTTCAGTTTTACGTTGCTTCACTCAAAAGTGTGAAGAGTATCACCAGAAATACCTTCTCCTGTGTTCAACTGGCCGGAGGAGGAAAGATTCCCATCTTCTGAGTTCCCGGAGACATCAGAGTCTATGCGGGAACGTTTGAAGCGCCGGTCTGGGTACTGGCTGTTGTCGAAGGGCATGCGGTGAACACACAGGACGTGGGTCTTCAGGTTACCTTTCTGAGAGGCGCTGTAGGGGCAGTAGCGACACTGGAACGGCCTCTGACCTCCAAGACCTGAGAAAGAAACCCACAACATTATCATCCTGTGCAATATCATTGACTGTTAAACGTGCCACACACCTTGCCTCAAAAGAATTCAACATTCTGTGCCTGATTTTAATCAGAGGGCCCAGATAACACTTGTGTGTAGTATTTGGTTACAATCAGCACAAGATGGACGTTTAATCATCTGATTCATCAGTATGTATCAAAAGCATTTCCTCGATCCATCCGTGGACAATCTCTGCTGTTCAGATGAAGACGTTTTCTTTGTGCAGTATCCTACAGAAGTTCGAAAGTGCTCTTTTCAGCTTAGAGCAAGTACAACTGTTTAAGAGATTGGATCTGATCATCGGTGCATTGTACACAATGGCCCTTAATAGCCCACACAAGTCTGTTTGAGGAATGCAGATTACGTGCCTATCATATCTGGCTCTCTTATCGGGCCCATCCACTTAGAGCAAAGCCAGGCACTTTCAGCTACACGCTACTTTAGAACATTAATAACAGTACATTTGCCCTCCATTTTTCTCAATTCAATTTGAAAAGCACTAAATCAAATTAACATGGCGGTTTAAAATAGCAGCCCCGTTGGTGCGGAGAATGTAAAGCGGCTGCATTAAAGGTGTAGCCGTGACGCAACGTGAAAAATGTGAGCATCCTCAAAGTAAGCGCGCGTAAAGTCGCCCGCTTGCATATGCGTGTGTGGTACAAAAAAAGAAGGATTTATAAGCACTTTGTGTTTGGCTTTGGAGTCTCAGCGGCTTTCGAATACTACAATGTCTGCTGAGGCCTCGCTACAAAGGGGATTGCTACAAGTTTTAGAGCTTTCGATGTTCCAGTTGTCTGATAAGCAAGCCGGCGACGCACAATCCCGGCCGTTTCATTCATACGCACTTTAATTTCACACTCCCTTACATTGCGCTAAGTCTGAGAGGCAGCATATTCTCATGCCACTTTATACTTAGAGTGAACTAGCATCACCAACTGTAAGTCAGCTTTCTTTCTCTTTTCTTCTCCTCTCTTTTCTTCTTCCCTATCTCGTCTCTTTTCCCGAAGCAGGAAATGTTTAGGCAAAGGGAGCTGGGAGTTGTCACAGACTGGTCCAAGTGGCTAGAGAATGGAGCGATTTTCAATCAATTTTAAGAATAAACAGAAAGAGATAGACACAAATAAGGAGGAATATGGAGAGGAGGGAACCATGCTCACTGTGGCCGTGACAGGACCGCAGGTAAATGATTAACAGGGCTCAGAAAGAAACACAAAAGAAGAAAGCCTATTGACATGTAACCTCCATCACAGCACTTCGTATTCATCCAGAAAGCTTCCTCCAGCTTCCCTTTTCAAAGTGAGATAATACTGCCCCTTCAGGGTGCCTATTTGGTGGTCAAAATAATTGGCAACAATGAATCATATTTCAAGGGGTGTTCTGTGGCAGGGCACATTTTTCTTATATCAAAAAGGCTGTACACATTGAGCCCCTCTCAAAATGTTTCCCGTAATAGTTGCCCCGATTACTTAGAAACTAATTGGGGCAATTTTGGCTTGTTGCTGCTAGCTCCTAAATGACAAGAGAAGAAGGAGCAGAGCTGGAGATTTTATGTACAAAGATTACAGTGTGTCATAGTATGGGTGCCATGCTAGAAAGCTAAAGCATGTTTGTTTTTGAGTGCTCATAGCAAAGCATGCAAACATCTTCCTCACATTAATCTCTCGTTCTTATTTTAGTGCCATCAGGCCAATAAAGTACACACCGACAATAATATTTCTGTGAATAATATAAAGTTAACATTGAAAATCAATTTGTAAAAAAAAGATTAAAATAGTTCAAATTAAATATTGGGTTAAATATTGTCTTAATTAAAATGGAAAAGGTGAGAATGTATACTAATTAAAATGTTTAATAGACAATACATGTTTAAAGAGAAATATGTGTATATGTGTATTCATACTTCCAGGACATACAGGGACAATAAAGGTAGACATTATTTATTAATACAGTATATAAGCCACTATATACTGTAAATATACACAGTGATGGCATCTTTCTCTTTCATTCTCGTTTGCTTTTTTTCTCTCGTTCTTCTTTTCAAAGCTCTCCAGTGATTCACATCTACTGCGATTGAGGTGCCAAGTGACACAAACTACTATGAAGAATTTTATTTCTCCCTTCTCCTTCTCCTTCTCTCCAGTATGTGTCAATCCTTTCCACATTTTTTTCACTCTGTTTCCCGCAACTGTGAGTCCTGAGTGAGTAAAAATTCCAATGTACTTGTTACCAATGGCCAATAAATCTTTTGAATGTTTTGCGGCCAAAAACCACACAAGAACACATTTGTACCTCTATACGTACTAAGCTTTGTAAAACAACATATGGAAATGACAGGTGATTTGTATCTTTTTTTCTTACCCTTTTCCATCATTTTCTAACATTGTCTCAAAATAGAGAGAGAAAAAGAGAGTTCTATTATTTTCAGCAGTGTGCCATTATCACGCCTGCCTAATTAACCCCTGAAGGCCTCATATGTGGAGATCAGAGGGCGAAGGAGAAGAGGAGGAGGGAGAACCGATGACAACACCCACTTCCTGCAGATTCCCTAATATCACTCCATCATTGTCCTTCCCGCCGTTTATCATCCAAAAATAAAAACAGATCAAAAATAAACAAAGGATTGCATTTATTCAATCAGTTCACTTGTTTTCCCTGTTCTATATAGACTTTCTTAACATCTATTGCATCTAGTCTGTATATTTTTCATCTCCATCCTTTCTGAAGATACGTCTAATGCACCCTCTTGTGGCGCCTCGTGTTCTTGCTCTCTCACAGTCTTTATTTTTATTCTCCTTTTCTTATCACACATACACTGAAAAAACAACAAGATGCGTTTGAACAGTACACTTGTGGTATGTAAGCAAGCAGACACAAGCTCCTCTACACAAACGCACACACACTCACGCAGACACGGAGGTGCTTTGGCATGTAATCAAAATCAGTCTTATATAAATTCCATCTGATGCCAGAGCTACCATCTGTGAAAGAGTGCTGCCTCTCACCTCTGTCTGTCTGTGAGAAGTCACCCTCTCCAACGCTCAGCAACAAAGAGTGTGTATGTGTGTGTGACAGAGAAAGAGCGGGAGAAGGGTGTTGAGGAGGAAAAATGATTAATTTGCAGAATGCTTGTGATTTGCTCATATATTATTATAACAGCTCATCAGCACATGACGAATCCCTTGCCCCACGCAGCAGAAAGAACCTGCAGGGCTTCAGCACTTTTACTGTGTGTGTGTTTACACACTCGGGCATGTGTCCCTGTGTGTGTGTGGCATGTCTTTGAAAAAATAATAGCTCATGAGCATGTCATGAATGACTGTTTTTGCACGTGTATGGCTTTACGTGAGGGGGATACTGCATGTGTATAGCATGTTGGGATGTTTGTGCGCGTGTGTGTGTGTGTGTGCACGTGTGTGTGCGCATGTGTGTGTATGGGCTGGCACCTGACAGACTGCAGAGTCTCTAATGACTTTCAGATGCTCACTGTGAGTAACTCAAACCTGAGAACGAGCGAGATAGGAATACTGAAGGAGAGAGAGCGACTTCCGCTCTACGGGCGATTAAGAGTGTAAACACTCATATCCTTTCAACTCACACTGTAGATATGAACAAGGTCACCAGTTAAACACTTCCGCACCATGTCACAAGCAAGAGTGCATCATGGTTTTTACAACAAGAATACGTCATGCTTTTATACAACAGATCAACAAACCGAAGTTAATATTGAGTTACATGTGAAACAAACAATACTTTTAATTTTGGGTCGAGAACGAAAATAGTTCCAAATGAAACTACAGCGGTGCTCCTGAGCAAATCAGAGTGTTTTTAAACATATCAGGGTCACACTTTATTTTGAAATAATCTACATTAGACATTCTGTTTACTACTTTGTAATTACATGTCAACTAATTCGCAACTATATGTCTACTAATTCTCAGAGTAGGCTGTTATGGTAGATTAGTTGAATAAGTTGACATAAACTTTCTCATAGTCAGTATGTTGTTTGCTGTGGAAATAAAGTGCAGACAATCAACTAATACTCTGACGACTGCTAGTTGACATGTATTTGCAAAGTTACTGTTAGTAGAATGTTTAAAGTTACCTATCCAAATAAAGAGTTAAATATCAATTACTTTAATCAGAGATTTCAAATAAATCTATGAATAAACGTCACTGTTGTAGCATGCAGAAAGGGCCACTGGAAAAACCTCACCACTTACACAGATGCACACTGACAGTCCATCCAAAAACAAGTGGCAAGTGGTATGATGTAGATAGTGAAAAGTCTGCAGTAAGTGCTGTTGGACTGCGCTCAACCAATCAGATTTGTATAAGTGATAAATACATAAGTGTGGAGAGCTTAAACCTAAACTGGCTTAAAGATCACCTACGTCTGACTCATATACTCTCCCTGAGAAATATTGATTTCTGTACCACAAATGGATCTGAACAACACATAATGTGCTTCTGTAAGCAAAACCATGTCTGCCTATAAGATAAAAAAGATACTCTAAGCCATTGTGATATTTTAAAGAATATCTATAATGAATCTGTATCTGTAGGGATTACACAATGCTGTGCACGTGTATGTTCTGGGGCCAGTTTTTTCTGCTCTGTGCAGCAAGTGTTGCATATCCATTTGCTTATATCTTATATCTGGAAACTTTCCTTCTGCGTGTGTGTCTGTGTTTGAGTGTCACCTATATGGAAGAGAAGGAAAAGATAAAGAAAAACAGAGGGAGAGTGTGTCTAGGGAGAACGCAAGCCACAGAAGGTGTGAGCAGTAAAAAGTGATGTACCATCTGTCGGCCAGTAATAACCTGCGTGTTGTAAAGGCTGGGAGATTACTCAGCAAAGAGAGCTTCCAAACACCCAAATCCCTCCGCAACGTTAGTGCGCCACGCACTATCTCTCCCCACCTGCTCCCAAAACCCTGCTGAGGAAGATTCCACACTAAAACCGACATCACACCTTCAGATCAACTCGCTCTGATTCGTTAAAAACAAAACATGTAAAGACGCCTCTACAATGAGACAAGCATCAAGCTGAACATCTTTACACCTGCACTGAGCTCGGTTATGATATCATAGTTAACTTTTATCATTATAAACTTTAAACGCATTCACAATAAATATCAAGAGATTTCCACACAGAAAAAAAAAGGAACGGTTCGGACTGGTAATGAGCGTCTAGTCAAAATATTTCTCAAACTGAAAGAGACGACCGAATGCAACTCTAATGGAAAACGCTTCGCAGTTTGGAGAACCGACGCTGTAGTCGGGCTCTCTGGGAAAAAAACAACACGGAAAAACTTGGATTTGTATGTATCAAAAGCAAACTCTAAAAGCTCCACCGGGGAAGCATCTCCCATGTTAAACACTGAACTAGATTACAAACTGCTGCGGCAGACGTACCTCTTAATACTCTCTCTGTTTCTCCGCTATACATTTCCCAGTCTGCCTGCCACTATATCTCTTTTCAATCTTCCTTACTTGGCTTCATTTCTCTCTTTTCTGAACAAATGGAATTCTTTGATGTGTTCCAGAGCATTTCGTTTTGTTTTTCCACATGGACATGTCTGAGTAACTGTGTGCAGAAAGTTTCATGGAAGGATTTTTGGGATAATATACCACTTCCTTCACTGACAGTGCATGAGAGGTGCTGGCAAGGGCCTGCAAGGAGCCCCGCGATTGGTCAAGAGTTAGAAAGGCTCATGGGTAAAAGGCAGTATATACATCATGTGATGAGAGCGATGTGTCAGGCGGTCTCAGCAGGACTGTGTGTCTGTGTGTGGGTATCTGTGTGGCCAAGGGAGGAAGAGTTCATGAGTACTCATCTGCAGTACTGCTCACTTCTCTCCTTCTCTCTCTCCCTATAGAGCATATTGCTGCACATTCTAGTGCTGAGCTGTCACGACAGACACATAATAAATGTCTACGAGTGTGTGCAAGTGTGCCGTGTGTGTGTTTGTGCAAAGGAGAGAGAAAAAGACCAGCTCGTACCTGACTACTTTCACTCTGAAAGTGGTCACATTGAATAAAAAGCAGAATTGGCCCTTACAAATAAAAAAGGACCGTGGCATGGCTGAGTGAAAGAATCAGCACTTTGAAATGTGCGGGCGAGCAGGGATAATACTAACACTCGATATATGGAGCATTGTTAATAATGTTCAAAGCTTGAAATAAAAGACAGCTTTAGTATTTGTTTAGCAGTTTAGTACTGTTAAAATGTCTTGTGTACTTTTAGGTTTACGTTTTATCTTTAGTAAATCATTTTAAACTGCCATCTTTCCTTTAAAAGTTACATTTGCCTGTGTTGTTTGTGAGCCAGCAATGATTATGTCTATATGAAAAAAAAAAGGAAATTTAAATAAAATGCATAAAAATAGTTTAAAGCAAGCAGAACACACGTGTATCAGTGTCCATCCTTTATAATCTTAACATTTGGTCATGTCTGAGCATATGTTTTAAGTGTAATTAATTATTCACATTATAGAGCTTTTTCACGTTTACATTCGTCACATACTGTACCACCTTAAGAATTAAAGATATACCCCTGGTCCTAGGCTAAAATGTAAAAGGTAAAAGAAACTTGCACTCGCTGATCTTAAAATATATCGGTGCCTTTGTTTTGTCTCAAAAGGTAGACTACTAATGTTTGTTTTTTTTTCTATGCACATCGAAAAAGCATTAAGAACCGTCTGTGAAACCGGGCCATAATATCAGCTTTTGTATACATGTGATTTAATTGCATCTGACTCAGTTAAGTTAACAAATCAAGTTAATTGACTTAGATAATGACAGCTGCACTGTCATAGATGTCTTAGATAAAACCTTCTCGAAACAAATGAGCGAAACCCCCCAAAGTGTTGAAATGTTCTTTCCTCTGCATAATTTTGCGATTACCATATTTTTGCTATTCTCATAGTACTATATCATGGTATTATTATAATCATAGCCTCCAAAAAACATGGTATTTTTAATATAATATTAATGTATCAAGTAAAAAATACTTGTTGCAAAAAATTTAATGAAATATACAAACAAAAATAAACTTATTAATAAAAGAAAGCATAGAGTTTGCCCCTAAACTTTATATTTGTATAATTTTTAACAGTTGCTTTCAAATGAACTAAAAACATTTAGATAAGATTTCATTTCTACATATTTCGTAAAAGTAAATGTATTAACATTTCAAGCAAGCAGTTGTTTATACAACACTGTATAGTGCTTGACAAGATTAAATGTCCATCCGCCGTCCAAGCTCTTATTTACAGCTTTGTGTCTACGGAATAGTTAGAATACCAAGATCTATCAGACCACTGCTCCTCGAGGCCTCCACATCGAAAGACAATCCAAACATTCCCTTTCCCCCAAAGCCCAGGACGAAGCAGACAAATATACACGGATAGGAACCAAGCCGGAGGATGAAGGTGTGTGTGGGTGAAGCTCCAGCTCTGGGCCAGCAGGTGTTGTTCTGCTGGCTATAACCTGATCCATGGCTTTCTAATGGCCGAGGAGCAGGGCCGGGCATCAGTGCAAAACCTAAGTGCTCCTCTGCTCAGGTATCAATAACATTTCCAGTCAGCTTTTACATACACCAATACTGATCTATTCCCATGCAGACATGGAAATATCGATGAAGGCGACTCAGCGCAGACATAATATGTGACTGTTGGCATGTAAGCTACCTGGAAATACATATCAAATCGAATAAATTAACTCGCTCTTGTGTTACAACTCTTTCCATCTCTTTCTCTAGAATTTCCCTTCTCCGTCTTCTCCTCTCTTCCCATCCCTTTCTTTCTATTTTGTCCCCAGGACCTATTTGTCTGCCGTAGGAGAAATCCCTCAGTTCGGAGGAGTCAGTGGAGAAGGCTTTGGCAGGGGGGTGGGGGGAGGGCCAGGAAGGGCCACCTCCAAATAAGTTCCATTAATCACCCAACACACTCTAATGTAACTAATATTTTACAATTAGAGGAGACAAGACGGAGCTCCGAGCCATCTATCTCTCTTATACCACATGATCATCGATTCATAAGACCCTGCCTGAGAGCTGAGCAAACACACACACGCACGCACGCACGCACACACACACTCTTGTTAAGTTGCATGTGTATGTGTGCAAGTCTGTATGTGCTCGTCAATGATGAGCATTATGACACGGTGTGTATCCAGACGCGCAGAGAGCTCTCGAATGGTGACAGATGACTGTTGTCTGCATGCGTGTAAATGAGAGAGGAAGAGTGCTCAAAAATGTGTAAAAATGTGAAAAGCCTGTCAAAGAACGTCTGATAAGATTGATTACGGATTGACTGCAGATTGAAAATGGAAATGGAGTGCAATTCTCTCCGCAGACAATGCCTTTCTCTTTCAGATATCATTTAGGGCGGCCCTAATGACAAGACACGCTACTGTATGAGCAGGCTATAAACACGTGACTGACTTAATGGCGGAACAAAAATATAAGGTTTGGGTGTTAAAATGTGTGCCACAAACTCTCACATCATTTCTATCAAGATTTAGTGTGGTAATATCTATTTCTTGAGTGTAATCTTTCATCCGTCGCGCGTCGGTGTTCAAAGATCAGCGCGTTAAGCCTCCGTCGGCAGCAGTGGCGCTATAAGTTGATTTGTAGCGCCATCTGGTGGTCTGAATGAGGAAATGCGCTCGCTAGCATGCAGCATGCTCGCCGGCCAAATGAAAGCCAGCTGAACAAATGAGAGAGAAGAGAGGTTCAAGCGCAGGTCACCATCTGCCTGGCTACAAGTGCTGGCACACAGCAACCCAACCGCGATGCCTTCTTAAACACACCGGCTACATTTTACACACTCGCACAAATGTGACACCGTGACGAGACAGAGTGACACTAACGCGCTGAAATATTTTTTACAATATGCAAGGGCACAATTTGTTACACACATAACAGTATATCATAAATAAATACCGTTTAGATACCTCGGAATCGCGAATGAAAAAATACCATATTCATTCAAGACAGTTTACTGCATGTGGCATAATTGAGCTTAAATGTATTTTTATTTTGTACTACGTTTTTTATTCATTTTTTTACTTCCCAAGCAGTCATGATTGTAAAAACAAACATATAGGGGAAAAAAAGAAATACTTACAATAAGGTTAAATTCGTCAACATTAATGCATTAGTTTTCAATAGGTTTTAAATTAGGTATCATTAGGTATATATGTGTGTGCGTGTTATAAATAACAAAAATATGTTATGTTATTAACGTGTTTTATTTTGTTAGTAAAGTAGTATTTTTTACTTTTCACATAATCAACCCAACTGAAGTTCGATTGAGATAAATTAGAATGCACGTAAAAATAAAAATAAAAGATTTTTGAATGTTGATTTATCTATAAGGGTTGTAGACATTTGTGTTCTATCTATCTATCTTGTAAACACTGTATTTAGAAAAAAAAAGCGGACTTTCATCAGTGCTCCGCAGCGCTCAATAACTCCAGACAAGTACACACATGGATGGGGGCAGGAAAAAGAAACGGTTACTTTTTCAGGATGTGAGTTTTATTAAGTCCAGGCCTTTCTCCATCTGGTCTAGTGTAGCTGATCCGTTTAAAAATTAGTCAGGCGTTGACCTCGGACACCTCCCCTCAACAGGGTCTTGACGGCAGGTTAACACAAATATGGATCCCATCAGACTAAAGGAGATCGGGTTTCCCCCCACTGAGACCCCGCTAACTCACAGGAAAAGGTTAAGAAAAACATGAAATACGGGCCTATAATGGGAAAATGTTCCCTCGGCCTGCGGTGGAAGCGGTGCTCGTGTGTGTATGTGTGAGTGAGGATGGTTTCATGTGTTTAGAGAGCGGGCTCTTATCTCTCTGAGGTATTGACACAACAGGCCCCTGTGCCAAAGGGTGTCAGTTATCGCTTGTCATTGGCCTACGATGAGAGTCTGTGACGGGGCAAATCCATCTTTATAGGAGAGCTGGAGAGAGGGAACGTCCTTGAAAATACATGTCCTGCGTTTATACGTGTTGCTTTGATACAGTTATTAATGACATCAGAGAAACAACAGGCATATCACACGGCTGCTCGGAAAGTCACAAAAAGGTCATTTAATCTCATTTATGCCACATACACCGAATTGAACGTTCACATCGACTATAGAAATTATTGTCAAAAAAAAGAGAGAAAAGAGAGAAAATTGAAAAAGGGAGGATGAGCATCAGTTGGCACACTAGTCTCCAGCTCTTACAGGTTCGGGGAATTAACACAGCTATAGCCCAAGGGTAGAAAGCCACAGTTAGCAGGAACACAGCCGGTAATGCGAGCTGTCATAATCTGCACCGCTCCCAAGTCACACACACACACTCACACACACACACACACGGGCCTGTAGCCCTGCAGCTAACACCATGTACTACACTTAACATGGGAGTCGGGGTGGAGAGAAACAGGAGGATAGAAAAACGTAGCATTTCTGCTGTCTGTCTCAGCTCACAACGGTATGTCTCCCTGCGTGTTTGTGTGTTTCTGTTTGAGAGAGCGCTGGGTTTATAACGGTCTCGTTTTACAATAGATGCATTTAAATATCGTTACGTTTCCAGTAAAATTACGACAGTTTATAAGATAAAATTTACTCAAAAACCTTTGTTACAAAAGATGTCAGTGACTTAGATGTCATAATTTGCCTTGTTTGTGACAAATTTTCCGCTAGATTTTAAGTGTCAAATGAGGGGGTATTCATTCGTTTGAACAAAAATAAAGTAAAATTGTGAATTATATTATTCGATTTTCAAGTAACGTTTCTGTTTAAAAATAAAAATCTTTAAATATAATCTAATCATGTGATGCCGAAGTTGAATTTTCAGCAGCCATTACTCATCATTCTACAAATCATTCTAATATGCTGATTTGATCTATTTAATGTTTAATGGTCTTTGCAGAAGGAAAGTGCCAAACGCCTTTTTTCTATGTTTCTATTATATATTTTATACCCCGCAACCATATCCTTTTTAAGCGTAGCGCTAAATCCAAAATCAAAGTATGTTATCTTTTACTGCACCCTTTCACCGAACAATCTGTAAGAAAAGGACGGCAAATATCTGGTCAAACGGCACAAAAATGCTCAGTTGTTCACGCTGGTGTTTCATAGTTTGAATACATTTTATTTCTCATTATAAGTACAGTTCAGTAGTTACAAAACAAAGCATCTGCCATGAGGATACAGCAACCAAATGAAAATCATACAGTCCACAAGACAGCTCAGAGGTGTGGAATGCTCATATATTAGTCCAGAAAGACTGAAAGAGAGATAGATGCTCAGTTATACTACACAGAGGAGGGAGCCAGAGGTGTGCTCATCTATAACCAGTGTATATAGGGATCGGTCAATACATATCCTATCACTGACCCTCCCTGTCGTAATTCCTTTACCTTACTTAACCTGTACTAGTTTACTGAAACTAGTTCGCTAAACAGCTTCACTTTGAGACTTGTTTTCATCTTCTTTTTTTTTTTTTATCGTAGCATTTAAGAGAGGACACAGTCTTGCATTGAAACGATACAAAACGATTTTTTTTTTTTTTTAAGAAAACATTTTTTTCGGAAAGAGGACAACTAAAGAATATATCTGAAGAGAACAGACTCGAAACTCGAATCGGAGTCTACGCACAATGACTTACTGGGAAGTTCATTGCAATGATTCTCAAAGCAACGGAGATGACCATCATAAGATGAGATAGTTTGAACTACACAGACCAAATCAGCAGAGTTCACAAAAGAATAGAGAGAATATCAGTTCACAACGTCAAGGGACGCACAAACACGCACGCACACACGCACCTTCATTTTCCATTAGCGATCTGCGTACTGTATAGACTGGTTTTTCATTTACTATCACAGTGCAAAATACTTCAGGGGGGGAAACCTCGGTTTGTATTTGCTTGCATGAGGCATGGGTATATATACTGTATGGATTTATACGCTTGCAGCAACAGAAGAAGATTGTCGATCTTTCTTTTTTTTCCTTTTCTTTTAATGTTATTGGTATTTTACAAAGGTGAAAGGCAAAAATTACAGTACTAGAGAAGAAAACTCCAATCTAATACCTACACTCTAAAACAGCTAGCTTTGTAAATGCAACAACGCATGACTGTATCTATGGCTAGACAATACTTGTTTCTTGTTTGCATGTTTCTTTTCTTTTTTTCTTTTTCTTTAATAATTGAATACATCAAACCATTTCAGTAGTCAGTAACACTTTGCAACACTGATTGGTGGCAGTATATTACAAACACAATCTCATAACCAGAGTACTTGAAGTGAGCAAGACTGAGATCAAAGCGCGTAGGGTTAGGGGCCGCGTTTCTGTTTGATTTCTGCAGGCTGCACGTTCGCAGTCTCCGTGGCTCGTGCCGTCTCATCAGACACGCTCGGTGTAAACTAGTTCTTCTGTCACCCCGGCTGGTTTTTGTCTCGAATGCTACGGCGGAGTTCAGCTCTCGCAAACACATGGTGAAATCACGCGGCCAGTTCTCCAAGAAAAAGACGTAGCTTCCCTTTTGTTTTAAAACGCGGCGTTCTCGTTTTCCTGAAAGTACTGGATTGTCGCTCTTCTGCTTTTTTGACGTCCAGGCGCCGACTGCTGAGAGTGTGCTGATTACAAAGGAGTTTTTTTTTTCACAAGTGTGTGCTTGGTCTCCAAACGTGTAAAGCGCGTTGGTCCAAACGTCCAGAGGAACGGGAGCCTCGGACAGGTAACACTGGTGAAGTTTCAGTGGGCAGTGAGAAACACTGACAGAGAGAGAAAGACAGAGAGAGAGAGAGAGAGAGAGAGAGAGAGAGAGAGGGAGGGAAGTCTGTTCAGTTTCTCGCTCTCTCGTTCTGAGACTGGCAACTGGCCGCCATCTTGGTTCAAGGAATGTGTTGCTCTGAGGGACAAGCACTTCAAAGTTTCCTCACTAGGTCAAAAAAGCAATTAAAAACACAGAAAGTATTTATCAGCTACACAAGGGAGGTTTCAAGACACATAAAACACAGGAAGCAAAAAATCTTTTTTTTTTTTTTTTTTTCCTTGTTTCCAGCTCACTAAACATCAACAAATCTTCTCTCCTTCATCCGGCGAGAACGCTCGTGCAGGAAACCATCTGAGCTGTCCATGTTATTAGTCTTTTTTTTTTTCTCTCTCTCTTGAAGTCTTTTACGTTAAATAATGCTTTTGATAAGATAATGTCCTTCATAGTCACAGTCCTCTTCCTCTTTTTCCGCCGCCTGCTCTTGGCCGCTCAGTCCAGTAGGGGGAGGTGATGTTAGTTTCTGATTAGTCCTGCATCTCTGTGTCAGTTAGGCTATGTTCAGGGGTAAGAGCAGGGCCAAACCGTCGGGACGCCTCTTCCTCCGCCCACAGATGAACTACGGTTAAGAGAACAAACGCAGATTAACACCACCACCTGTGTCCTTCCTCTCTCTCTCTCTCTCTCTCTTTCACACAAATGCATACAACTTTGACAGACCATTATTAACAGAAAAAAAAAGAAGAGAGTCGAATCAAATCATGTTATTATGTTTGTTGTGATTCATTTTAAATTGGCATCTGGGATTTTGTTAACACTTCAAGGACTGGAAATCCAAAAAAATCCTCTCATGGTTATTAGCCTGTGATGATGACTATGAGCGTCAGTAATGACTTAAAAGTGTTTTATAAAGAGTGCCGGTGATTTAAGGTCCACTTAAGTGTTAGCAAAATGTACATACTTTGATGCCCTTTAACAACAAAAGGTTTTTTAACAACAGTAATTATTAAGGAAAAAAAAACATTTTTTCTTTTGATCACTTAATTATGATTTCAAAGCAGTTATTATAATACAAAAATATGATTTAGGGTGCATTTGTACAGAAATGAGCGACCACTGTAATGCCTTTGTGTTTATGTGTGTGTCTGTGTGTGTGTGTGTGTGTGTGTTTGTGTGTTTATACGTCGACTATAAACCTCTCCGTTCATATGTACTGTTAACCTCTAATGGCACTAAAGAAAACACATCTCGCGAATTATTAGATAAAACGTTAGATATGGGAGGAGGGTAATTTGAATACTTTCAGACTTCTTCCGGCTCTAATATAAAGATATAAATATATAAAGTCTTCTAATATAAAGACAATAACTCTCTGAACATTGCACTTGTGCAATTACTGCTGAAGTTTGAATCCGGTGAAAATGCTTACTGCTTTTTTTCCCCTATTTATGTGCTATCGCCGTTTGAACTAAATAATATAAATGTTGTTTAATTCCCTCTACAACCCCTAAGAAAATTATTTGGCAATAAAATCTACCGAGTGCATTTCCGAGTCGTGTTCTTTTTTAAAGTGCCTCTATGAAAATGACAAAATGAAATTAAAACATGCATTTATTTGAGTGTGCTCTCACAAGAAATGTTATGGAAATGAAACGAGGAGTCAGTTCCCCGCTAATAATGGAATAAAACATCGTCATTTAGATTTGCCAAAGAGCAATAACGCTGACGCCCACTCGCTTTGCATTATGCGCACATCTGAGGCGTGCACTTCTTTAACACACACACTTTCCACTCAGATGTCAGATGCTTCAGAAATTGCCGATAGAGATTGAGGAAAACAATTAAACACTTTTTTGCGTAAATTATTATTGCACAAAATAAAAAAATTTAAAAAATAAACATTTTGATATGTACACACACACACACATACATACAATTATCAAGCGTTTTTATGCGTTACTATTGGAGAAATTGCAAGAGAAATATTTATAAATCTGAAAAAATAAAATTGCTTTGTTTTATTTGTTTGTTTCGTTCATCTTGAATTTGTACTGATGAAATTACAGAAATACCCAGCCATAATGAATTTGTTCCACAAACAAAAAAGCGCATGATAAAACGTGGGTTACCCTAAGTGTAGAATTTGACTGCTCCCTATAAAATAAAACAGCTTTTATTAGTGTCTGGAATCTTTATTTCACGTCCATTCATAGTTATATTTTAACATTTGCAAAATGCACTATTCATTTCTTTGTGCTTAAAAAAACGTGCATCTTTAAAATCTATGCCAGACTTGCCAGAATAAGCAAATCAAACCAATGGTTTCTCTAAGCTGCTCAGACCGAAGGATGCGGTGCACAGTTTGTCCAGGAGATGGCAGTATAAGCCTCCGTATTAGCAATCCACCCAAACTCACGTTGAAAACAAGATCTTGTTACTCAATGTCATTTTCCTTTAACCTGCTGATATTTCATGTTAATCCGCAGATAAAGTGGTTGTTATTTATCGAATCTGAAGTGATTGGCAGTGTTTTTAAAGACTATACTACGGTCACAGCTCTACAGCTGTCTGATGGCATTTTTTGTGTCCGTGAGGAAATTAAGATAATCATAAGCATAATGATAATAAATTACATTCTCGAGTTTTAAAAACGCCTGGTCTCCCAGGGGCCAGTGCTCTTCGTGACTTCCTCTTAAAGAAAGTTCTGGTAATGAGTTACAGATTCCGCCCCATATTTGATTTTCACTCTTCATTAACTAAGCCACCTGGAATGTTATTATTTAAGGACGCCATTTCTTTTCCCCAAACAACTGCCACTGCGATCTGGAGACTAGCGCTCCGACTTTATGATCCTCGCAACTTTTCTTCTCCTCCTGTTCTGATCAATTTTGAAGCCTCCCTGTCCACATGTGGAGTGATTGCTTAATTATTTCAAAACCCTAGAAATCTTTATCGCACTCTGGCCTGTCAAATGATGTTGTTATCAGTCTGTTTTCTCACAGGCTGAATCGTGAGGCCTTTGTTTGTTCGAGCGTTCGTTGTATTTGCCTTCGGGGTGCGATCATTTGTGCGTGATCAATATTATTACTTCATGGGTTTAAAACTAGTAGAGGTCCACCACTTAACCAGAAGCAACAAAATGTGGCGCCCTCTACTGCTCACGTCTGGTAAGACACGCTCGCTCTAAGACGAGAGAGAGCCCTGGAAAGTAATACAAGACATATGGTAAGAGGACACATAGCTCCAGGATCCATCTTATGTTAATACATGTGTCATGCTTAACAGAACGGCTAAATGAAAAGGCAGACAGAACAATAGCACAGCACAAGGCTGGAAGCAAGCTCAGTTAACAAGGGCCAGCACACTTGGGGAAAAGAGGGGCTGTCTGGAGTCAAAGTCCTGACATTTCCTAACTGCTTCTTATTATTCCCGGACCACAGAGTTAAGGCGAAGAGCGCTCCCATCTAAAACACTGGGCCGCTTTATACCCCGACCTCCCTCAGGTATTCTATTTTTACCATGAAATCTACTTAGTGTATATTTGTGTTTCAAAGACCCGCTCGTTTTAGGTTTCCTGAGAACAGGGGTCGTTTAATTGGAGGAAAATGTGAGGATATGAATTTCTGAACTATTGAATACATGTTTAAGCAATCAGATAAAGGCAGAACATGCATTATGGAAAGGAGTAGGGGGTACATTTATTTAGCACATGGCCTCTTGACTGATACTTTTACCACATCAGGTAGCGACTAAGTGCTCAGCCCATTTGCAATATCCTCCGTTTAAAAGAAAACTCGAGTTCAGCTGTTTTTGGTAGTCTGAAAGTCTCTGTTTTGTGATATGAATGAAGTCTAGATGTAAGTGATGTGGTTCGCCATCATCTCCTGCTGAACACAAACACAACACACACTGCACATTCTGCCACGGAGGGTGGCTTTGTTCTCTCCCAGGCATCCGGTGCTGCTGGAAAAGAGTTGTTTTTGGCAAAGGTAGACCTCATTGTACAGCCCAGTATTTATAAATATGTAAATACGAGTCAGCGTGCGAATACACACACACACACACACGCAAACACACATATAAGCGGGCCGAACGCAAGGAAGTGCACCCAAATCATATTTTTAGAAGGTTTTAATGAATACAGGATGTTTATGAATACCATTTGTAGTGATTCACAAAGACTAGAAGAATCCTCGCTCACCACCCCCCTCCTCTCCCCTCAGAGCAAAGTAAAAGAAACCCAATGTTTCTGGAGGAAACGGCAGAATTGTATGTTCGGCGCTTGTGTGGGTTCAGATCGCCTTTAGATAAGTATACGGAGGAGCACAAAGAAGCAGGCGACCTCGTGCATGTGGCACACTTGAAAAAGCCCTCTGCTTTTTTCATGTTAAAATGCACCGCGAGGAAAGGACGACTGTGAAGGTAAAACAAACAAGCGAGTTTGTTACTCCGCCGGATGACTAGGCAGCGAGCAAACCTGCCTCAGATGATAGAGAACGACACCAAAACTGTTTGTCTTGCGCGCATTAACCAGAGTGAGAGAAACATCCAGACTCAAGAAAAGGAAAAGAGGCAGTAGCTCTCAATTCTGGAGAAAACGGAGGGCTTGGATGTGGATGTGTCTTGCTCTCTGACTCAGTCTATTTCTGGGGCAGAGATTCTCACACTGATACTACCTCCACTGAGCAATTTAAAGCCAAACACTGATGTTGCAATCTGTCTTCTGTGCCTGATAGCGCTTTTCTCCCTCTCTAACCCAAATTACTTTCTTTTCATATCTAATTATATTTGCTAATGATCTTATAAGGGGATAATGGAATGTGCTTGATCTATTACCTTTTTTTGCAATACATAAATACAATACAAATGGCTATGCAGCACTTTGAAATTTTCCATCATCCATTTCAAGCAAAGCGAAGAGAGGATATTTAAACAATATCTACAATTTTACCACTGCCGCAATACAAATCTCTTTGTGCTCGTACTAACGGGGATTCAGGGGAGCAATTTGTCCGACTGCACTGTGGTCTCTTCATGCCCCGCTCACTTGTGCGCTCATTCACTAACAGGTTGTGAGGAGGAGGAGGAGGGGGTTGGCGACCGTCGGGCCACGACCTCCGCCCCCGGCACGTGCGGCATGTTGAGTGCGGCCGAACGTGGTTACATTAACGACAAGACGCGTTTTGGAGAAGCGATTTAACCAGCATCCAAGCAGATCTGAATGCTTCTTCCAGGCTCCGGACGATCTTTCGGTCTCTCCAGAGGTCATCTCTCTGTTTCTGTGCACTGTTGTTATGAATATTCCCGTCGGCCAAGCCCCGCCCCGCTCTAAGCCTCTCCCCATTCTTCTCTCAGTCTTTTTCCCACAGGCCTGGCGATGGCCACGGCATGACAGCCGCACTAAACCCCCCGCATTAATGGAAGGAAATGGCATTCGATCTCCATTTGATCTCCTAATCATTTCTGCTGAAATGATAATTAGCGTCCTCACAATCCTCCGACTGTGAGAGAACAGTGTAAAATAAAACAGCGCTCTTGTAGCAGAAATGACACTTCACTCAACAACCGCTAGTATTCAATAACAAATACGCTCTTCTCGTACGCATATTTACGTAGCCCTCCGAAATGCGCGCACACACTCGGCCCTCGTCCGCTGGCGACTGCTGTCTGTGATTCTTTTCAACTGACATAATCCTGATTGATTCGTTCAGCAGATAAAAACTCAGTCCACTTGTGCCCTTTACTGCTGGAACATAATACGGCTCTTTATTCTGCAACAATGTAACATAATGGCGTCGGAATGTGAGGAGGAAAAAAACGTTAGGGCTGCGTCTTAAATGACTGTGACACTCTGCGGTTCAAGCTCAAGCTGTGGTCTAATGTAAAAGAGAGAAAGGAGGAAGAATGAGGGAGAGGTGAAGGGAGGGCGAGGGAGAAAAGAGAAAAATCATTAAGCGCAGATTACCAGAGTGCCCCACTAACAAGGTCGAGGCAGGGCTGCTGGTAAAAGTTGTCATTGTCTGTTTCTCTTAAATGTGTGCGCCTCACATTTCCCTCTGATGAGATTTGGGTTACGTTGTTTTAAATTCTTTGCTTCATGTGCGACCCCCTCGTGCGTTTTTAAAAAAGAATCTTTTGTTTGACAACAGGAAGACATGAGGTCATTTTTTGTTCATCGGGACGATTGAACGAATGAATCATGCTTTTTATTTTGCATGGCTTGCTTAAATAGGCCAAACACACACACACACACACACGAGCGCGCGCACACACACACACGCACACACACACGCGCTGTGTTTGTGTGCCATTTCAATTGAACTGAAAATCTAAAATATTTAGAAACTCCCTGAATTTTGATTAAGGTAGCGAACTTGGCTGCAGAATGCAACTGCGATTTGATTTAGAAAATAAAGGATTTTAAATTAAATTAAAATTCATATAATTGTAGTTTTTAATTCAAAGTTTAATATAAATCTTAAAACAGTCTGATCAAAATCTGTTTTGAAAGATAGATAGATAGATAGATAGATAGATAGATAGATAGATAGATAGATAGATAGATCAATTATATAGATATTTTTAAAAATTATATAAACTATATAACTATAAAATATTTTATAAACGTAAAAAAAAAAATCACACAAAACTTTCGTCTAGGGTTGGATTTAATTTGAATGAAAATGACAAACTTAATTTCTCAGAACAAATTACGTGTGATTATATCATTTGAATTACAATTCAGTCAATTCAGTTTATTCAAGGTTAGGGTGTGGCCAGTTGAATTCGAAAACAAACTCTTGAATTCGAAAGCAGCCGGTTCTTCATTTCTTCATTTTGCACGACCCACGCATACACATGAATGCAAACTTTCGCTTTTGTCGCAACCGCTTCCTACGTGGCGTACACAAAAAACAATGAGTAGCAGGAAACAAACAGAGCATTTTATGTGCTGTAAGAAAACGAGCAAAAAAAAAAAAAAAAACTTAAGCTCATCACAAAGGAGACCAACAGAAGCAGCCTCATTCATAAACATTCAGTGTCTGAGATGTTCCTATAGGATCGTGTTCAGCAGGCCTCTCTCTCTCTCTCTCCATCTCGTGTATGTGTTATATTAATTGTGAGTCCTAATCTAGAAGAGTCGGGGGTCCCAGGAGCTAGCGGCGCTATTATTCGCGCAAGCATCGCGCACCGCACCGCTCTCGCTTACTAATTTTGTGCGACGTCGCACCGCTCAGCCGAGGGAGCGCACCGCCGAACGCTGCGTCTGAGTCAGTCAGACAGCTCCAGACGAGGTCCCTTTAGTGCCACGCTGTCAGTCACTTTATATGTTGTGAAATAGAGAGAATGAAAAGAGAAAGGAAGAGAACGAGCGAGTGAGAGAATGTAGAAACAGAACAAGTCCTTTTATCCTGCTCGGCGGGACCTGTCAGTGCCACCTTCTCTCTGGTTTCCCAGCAGTCCCAACACAGCAGCTATCAGAGGGAACCTGACATCCACACACCGCGTTTTCCAGGGGGGAAGGAAATCATGAGAGCGGTCCCACACAAGCGAGCAGCTAGTACATACTCTCCTCAGATCAAGCAACAGTCTCTCATAAGAGAAGAAAAGAGAGAGAGATTTGGATGTTTTAAGTGGGAATGTAGGCTGACAGGCTTTTGCTGCTTCTGACATGTGATAGAAAACTAGGTTTGCGTCTCCCTGTGTTCATTTTGGAGTTTGGACGGAGATGAGAGAGCGCGAGTGTGTCGCAGCTTAAGCGCTGATAGTTCTGTCTTAACAGCTCTTTATTCTCGCACACACGTCGCAGTTTTGACTCCAGGCACCTCCGGAGTCACTTCTATTTTTCTCCACATTTGCAGGCCTTTTTTGTTTGTTTTTAGAGGAAGGAAACGGCTCCTAATCCATACGTGACACACACATCCATGCATGCGCGGCACATTTCATGGATTGCAGTGCGGGAAAATCACCAGCACCTGGCTGAGTGTTTTTTTTTTTTTTTTTTTTTTTTTTTAAATATGATTTTGCCTGCTTCCCCACCGGTCTCTGATGATTCAACAGTTCCTGCTCCAACATCTGCTACTTACTCTTACTGGGTCTCAATTAAGACAGCAGTATTTATGAATCTGCTCTTATTTACATTTCTATTTTTCTGCATATGTGCGCGAGCGGCGGCCAAAACAGCCCCTCTGCCCCACACAGCACGCAGATGTTTCTTCAGCGAGGCCAAGAGGTGAGCGCTTGGGTTTTAGAAGAGCAAAGCAAGAGTGCGAGTTAAACAGAGAGAGATTTAAGAGCGCAAGATTTGCAGCTTCACTGTCACACAGATGAGAGCTTCTTCTCTCAGGTGATTGTAAAATATGGGAGTTTGATTGAGGGATTGTGGAATTGGTGAAAGCCATTTCCCCTGTTAAAGAGAGGTGGTTGGTGTTGGGAAAGCCCACCTATGTGTGTATGTGTGTGTGTGTTTGTGATAGAGAGCAGCGTGTTAATTTGTGAGCCGAGGGATTGCTTTAATTAACTACAGTCCTTTTTTTAGTTTTTAAGTGTTTGTGTTTGCTTTCAAGTCAAGGTGTTTTTAATTAAACCATCATGTTCTTCTTATTTGGCAATCACAATGTCCTTCAAAAAACAAGACTTTTTCTCTCTTTTTTTCAGATATACATGTCCTAAAATGCATACATATACACACACACCACCATTAAAATATATATATATATTTTTAAAGGTTTTGAAAGCATTGTCTTATGCTCAAGTCTTCAGCGTCAGCTGGCTCAGAAAACATTCTAATATGCCGATTTGTGCTCAAGTAACATTTCTCACATTTCTCGAGTAAACTATGTGCTTACCAAATAAATACGCATCAATGAGCGTTCTACACTCTACTTTTAATGTTTTCCACAATATACTGGAACAAGGAAACAGGGATTTGATCCCGTTCAAGTGCTATTGCTTGCAGTCGCCGTTCCAATTCATCCCAATGATCTTCAATGGGATTCATGCTTTGTGCAGGCAAATCAAGTTCTTTCACACCAGACTTTTCCCCAAAGGGAGTCTGTTTGTCAGAGGAGATTGCACGGCTGTATCCTGGATTTTTTGTGCACCTGCTAGTAATGAGTGTAGCTAAACAACCAAACGTGTTCATTTGAACAGGGTGTCTACATACTTTCGTCCGGTACTACATAAATCTTCTACATAAAATGTATGGATCTGTATGTATTGGTCAGTCACAACTACAGAATATGATCTGGTGTGCAAATTATTAACTAACTAAACGTCATTACTTTTTTTCTAACATCTGTTGATTCTTAGCGTGGCCATGCCTTGGACTCTGAGAGTATGTACTTGAATAACGAGCCATATTTATGTAAAAGAAATTCACACACACCTCGCAAAGGCGAACAATGAGGAGTGTTGGTTTCAACAGACCACTCATGTCTTTAATAAACAGTAATGTGTTTCCGTCACACACAAGTGCCTAATCATGCCAACCTAATGATGCCATTAGAAGAAACAAACACGAATGACATCAGAATGACATGAAAGCCTGGTATTATTCCATCTAATAGATATATAATCATGGGAATTCAATGCGAAAATACACCTGAGATCATTAAACACAAAACACGAGAGTATCGAGATCCAGGGTTATATGCGCACCAGAAACGAAGCCTTTGTTTACCTTTTATTTATTTACTAGCACAAGTAAAGCGCTGTTGAATATGAAATGTCAAACTATTTATGTGCAGTGTAAGCACTTAAGGCAAGGCTTTTTAGTTTTTGACACAACCTGTAAACAACAGAAGATCTAACGTTCTCTGTAAAGACCAAACATGAGTTGGCAGATATGAAAGCATTTATCCATGGAAACAAGAATATGACTATTTATGCAGACAATAGCAGAGAAGAAAAAAACCCCAGCACTTTCGCTTCTCGAAATCCACTTCACACTCTTAAAGACCTCTTCTGTTTAGATATGGCAATTTTATCAATTACAAATGCTTTTTAGTCTATTTCAACCTAAATAGCTGCTTCCATGGGCAGTCAAGGAACAGTAAGTCTCTCAAATGTGTTATTAATAATTCATCTGAGAATGCTGTTTATGAAGTTCGGGAGGCAGGTCTAATAAGCATGGACAGCATCTAATACGCCATGTGCTGGACAAAGCGCTTTCGAGAATCATTACTTTGTGTGCTTGTCTAATTGAGACTTCATAAATTACCCAGTAGGCCCCGACTTGCTGCAGATAGCTCCCTGCTTTCGCTTGAACGATACGCCACGCGTTTTCTCGAGAGCCACATCATTTTTGAGTGCGCATAAATGCGGGCACGTGAAAACAGTAATGGCAAATGCGTAAATAATAATAATAATACAACTGTATCAAGTAAAATACGCCAAAGCAGCGAGCGAATAAAGCTCTTTTCTGTTTAACATTTCAGTACAATCGCAACAATTATCTGCTTTTCCTCACTTTTCTCTGCTCTCATTGTTTTTGGCAGGCAGATCCATAACATTCTTTTTGTTCCACTTTGGTCTCCTCCTTTTTCCCAAGCCTGAGAAACTTCAGACATGAGAACCCTTAGCCGCCTCTAATATAAAACCAGTGAAATTTACCTAGGATTATAAGTCATTGACAAATAACCTTGCTGATAGATGCGAACTAGATTTTGTTCAAAGCACTCTGACAGCCTCAAAAGAGATTAGTGGAGTTCTTATCAGGTCAGGGGTGTCACGGGGGAAATGTGTTTAAAGTCACATTGATTTATTGAAAGATTTTCCAATAAGAAGACTTCTCTCGACTCTCAGACGTGTGTGTGTGTGTGTGTGTGTGTGAGAGAGAGAGACTAGCGCAGTCATTGTGAACTCTGCTGGACTACAAAGGGGGAAAAAAATGTTAAAAACAATTGTAAGACCGACACACAGACCCCAAATAAACACAAGAGGTCTTTGATGGCCGGGTAAAACTACACTGCATTTCCTTTCCCTTTCCCATCATCTACTGCGTTCTATTCTTCCAGACAAAATAGCAATAGATGACCGATATACACATGAACGTTCACACGCACCCACAAACACACACACATACACACTGACAAGCAAGCATAATAAGATCCTTTGTTCCTGCAGGCATTCATTTGACACTATTACCTTCTTAAGAGTAATTATGAATCTTTTCAGAAAGCTGGATTGTGGGAACCGTTGGGTTTGGCCCCGGATCCACCCACCAGCAGCGAATGGATGAGAGACAAAACTCAGAGTATCACTCTGCACCCCTGTCAGGGAAATGTCATTACCCCTGTATCTCTCTCCCAGTCTCGCAGTCTTTCACGATCCCGTCTTCTTCCCCCCCTCCTGAATAACCCTCTCTTTCTCTCTCTCTCTCTCTCTCTCTCTCTCTCTCTCTCTCTCTCTCTCGTTCTCTCACACTCCCGCTGCTTCGTTTGATCTCTGAGGTCCACTGGAACCCTGGAAAGCTATTCCAGCATTTGCGGTCCGTCAGAGTCCTGTGGAGAACCTTCTGGATGTGTTGGTGTGTCCAGGCTGTAACCCTTCCTGCTGACATGGCTCTCCACCACACAATCTGTCAGAGACTTCAGGTTAACAGCACTCCACAAACTCGAATAATGGACGGCGCTTTCTCAAATGAACCAAAACTAAATGTCTTACAATTCTGTATTCTCTCTTTTAAAAGACTTGTGGTCTGCTAGTACTTTTGTAGTGCTTTTCTTTTTTCTTTCTTCTCCCTTCATTTTGCATCTGCCCCAGCAATAATATCATGGGATAATGTGACGATATAGTCATATTTAAACTCCATTAAATGGTAAAGACAGAAAAGCAGCGTTATAAACAGGTCACGGCTTGATTATGATACTTAACCTGGGCTTCAGATAACGCACTGATAGACAGAGCAAGGAACCTGAGAAGTCTTGAGAACTCCGGGACAAGTGTTTGTTTGTGTCTTTATCGAGTCCCGAAATCAAAGCCTTGCCCCAGTTATGTGTCGACCCATGGTATAAACTCGCTCTTTACTGTACATCATCACCTGATCTATAGTCACAGTCAGGACCCACTGTCTCTGCTCTAATAGCTATTCTCAAAGGTACTATAGCAGTCGACAACAGGAGCCGGATAATATTTTTATGTTATCAGTAACACTCCCACGTTTGTTTTCGCAGCCACTCAATGGCCAGAGCTCGGGGATGACAGGAAATGGCAGCATTTGTTCTGATTTCGACCCCCCTCCCCTTCTACAATACAAGACCAAAGAACGTGGGAGGACCCACAATGCACAATGATCTCTTGTTCAGATTGAAATGCTTTGTGCATTCATCTATAACTGCCCAACATGCAAAGATAACCAGCCAGTCAGATGATCAATAAATAAATAGCAGACAGCATAAAAAAAGAAAGATAGAAAAGGGGGAAATAATGACACAAAGGCAGACAGAGAGATGGAGGGTTCTTTGACTTCTATTTGTCTTGTTTTAATAGTGGAAAATAGAGAGGAAAATGCTAAAGGCGCTTTCCATGAATATGGTGCACTTTTAGTTCCCCTTTTATATGATAGACGCACATTCAATGAGAAAAGTTCATTTTAAATACATGCCTGCATTCTCCTGTTTAAATTTTGATTTTGGCTAAACGTTCCATTTTCGATTTAATATCATATAACAGCTTAATTTTAATATATTATTCAAGCGTCAAAAGTACTTTAAATATTAGCTCATATTACTTAGTAAAAAATATTTTCATTAAAAAAAAATACACACTGCACTATTACAAAAAAAAGTGAAACGCAAGAAGTAACATTTGCATTAATAATGTGCACTTTTTATGTGATGTGAATGGTAAATAATAATAATCACAAAATTGGTTAATATAGGTAAATGGTCTTCATTTTCAAATCCCATTTTATTTGTTTGTTTCTTCATTCATTCATTCATTCATTTATTCATACATGCAGCATTTTACTGCATTTTTATGTATTAACATTGCTTATTTTTAATAATAGAAAATGTATAAATAATGTATTTGTCAAGTTCTGTCATTTAAGTCTGTAACCAAGTCATTTTATGTAATTCTGTGGGAAAATATAACTTCTTTAACCACAAATAAACATTTGGTCCGAATTTGCGTACTAATACATTTTGTTTGTTGATTGTTATTGTCACGTTAATTGTAAAAAATTACAAAATCATACAAATTAAATTTTAACTGTTTAGTCAAAGTCAAAGAATAAACATAAAGAAAATTAAGAATAAACAAAGAATAAATAAAATAATAATCATAATAGCAACACTTAATATAAAATGATTTTTGATTAAAAAAAGAAAACACCTCATGTAATGTAGAAATTAAGATTAGAGATAATTTATTAGCTAAATAAATCAATAAGCAAACAAACAAATAATGCTTTTCTAGGGCAGATTTTGTACATTATTTATGAAAGTGCCCAAGCAAGAACACTAACGCTAATGCTACAAGCACTATATAGATACTAAATAAATTCTCACACTAATATAAAATGCAAACAAAATTCAGAACTAAATATCTAAATAATACCCATCATATTTCATAACAGATATTTAAATATTTCACCTTTTGTATATTGGTGACACAGTGACATCCTTTATTTCAGTCAATAAATGCAGTGGTAGCTGACACAGGGTCTATGATCAGATGCTGGACATCATCCTCTCATGTTAGCTTTGTAGCGGAGATCTTAAGAGCAAACGCAATAGTATAAGGAGAGAATGTTAGAGCTTATAAAGTGGAGTGATGGAAAGAAAGGTTCACGGTGGGGTTATCACAGCCAGGCAGCACTGGGAGCGACGTGGCTGTTTGTGGGTCTCCAAACACACACACACACACACACACGAGCGGCACAGAAATGACACTTGCGTATAGCTGTGTATCACAGAGCAAACAGCAGCTCTTTGCCTCAAAGTCTGCCAGCCTAGAGAGCGGATCAAACGCAGTGTTTGGGTGAAACCATATCGACAGAGTGTCAAGCACAACAGGGGCTGCGAGGAGGGGCACTCTCTGTCTTTCTTTCTTTTTCCTTTCTCGCTCTCCCAGCCTCTATTTTTCCACAAAGAGCCATTGCTACGTGTGTCAGTCGCATTGTGGGTTGTGTGTCAATATCTAATTGCTCTGATGGCTGAAGATGGACGGACAGAAAGGAGGAGTGAGATGGCAATCAAGTGAGTCGGACAGAAGAAAAAGAGCCGTTTTATTACAATTCCATTACGGCTCTTTCGGCATTGCGACATGGATGAAGGAAAACTATTACTCAACCTGCACACGCTATGAAAAATGAAACTAGTTCTGATATACAAAACTGCTTTGTTCTTGATGAAGATAAACAGTCGGGGTATGTTTGTATTCATTATATAAAGTCCATAGCAAAACCATACCAAAATAACACGTCAAAAATAATCAAAAGGGGGGAAAAAAAATCTCGCAAAAAGCCATTTTAAACATTGTGTCAGTACCGGACAAATGACTTTGTGGTAACACCCACCTCCCTGCCTCCATACACAGGAAGACAAATATTGAACAGGACTCCACACGCATCAAACAACACTGTGGGGCAGGGCAGAGTAGGCCTGGGTCTCGTCTGTAATCACAAATGTCCAAATCCTCTAACAAGGTCCAGAGCTCTGTACCCCACATCAAACCGCGTCTCTGCACACTGGGTTTCCATTACGTTGCTCTTTGCGGTGATCAATTAACGCTGTCGGTTGTGTATCGTTTTTAAAGTGATGAAATGTACATCCACGTGAATCATTAGGATAAAACAATGAATGAAAACGACACCGTGTGTACCTGAGAGGTTATATTCTTGTCCACGCTGTCCTCTGCACATCCCTCACTGTAGTTTCAGTCAGTTATACTGAGTGACCTGTAGGGGGAGCTGCTCTTTTATGACTTGGGGGTGTATTTGTGTAAGACAATAAAAACATTAATTTGCCCTGAAATCATTCCTGACGTAAATGTAAAATGGTGCCCATTGGAACCCAGTAATGAAGCATGCGGCATCTCTGCAGCTTCTAATTTGACTAGTTAAATGACTCCATTACGTGTTTAACAGACAGAGGCAAATCATTTCTGGTCAGTTGAGGCTCACTTAGCCGCGTCACAGGGCTTGGGGAGAAATCGCAAGATAACTGGTCCCGCTCCTTTTCTTTTTTTACACTCTATACTATTGCAGGCCAGAAGTAAGTGGCTGAAAGAAAAGCCCATGTTATGTCCTGCACACGTTTCCTCTCATTCTCTCTCATATCTGTCCATCTCTTTCTCTCTCCCGTTGTATGATGGGGTTTGCATCCATCTGTTAATTAGGTGTCCAGTGTGCATGATCAAAGTCCATATAGTAAAATACATAAGTAAATTATCATCAGGGAGTGTGTTTCCAGCAAATATCGATAGAAAGAACACAGAATCAGTACAATGTTATATTTAATAGATGGGAATTTAAAGTAGATGCATAATGATTAGGAAAAAACGTTAATCCTTTTTAGAAAAATGTTAAGCCTAAGGACTAAGCCTCAAACCAAGTCCTATATTAGCTTTAATTTATTTATTTTGAGGTGTACATTTAGAAATAAAAAAAGAAAGAAATAATATATTTCTAAATTAAAATATTATTAAATCTATTAAATTATTTTTGTATTTTTAAGCAAAAATATAAAATAAACATAACAATTACAAAACTTGAATATTTAGCTAAAAATAAAACTAAGGTTATGAGACAAAATATAGCTTTGCAGTTATTGATTACACTTTATAATTGCCAATAAATTAAAGAAAATATTAGTTTGGTAATTAAAGTTATTTTAATATTTGATTATCATTTTAACATTGTCTGTTTTATGATTTCAATTATTTTATATGGTAGAGAAACCTCCAAGGCAAAAATAAACTAGGCAAGACTGACATTTGATGTTTTTAAATTTAGATAGTTCACTTTATATTTTAGGTCAGGATAATAATCTATGTAGTAGTTATTTAATATCGATAGTTTACCAGTTTATATAACATGTCTAATAGAGCTCATAGGACAAAAGAAAATGGAATTGGCACTTCTAATTTTTTTTTCCTTTTTCCGTGGCACACTAAAGACCTCCATATTTATAGAAAGCGCCACACACTGAGATTGACACATGCTTTCACATATCATTCATCCATAGAATGTGAAGCCAGTGTTGAGACAGAGGGTGTGAGAATGAACAAACCCACAGGGAACGACACCGATTACTGATAGCAAGTGGCCATTCCACAAACAGACTCATCAGTCTAAAAACACACACTCACAGACACAGGTGGGTACCGACAGGCACTCTTAAGGGATATAGCACTGATTAGAGCAGGTGAGTATGTGTGAGTCAGTCGGGCCTCTCACCTCTGGCTTTAAATGGAGTGATTAGGAATGGAAAAAAGAGTTAGTGTGGATGGGCTGATTCCTAGTACACTGTCTCTGCCCTCTGGCACGCTGCACGGAAGGACAGGAACTGAAGCCCTCCGCACGTGCAGGAAGCAGGAACATCTCTGCTGACGGACAGAGAGCCAATCACAGGCTGGCATCGCTCGTAAGGATCACAGCACATGCCGAAGGATTTCATCGTGTAATCTGTGAGATTTAAAGTTTTACTTTGGCGTTATTAAATGAGTCACATTTTAAATGAATTAATCACATTGTGTTTCTCATAGAAACAACATAGTCTTCTTTCAATGAAGGACTCAACAGGAACAAGAAAGGTCACCTAAAATGAAAATTCTGTCCGCTGTATAACTTACTTTCTTCTGAAGAATATATTTCTAAGACTGTCTCAGTGGGTTTTGTCCATGCAATGGAGTCAGCGTCTAGTGAAAAAATATCTTCTTTAGTGTTCCAAAGAATAAAGACACTCACACTCTACAGTTTGGGAACAACATAAATGACGACGTTTTAAAGTGCATCGCCCCAGCTGTTCCTGTTCAGGTCAATGTGAGTATGCAGGGTCCAGAGTCTCACACTCTAATGGGATAGGTAATTATGCAGTCTGATCTCACAGACAAGGGATTTAAGAACTAAGTGTACTATGTGACACATGTCTGGGGTTATTAATAGTCATAACTGGATGGACAGATGGACAGGCGTGAGATAATGCCATCAGATGCCATAATAATCTGTGCTGCGGGCTTCTTAAAGTACAAGCAAACCACAACGACCACAAAAAGAACTCGGTAAATGTCTCCGTACAGTAAGGTCCTCTATCTCCTCAGTGCCGGTCTCACAGCAGATGTCAAACGCTGGTAAAATGCAACGGCGCGAGATCCTGAAGAGCAAAGCTCTCTTTATCCCTTTAGCGTCCGTGGCTCGACTCTTTGTAGTGCGACTGAAGTGCAGTGAAGTGGGCCGTTTTCACCCCCCTTCCCAAACGTCCGAGTCCTAACAACCCCCCACCCCACCCCCTCGCGTCTGATTGTTGATCCTCCTGAAGAGGACAGATCAAATATTCCACTCCAGTCTGCGAGCAGGGCACAGATATGATTGGGGTTGACGGACGGGGCCCCCAGTTTGAAGTCTTAACAGACAGTGCGACTTTGATATCTGTACTCGGCGCGTATCACCAAAGACACAGGGAATGAATGAGAGTGAGGGGGAACTGAGAGAGAGGCAATGAACAAAAGCATCTGTGGAGTGGTCAGGGCCAGCGGCAGCATGTGTCAGAGGCTTTTTGAAGTTTAACCCCCTTCCTCTCTCTCTTCTCCTCCTCCTCCTCCTCCTCCTCCCCGTATTGCTCCCCCCAAAGGCCCCTCTTCTCCCTCACACTTCCTGCTTTCTGGGAGAGCCCAGTGGCGACACACACATATATATATATATATATATATATATATATATATATATACACATACACACACATACACACCATCAGCTTCATCGAACCAATTACCAGCCCCTTGACTCGCATATGCAAGTCAGCGCTGCTTCAAATAAAGGCAGGAAACTGGCGTTTATTTGCTAAAAATGAAGACGACTGTGTATTATGATCCAAAACGATAATGTTCTGTTTGTTATAAACACGCTCTGCAAATATGTATTCTGCCACTTGCTTGAGCTCTTTAAAATTGAGTGGATTCTGATTGGCTGTCGATGATTTTAGCATTCGTCAGCTGGAAAAATAAAAATGTCATTTGCGTTATAGTGTGACTTATTTTCACACACGCACTATTTTCTTAGCGTGATCGGGACTTCGTTCACAATTAGAGTAACGACAGGAAGTCTATCTGATGGCCCGCGAGCGAAAACTGAAATCCGAAAGCAGCAAAGTTCATCTAATAAGAGGAAAAGAGACAAACGTGTGCAATCATCATTTTCTTAACTTGTGTTTCCGCAGATTCAAAGAGCTGAGTTTTAGCATAAACAGCAGGCAGGAAAAGTGGGTTTTTAAAAACTCCGTCTTCCTGGGATTGAGCATTCGGAGCAGAGGGATGAAGAAAAGACTAAACAGATGTCACAGCTTGGCGGGAACGAGGGAGTTAAATAGCTTTATTTTTTTCCTCCCTCTTTTTAAATGTCTCACGTATAAACAGATTTTGTTGCTTCTTAAAGTGGGCTCAAAATTAAAGCGTATCATTTTACACACATATTGCATGCATATTAGTGAGCCCCAGCTGCCCGTGTCCTGTTCTTAAGAGCCATATGATTGAGTTAGGGGCCCGGGTATCAGATAAGATTTAAGCCTGCTCTCCCTGTGCGCTCCCCCTCTGCATTTTACTGCTAACTTATTAAATGGAGAGAAATGACATTATTTTTCTGAGTGTATGTGTAATTATTGTCACACACCTGTGACTCCTGCCATAGACGACAAGAGGAGGAGAGGAAGGAAGAGACGGCGGCGAGGGGAGAGATGTCGCTCGGAGCAGCGGGAGCTCTGGGTTTTTTCCTTTAAATGGTGGGTGAGAGAAAAACAGCGAGCTTGTTAATCACCGAATCTCTGTCGTGGGGAGAACAAGGATATTCTAACAACTTGAACGGCAGATATCGTTGTGAATTTGATCTGAAATTAAGTGTCCTTTCATGTCGTTTCCCTCAGACAATAACATTCTACATGCAGCCTGAAGTTGATGGAAAAGTTTCCCTTTTTTGTCTGCCAAACAGGCTTTCTTTCCACATACCACCAACAAACTGTTCTGTGTTGGCAGTTCTAGATGGCGAACAAAACGTCTCATCTGAAATTCTGATGCATGCGCCAAGCACACGTTCGTTCCTTTCTTTTCTTTCTTTCGTTCCTCTGTTTTTTTCTTTTGAGGGGACCACCCCGTGGAAGGCAACATGTGAAATACGGCTCTGAAGACAAAGGAAATTACCTATTAGAGAGGGAGCAATGATCTTCTTTTGCCCCGGCTCCAAAAAGTGACTCAGAATGTTGTAATTGTTTACCTTTGACACTGACCGTAATTCTTCTCCGCTCCGCCGTAACAGAATATTTCAGCGTCGCTTTTCAAAAGCTCTCCTTCTCGCTCTCTCGCCGCACCGCCGATGCCTCAAATGTCATCGAATCACTCGCTTTAACGTATTTCTTTTCAACACACGCTCTTTGCTTCACAGGAGGAAGGGCCGAGCGAGTGAGAAAACGACAAGAAAAGCAGCAGATCGGCTTGTTTAAGATATCCCGGCATTGTTCGGCGTCAACTAGGCCCTTAAAATGTGACCTCCGCTCCTTCTGCGACTTGTGCAAATACATCGGGTGCCACTCAAAGCCTTTTATTCTGACACTTTTGAAAGGGCCGTTGATAAAAGCTAAGCACGTCAGGAGGTTTTACACTGTCAGTCTCGCTTTCCTGTGCTGATCTAAAAGCATGGAAATAGCAGCGTTTTTTGGTGTAATGTTTTAATAGAAAACAGATGGCCGCAGATGTAGGGCTGCACAGAGCTGGGTGACATGTCTTTAATATTTTAGAGTGGTCTTGCTGTAAATGTAGAAGCAGCTGTTTCCTCCCCGTTGTAAATTTGGAGTTTTTAATTTGTGATTGACAGCTATTGGATTTGCTGTAAATTACAAAAATGAATATGGAAGCGATGGAACCGACGGCCAGGAAGGGGGAGGAGGGGAGGGGGGTATTTGACGGCGTTCACGGATGAATAGATTTATGTGCACCCAAATGTGAGGTATTTACGTTCTCTCTCTCTTTCTCTCTCTCTCTCTCTCTCTCTCTCTCTCTCTCTCTCCTCGGTCTGATACCGCTCAAGAACGGAGCTATATATGCCGCTGATATTTAAATGTACATGAATATTAAAATATAAGTGCGGGTGGAGTGGATGCGAGCGGGTGAGGGGGTGCTGGGGGTTTGTTATTCGCGCAGGCCGGCTGGTAACAGAGTTCTATTTCGAAGTGTTTGTTTAGCTGCTGTTCGTTTAGTTTTAATGTCAGCCGCGAGTACAGCTCCCTTGACGCTTATGGTAGAGGTGATTGTCATCAATTCGCATCTTGGCATTTAAACCACCTGCTTCAAATATGCGTATTTGAAATGCAAATAAACTGCATATGCCCAGACAAATTAAAAAACATGGTGAGTAAACACTTTTGAAGTCATAACTTTCTCTCTCTTTTTTTTCATCAGGGACTTGCACTGTCAAATGTTCTTTTACTTGAGAAGGCAACGCCAGACAGATAATGCCTCTCAGAGCAAACCTGCATAATGCTAACTGATTATATATTTATTTATGGTTTTGTTCACAAGGCATAGAGAGCGGTTATGTTTTTATCTCGGCCTCAGCTTGATTCTTATGCCTCTGGAGTGTTTTCGATTAACCGTTTCTGTCTCTTTTTTTTTTGTCCTTCTGAAAAACGAATGCATTATATTTTCCCTCCTTATTTTCCACCTCTCTCTTCTTCATCGCCTGACACTACCGTTATTCAAACATCAATAGCTATACGTCTTCTTTAGCACTGACTCTTACTTTCATATTGATATTTATATGTGATCATTACTTTTCCTCTCTAGGCTTTGTCTCCAAGTGTCAGCTCTAAGGTGTAATATCCAATAGTGCATTCAGAGCAAAACGCAAAAGCAAATATGCCGCATCAGGCTGGATACCTTTATAATGAACCCGGTACATAATTCTTCTTAAGGTGTCAATTGAAACATGATCATGTTGCGCATCTGGTTTTTTTTTTCTCTTCCTATCTGCTTCATCTGTTTCTGTCCAGGCCGTGTGAGAGGATACTATGATAAAGATGAGTTTTTAATCAGGCAGATGGCTGACACGCTAAACACTCTTCCTGTATGTGTGTAATCATTGCCATCACTCTCATTAATCATCATCATCATTCTGGTCATCATCATCGTCATCATGTTTTAGATGAAATAGAAACACGTTCACAATGACAATCTGTGCTTCAGCAGTGCATTATTTCTCTTCCACGAAAAGAACAAGGTGGAAAAAAACAAAACAAAACAAAACCCAGCTAAAACTTCTGCACCACTGCTTCCCAGCAGCTCCCTGTTCTCCCGGTTTTGATAAAAGTTGCTGAATGTTGTTTCTCGAATTAACGAGCAGCCGTTTCATTTTGTCAGATGAAAAAATTGAAGTAAACAGGGAGGGAAGACGCACATGAAACGGCTTCATTAGCGTTAAGGAACCCCTTCTCAAACGCTGGGTTCACTCGCCACACCTCATCGAGTATCGATTGTGGTGCCGATCGGGCTCTCAGGAAAGCGCCTGTCATCCGTTTGACGAGCAGTTGTCAAGCACGCACAGTGGCCCGTGCACCACCAACGCCGCTGCCGCTAACGTTCACGCACCTGTCAACCGCAGGCAGACAGAGCCCCTGATGAGGTGTTACCTAATTGTGTTTTAGAAAGCGATGACACCTCATCTCTACCTCTCTCTCGCTCCACTATGATATGTCTCTTAATGCAATTAGGCATAATGAAAAACTAGAAATGGTGAACACTGGAGGGCTGCTGGAAGTGATGCGGGGTGGGGAGGGGGGGTTGGACTTCCTGCAGAGAGCAGGCATTCAAATGAGAACATAATAGGAACATCAGAACAAGAGCAGTATTTTCTGTGAGATGACAACAACATTAAAAAATCCAGGTAATTAAAAACATACTCTGTGTTTTGTCAAAGTGGCCGTCATTGTTGAAGTTGAAGCCTCTCCCCCCTTCCTAACAATTTCGGCATAAATACGAATAATGATCTCGGGAAGAGAAAAACGAAGAAGACGGTCAGAGAAAAGCAAGAGAACAACAACAACAACAACAACAGGGGAAAAAAAAAAACAAATAATCAATCAAAGTATTAGACTGAAAAGTTGTTCTGTTCTCAAGGACATCGAGTTCTCGGGCATTCTGTCGGAGCTGTCCAGTAGAAAAAAATGAGACATAACTTGGATGAGACGCCAGCGAGAGGGGAGGGGGAACGGAGGGGGGGAGAGGAAAGAGACACAGAAATAAACCCAACTCCCATCTGATGACCAGCTTGTCTATAATACTGAATCCCTGTGCCGTGCCAAGATGCAGAAACAGGATAAGTCCAGATCGGAGAGATTTGAACCGGTCTCGGGCCTGTGCGAGAGCGGCGACAACTTTCAAGCATGAACGAAACGCTGTTTCACCTGCTTAACAGTCCTTTTCCTAAGCCGATAAGAGATTTGAGCGTAAAATCGAGTGAGGGAAAGAGAGGAAAAAAAAAAAAAAACATGATACATGGCATTCATCTTATCGTTTTCTCCCCCCAAAAAATTACAGGACAGATGATGTGGCCATCTTGAGATCGTTTGTCAACTGTCAGCCTGGGTTGACCTTGCAAAAAAAAAAAAAAAAATACAAACAGGGAGGTGGCTGATATCATCTTTACCGAAAAAAGGGAGAACGAGGGTAGAGAAAGAACCGTTGTTTTTGATAATAAAGAGACATTTTGCCTTCCATTTGAAGCGCCAGTTAAAAGCGCAACCAACATGGAAATCCATTACGAAACGCTACTTAAAAAGTGTGACCAATCCTTGTGCAGTCAATTAGGGACTGGAGACAGACTATGATGTTTGTCGGTTAGGGTCTGGCGCGTTCTGATCAGCCAGGATTTAACGATGAGGAGGAGAGATTTGGTTAGCTTTTTATTGTTTTTTTTTTTCATCCTTGTTTTTTCCATGGGGAAGGATACATAGATAGAAGGATGACATGGATGGGAGGGGGCAGCCAAGCTCTGCTTATCTGTTTTCTTTCTCTCTTTCTCTCCATTTACAGAAGCATTAATGTGCACAGCTATGTGCTCATCCATTGTTCTGAGTTTTTACAGCATGAAGAATGTGTTTGTGGAGCAGCGATTGTCAAAAAAAGCTGTGTTCTTAAACTAAGTGCAGAAAAAAACGCACAATACGTAATCTAAAGTGTGCAAAAAGAATGATTGGCCGGAATAAGTGGGGATGAGGTTTCATATTAAAAAAGATTTATCTTAAAGTATGGTGCTAATCCTCAGATTAATCCCCCCTCCTCTTATTTTTTTTGCATGCTGGCTTTCATAAAACCTATAACCCATAAAGTTCTTACATTTTCTGGAAACAGGCACGCTAGGCCTGATTTTACAAGAATTGCTGCCCAATGAATCATGCCGAGAATTCATCCTCTAGTGGTGTGCGACTCCAGAACTGATAATTAAACAACAAAACAAGTTTTTCAAAAGGAAGTGCAAAGAAACAAAGAACTTGTTACATAAATGCAGGGAATTTCGTTCACTAATCAAAAGAAAGAATAATGGCGGTTATCACGGATAAATGCAAGAATTGTTTTCAAAACTGCTGGAGCAAAATGTTTAATAAAATGTATTAATATGAATAATTATTATCATTGTCTTTCCTCTTTGTGTTCTATATAATTTGTAAATCAGTGTTCTTTGCTTCAGTGGAAACTCATCACATTAGAACTGCCTGTAAACTGCTGTTAGGCTGAAACATATGGGTGCATGCAGTCGTTAGCCCACTTCATAAATATTTCATTCATATTTCCTGTTTGTGTGCGTGGAGCTGTGTGACTGAAAGCCTATGCATGTGTGTGTGTGTGTGTGTGTGTGTGTCCGTGACTCTCTCGCTCCCTCTCTCTCTCTCCTTTTTTTTCTTTCTGTGTATAATTAAATCTCAGCAGATTTCCTTTGAAACTGCTAATCATACCAGTAAATCAAGGCTGAGATTTATCTTGATGAAGGAATAGAAAATAACTTCTGAAAGTAACAGAAACACCACTCGAGAACAAACCGAAGCAGGCAAAAGGTGAGCTTGATTTCAGACTTTGCCTCATAACTGTCATCAGCCATCATTCAGCCTCAAACGCGCTCGAATCGCAATATTCTCCACGCAGGCAGTATGTTATAGTGTGCGAGAGAGAGCTAAAATGGGATCACAGGCCACTTATTGAGTTCTGGCGGACACAAAAGGCCTACTGTTGCAGACAGCTAAAGCTGAGGCAGTTACTGTACCTTTCAAAACTAATATGTAACCATATCTGTTTTAAAAGGACGATTCATATTACTGTGAATGCAGGAGGAAAGTTGTTCCCATCTCCCAAGCCCTAGGAAACTTGAGTCTCGACCTAATGGCCCTCAATTGGAAGGTGGCCTTTTGTGGACGGGGCATCGCGCTTGTAGAAAAAATGACAGATGAAATTTTTCCGGTGATGTAAAACATCTTCAGCTTTTTTTGACAGCACAATGGCACTTACTGTGCTTTATGGTCGCAGTGGCGACACAAAGGTCATTCCGTATATGACTCAGCGGACAAGGGCAGCACTGAATGAAAATTAGGTTATATGTGATCAACCAAGTTATTAATCTGATTAAAATGGATTCTCTTTGCTTCCTATTTAGCAAGGCTTGGGAGAGAGAGAGAGAGAGAGAGAGAGAGAGAGAGAGAGTAACACACACAGAAAGACAGAGAGAGAGAGAGAGAGAGAGAGAGAGAGACGGGGGGGGAGGGAAACAATAGAACATTCTGTTTATTTATCCACAGAAGAGTGGCGGCGCAAAATGCAGCGTCAATTCGTTAACGCAAAAGACAACATGAGTGTTGCGAAATGTGCATTTTTACTTTCCACATGCATCAGTGTCCTTGCGCTGCCGCCTCATCCAGGTAACCTTTCTAATCCTGATTAAATTACTGCAATTAGAACAGCAGCTCTCCCACCTCCCCCCATATTTCCCTAATAAACAATACGCCATCTTAAATCCATTCGATGGGATTTGCATGGAACAATGCTCGAGCTCGTGCGATTTATTTCCATCTCTACAGAGGAATTAAGTGCATTTTTTAACAGCTAATGGTATAATGTGGGCTTATTTCTCATGCAACGCTTTTCTTTTATGTCGCTCCTCCACTCCTTCTATTTGCAGGAACTTTGCTTCCACCCTGTTTATTTGAAGTCTAAATCAAATGTGGCTTATTGGACCTGGCTCTTCTTTCGCGCAGCAACTAGAAGTACGTGGAAGATTCCGACAGATTCGTCTGTAATTGCTACACGACCTCTCAAAACACACCCCTGTTGCCTCTGCCTCAGCCAGACTGTGTTTTCTGTATTTGTTTTATTAACTTTAGCGCGTTGTTTGCCATTGATGTGGAATAAAGGAGCAAATAAAAGTTGACATACTTGTGCTTTTTTTCTTTTTTTAACTCCAGCGCCTGCCAGCCGGAATCGGGGCATATTCTCTCATTACGTTTGGAGTGTATGTCATACGCTGTGTGTAAGCATGATCATTATACTGCGTGTGTGAGGTGTGCCCTTGCGCAGGCAGGAAGTGTTGTTCTGCCGGTACAATCCCTCTGAGAGCAGATCGTCACATCTGAGGGCACCTGGGGAACGCAAGTAGCACAGCTACGAGGAATACCTCCAATTGAACAAAGTCGGAGAAAACAAAACAAAACAAAAACAAAGAAATAAGATCAAATATGAGAGGGGAAAGAAAAGGAAAAAAAAAACTCTGGGTCTAGGAGCAAATCTATTAAGTATTAGCTTAAGGGTTTCTGTCATTAAATGCAAACTATAGTGGGCTACGGGGGAATAAAAATAATGGAAGCATGCCGTGATTACTGCGCCAGTGAGAACACTTCATATTCTCTTCTCCCAAGGTTTTCTCTAACAAGATCTTTCTTTCCGTCTAATATTATGAATAGCATAATTGTTTTGCTGTCATTAGCATTGAATATTTCTCTGCCTTTGTTGTCATACTGGAACTCGATCCTTCATTCAGCGACCACTCGCTCTTTTTCTCCCTGCTGGAAACGGCGAAGCCTACTGTACTGTACGTCAGCAAGGTACGAGACAGGAGTGAAAGAGAGTGAAATTACGAGGCCTTTCAAAAGCTTTCAGCTCCGCCAAAGTTGATATCGGAGTAAATTAGCGTCAGGAAAAATATTTTTAGAGATTGCACAGCTGCTGGAGGAGAGCAACAGGTACCATCCAGTGGGCTTGACAACAGCTTTTACAATTAATTGCTCTTTGAAACCAGAATTTGCGTTGCTGAGTGACAAGGCGCTAATTCACCTAGGTTGAAGTTAAAATGGTAATATTGAACATGTGAAATAGCACCTCGCCTTCACCCGACGAGCCTTCATCACACTCCGCACAATGGAACGAGTGGAGATGCACCAACACTGTCTGTCACCTCAGAGACTTCCAAGGAGAGCGAAAGAGAGCGAGCAGTCTTTCATTGTGAGAGCGCTTCCCTCCGGCAGTGTGCTCTGAGACGGAGAAGCGTGGGACAAGGCTCAGAGAAAGAGTCTGATGTGTCGTGTCAAGAGTCTACCTTTACTCTGTAATAAGACTGTTTGACAGCTCTTAAATGTACCACAACAGTGCGCTCGGAGGCTGACAGCATTTAAACTCCCGGTGACAGGTTAAACGTCATCTGTCAGAGATGAATGATTCGTCTCCGAGTCTTTTTTGAATCTAAGTCGTAAGTAACATTCTCTGGCCCCAACTTCCACGGTAAGGAGCTCAAGCTTGCAAAGGGCCTCGGCGTTCCCGGGGGAGGGATTAAGTGCGCATGAAACACGGCCCGGGCGACCCTCGGGCCGAACGCATCATCAGAGTGTGACGGGTTCTCCCGCCTCTCCGCGGTCGCCCAAACGCAGGGGCTGCGTGGAAGCTAGCAGACTAACACGAGCCATATTACTGTTAATTAGCCACCTGATGAGGACAGCATTACTGGCAATTACCAAGTTTCATCCCCGCGCCGCTTTTTGAGTGTGGAGATCTCTTTTTACCGAAAGGGAGATGAAAGTCAGGGGCAAACGGCGAGCGAAAAAAAAAGGGAAATCAAGTGATGTTTTGTCTGTTCGGTGTTATATTCTCTCTCATTCGCGCTCGGCATCTCTAATAGTTCTAGCTGTCCGTAAATTAGGAAACCGCAATAATTACTTAGTAGTAATTGCTATGTGGTAAACGAGCATGTCATTGAGGTGACATGCAGTCGTGTGTTTGTGTGTGAGTAAATTGTGTTTCTAAGAAAAATATTTCATGAATTCGAAACTGCACACTGTACGGCAGTGATTCTTAACTGGTTAATCGCAGGCCTGTTGTGATTTTTTTTATTATTACAAGATTATTTGACAGCAGTTCTCAAATGGTGGGTCAAGACCCAAAAATAGGTCGCCAGTCTTTTTCTGATTCAGTCATTCTCAGTAGAGATAGAGAGAGAGAGAAAGAGACAGTAAGAGAGAGGGAGAGAGAAAGAGAGAGAGAAATTTTAACTATTATTATACTAAATTACATTACAGATGTATATTTTTTACATTTATGATTTTATTTGAAAATTGTATGATATTATTCTAATTTAAACATTTTATAATTATAATATATCTAATAATCACAAGTTTAGTCACTTGTTGTCCATTGACATCAACTGCTGCTTTATTTTTTGTTTTTTGGGTAAATAAGAGCAATGGAATTTTACACTGAACAAGAAAGATTCGATCTATACTAAACGTTACATGGAAGTATGATGTGTGTGCAAGCCTGTAAGGACGTGTCATCATGTTCCTCGGTATGAAAGGAAAGTCACGAGTCGCGTCTGTTCCTTTACATCTGTGGGTTCACTGTGCGCATTGCAGGCACCATATGTTTTTAATTATCATAATAGAACCTGGTCAGAGAACAACACACTCACACGAGCGCTTTATTACCACACTCACTGGAGAGAGACGGATTGAAAACAATAGAAAGAGTGAGAGGTAGAGAGGCATATAAAGTTCGAAAAAGTTAGAGAAGGGGGGGAAAGATGAACTTAAGGCTGACAGGAAGACAGAAAGTAGTGCACTCTCTCTGACCCGCACCAGACTGGGGTCAAGATCCACCCAAGAGAGGGTCTGATCCTACACCCTCCTGACAGTGATAATTGGCCACTGGTGACTAAACACCATTTACATTTAACTACCCACTCCTGTCTGCCGGGCAAGATACATGCTAACATGCACACACATAAACGCACACAGGCTAGCAGACAGGCGCTAAAATGAAACAAGTAAAAATACTGGGAATTCCTAGAATACATTCATTCACACGTCTTCTTTAACTGCAGCCTTTTTTTTACTTGGGAGTGTGTAAGTCTGCCATGACATATTAAGGAGGACACATTGTAAATTGATAAACCCAAAGGGATTTGCATTGAAGAAGAAAAGGAAAGACATAAACCAATCCTCCTAAGCATACATCTCTTTTCTGACTTACAGTTATTCACCCGCTTTCATACACCCAGTCCCTATTTCCTTCTATCTTTCTCTGTCTCCGATCATCTGTCATTCTCACTGAGTGGTTTGGAGTGAATGGGGACAGGGTTCACTGCTTTTCCACCAGGGGGTGTCATGGCCTTATGAACTAGGACGGTTGGGGGTGAGCAGCCCCTTCTTTCAGCAGTCCTTCAAGTCTGATCTCTCTATACGTACATCCTCTCTGGCTTTTTGTTCTGTTCATCTCTCTCTTCATTTCTCTGCCCGTAGCTTGAGGAATGTCTTGACTGTGTGGCAAAACTGGATTGTGGGTGGTGGCTGGACGGCTCTTAGCAGTAAACATCTGAAACCTGGGCTCCTAAGCACCGTCCAGGGCCTCAGACACGCACACAGACACACATTTTATACTATTAAGCAGGGTTAGAGATGAAAATTCACACACTTTAGACAGGCCGGGTAACTGCGCGCTGCACTACAAGCATGCACTCGAAACTGCTCCTGTGAGAGATCTAAATGTGGCCATTTTTCATGAGGGCTAATGGAGACAGGGCGGGTGAATCAAGATAACTGTTTACACTGCAAGCTACGACGACCACGACAATGAAAACAACAACAAAAACAAAATGGGGTGAGGGTAGAGAGTGTGTGAAAAAAAAAAAGCTTGGTGAGAGTGATGGCGGTAGACGGAAAGGACACTAATAATCTCATTTCTCTCGTTTGTCCTTTTTTTCTTTGCTGTAAGTGGTGCTTCACAATAAATGAAAGCACTTTTTCTGGTGACACGTTTCGATTCTTATAGTGCACCAGAAAACATTTAAAAAATGTTGAAGGCTACGTTTTTACTGTCTGCTGGCCTTAACAACATTTCGCAGAGGTGCCACAGATAACCGGGACTGATGTGTGGTTATTATAACACACGTAGCTTGTGATGATACGTTGTTAAATTAAGAGGAAGACAAAGAGGAGCAAAAGAAAGACAGACAAAGAACACAATGCTCGAGACATGTGCAATGTATAGATGAAGATATGCCACTAACAGACCTAGTATTGATTATATGATACACTTACACAATGGCTGCCTTGCACAATGGAACAAGGCCATTAAGCAATGTGAACAATACAAAGCTAATCCACTAGACTAAACACAGTCTGAGGTGTCTGATAGAACTGCTAAATCGTAGATATACCTCATGATTAATATGTGCTATGCTGTGTTTCAGGCCTCCCCCCCACACACATAATGTTACAATAATCTTAATAATCAGCTAATCTGAGTAGATTTACAGCTATTTTCAGTAGGCTATTAAAGAAATAGCTTGTAATTTTAGCTTTTTGGTATTTGTTGTGATTGAAGGAAAATGTGCAGTGTGTTTAAATACAGTAGAGGGTTAATCTACAGTACTATGAAAGTAAGATACTTGACATACAAGAGACAGTAAATGTGTTTGTATGTCTTATAAAAGCGGTATAATAATGAGGGTGTCACTTAAAAATGACTCTCACTCATTCCATCCCGGATGTTAAGGCATACCATATTCAGCGGAGATTTCTAAATATTAATGATTTATGCACTATTTGCATACAAACCTAATGCCAAGCCACTTCAGATAATCATATTTTGCCCTGAATTAAATTTTCAGAGGGATTTTTGCTTCATCTATGCCAAGCCCTAAGGAATTGTGCAGAATGTGTTGCACTCAATTTTGTACAAGCGACCCAAACACAAAAGACTTAAAGATCGGATAGTTCCTCCTGTATGGTATTTTACATCTATTTGGGTTTCAAACTGAAAAAAAAGAATAATAATAATTACTTTTTCTTCTGTTTTTTTGTAGTTTTTTTGTTCATATTTTGTAAGAATACGTGCATATTTTAATGCAAAACAACACAAAAATATTACTTAAGAATGCCTTGTAATAAAGTTCCCTTCCTCAGGAGTTGAAATCTGTCTCTTTCACACACACACACACATACACACACACACTCACAAACACATGTATGTAGAACAGGTTCAGCGGTAATACTAACACATTCCCTTCAGAAAAGAAAGAATAAACCGTCTGTTGAGTTCTCCTTGTGGTCATTGAATGGTTTTACTGTATTTATTACTCAAACATGCCCACACACTGTCACAGCGTATACAGAGGCGCTCGGCTGCCCGTCAGCATCCACCAGCGACAAACTGATGGAGTCATGCTTTAAAAATGCCAAACAAAAAACTTTTGTTCTGTAGACAAAGCCTTATCTCTAAAGGTCAGTCCCTCTTCACAGCAGCAGGAGAGGAGGACGTCACAAGGGCACTTTTCAAATGTCTTTGATTAAAGAAGGATATTACAATACGATACATTCACTACGATGACAAAAAACTAGCATTCATTTTCAGCCAAGTGAATGACCTCCTCTAAATATTAAAAATGCAACAGGTTCCTCCATGACAGACATATTTTCCATAATTGAAAGGTCAAAAGCACCATTAATTGTTAATGTAAACCGTTTTGAAGGGGGAGAGAGAAACACATGGCAGTCTTGAGACACTTTTCTCTCTATTGTCTCCCCTTGTATGAAAGATGGTGTAAAAACTATGGAGTTCCTTTTTTGTAACTTCAAGCTATCATGGTGGAAAGATGCTTAATTCTTCAACACAGCTGCACAAATATTTGTTCATCTCTTTGACTTTTTATGTTTTTCCAAGGTTATGTCTAGAGAGTTAGCCATTTTTTTTCTCCAGATAACTGACTCACATTGTCGACTAGTTCAGCTGACGTGAGTGTTAGCTGTTGACTCACTTGTAGTCAACATTATGGTGAAACAGAGATCCAAATGTCACTGGACAAAAAAATACCAGATATAGTAGCCTATAGACAGCTTATATTAAAATAACTACTTAAAATAAAATAGCTACTTCTAAATTAACTGAGACTTATACAGACTTTTTGTCATCCAAATCACTGATGGTAAATTAGTGGTTACTATTCAAGCACAATACACAACACAACTAAACTGGATTCAATGAGCAATTTGCTAGTTACAAATTAAAGAAACAATAAGTATTAAGATGTGTGAGAATGAAGCAGCTTAATAAAACATGTCTGTTAAAAATACTTGCAGTGCCAGTTTAAACCCCCTGGTTAATCCTACACCTATTTGCAGTAAGATTGTTTTACTGGGAGCAAAAAATAATGTCTGCCTTGCTCCTCTGTGTTTGCATAGTACAAGTAATAACACCAATGTAAAGCACCAAACTAAGAACGTCTGTCTCCAGAATTGAAAATTAGTTATCTACTTAATGAATAATATATTAAGAACAAAAGGAAAATGTAGGATACATACGTTTTATTACCTGACTGTTTTAATTCAGCAAAAAAGAATGTCTCTCAACTGTCAGAAATTCCCTTAAAAAGGACATCTAAAGACTGTGGCACCCACTTACTCTCTACTTCAGCTGCCCAAACCAAACTACAAATTCTGTTCTTAGAGATTTACTCTTTTTTTTCCATTCACAGTTACTCTCTTTTTCTTTTTATCACCAAATTTTCAGAAAGGGCAGCGTGAAACACAGTAGTCTCAAGGAGCACCAGTAACCTTAGCAGAATCATGAAAGCTGACAGATCATTTTTCACAAGGCCATAGATCCCGGGCTCTTATAAAGTAATGGGCTTTTGGGAGAGGCCGTTATGAAAGCTAAGATAGTTAAGTTCTGTGAGCTAGAGATGACACAGGGACCATCAGCTCCTGGTCTGTTCCAAAGCAGACACCCTTATTCCCAGAAAGCGAAGGGAAAGAGAGAGGGTGGGACTGGAGCTCTTGTAAAATGACAATATAATAAAGATTAATATGTTACTTTGTCATCCTGATGGTCTCTAAACTTGCCCGAAATAAGGTTGAAATCACTCAAAAGCAAATCTTGCTCCTTTAGAGAGTTTGTGTATTGGTGCAGCTCTGACCAATGAGGGAAGCATTGAACAAATGTCTCAATGTGTAATTGCTTCACAAATAAGAAATAGTAGATGCTCTAGTGATGATGTGTTGCTCATAATGCAGTGTATACCATGTGTTTACTTGTCTGAGAGTGTGTATGTATAACAGTAAGTCACTGTTCATGGATTTATGACACTAAAACAGGGCTTTATGTTGTCATACTCACCAGAGGGGTCATTTCTTTTCATGCTGCTGGTGCCACTGCCTCCTCCATTGGAGCCGCCGCCAAGGCCTCCGTTGAAGGCTGCGAGGTTCTCTGAACTGTAGGCCCGCAGGACCGATAGCATGTTCATCTGATGCTCCAGGTGGGCCTGATCAGGCTTTACTAGGCCAGGAGGACCACCACTTGGGGAGAGAAGACCGAGGCCTGTCTGCTGCCACTGCTTCTCAGTGGTGGGAGGCTGAGGAGGGGAAAGGCCAGAGCTTTGGGGGCCCATAGTCAGCTTGCATCTTTGGATGTCCTTCCCTGACAATGGTGATTCAGGAAGCATTTGCATGGATCCACGGTCCTCCTCCTCAGCGTCACCCATCTCCATCTCTTCCTCTTCCTCTGCCTCCTCTTCATCATCAGAACGCATATGCCTCTCATTAGCAGCGGGATTAGGCAATGATTTGTCACGACTGACTTCTTCTTCTTCAGACTGGCCGCCATGTTCTTCAGACGCCTCTATTTCGCTGCAGGATGCCTTGTCGGATAGGTCGTCCAGGGGGCCCTGACCACCCATATCACTTGGCTGAATTTGCTGCTGGTCCAGGAATCCAACAGGCCCTCTAGCAGAGCCATCATACACAGGACCAAAGGGCTTGTAGAAGTCACTGGAGAACGTGCCCATGGAGGCTCCGTGCGGGGGCTGCTCCAGATGGTTGGACCAGCCTGCTTGTCCCTTCAGCTCCCCAGACTCAGTCTCTCTGTCCCTGGACGGGGCTCCCTCATGGTGATGAAGAAGGCTTGGTGGTGGTGGAACCAAGCCAGTAGCTTTTCCTGCATGGGAAGGCTCTCCGAGGAGGTGCTCCTTAGCATCTTTTCCTGGGCCACACTTGCCTTTGCCCAGGTGATTGGCTTGCAGGTGGAGGGCCATATGCTCCACAGAGGCAGTTGTGAAGGAGCAGAAGAGGCAGCCATGCCAGGCAACGTTGTCCTGGATGGTGATGGAGGCTCCAGGGATAGACCCTGCTTCAGGTCTAACGGACAAATCCAGAGGCTCATATTGGGAGCGGCCACCCTCAGCTGGTTTGACGTCACTGGTGGGGTTCTCTTCCTGGTTGGCCTCACTGGCTCTTTTGGTCTTGGCCTCAGCACTCTCCTGGCTGAAGTGTTGGCCATGCAGCTGACTCTCTCTCATCTCTTTTTCTTTCTTCATGGAGTTGAGGACAAAGCTGTCCATGAAAGCCTGCAGGGAGCCCTGGAAGTTCACGCCATTTCCCACCATACTCTGGTATGCTCGGCCCAGGTCGGAAAAGCTGGCAGGACTGTCCCCTGCAGAGACTGGCCCCTCAGGACTTTTCATGCTCTCCGAGGTGGGCTCTGACCCTGGCCCGTGGCGATCGCGTTCCCTTTCACGGTCTCTGTCTCTTGGTGAGAGCATTCCTGGTGGTACCCACTGGTGTGGAAGCATCTGACCCCCTCTGAAGTCAAGACCAGAGGGCATCACCCCTTTGAAGACCCCGCGAAGGACATCAGGGCGAGCAAAGACCCCACTGCTACTGCTGTTCTTGGCGTGGTCATCCTTGTGCTCAGAAGATGGAGGATGGTTGGCTGAGGGGCCACTTCCATTCTGTCGCTCGCGGTGATGGCGCTCCAGGTGGTACTTCAGAGAAGCTGATTGAGTGCCTGCATAGTCACAATGAGGGCACCTGTAGGGCTTTTCACCTACAGTGAGAGTGATAGAAAGAAACAAAGACAGACAGGAGCTGATGTCAGTACAGCAGTAATAATAAAGGTGCCAACAAGCTCAGCAGGAACCCTGGGCTTGTTCCACCTGTCAGAAGATGAGCAAAAAGAAAAACAACATGTAAATATTTGACAGGAATCATGTCAGGGATTACGTCAAGCCTCTCTAAATCTCACATTCTGCAGTGTTCGACCACATTTATCACTTAGTAAACAGTCCATCAGCCTTTTTGAGAGGAGGGAGGAGTTTCAATACGGGTCGATCCAGCTCAATCCAGATCCTAGGAGTGAGCCATCACTCACGTCAGCGCCATAAAAAACATATCACCATATGGTGCCTTCAGTCCACTACAGAGATCATATTTTCAACTGACAACAAAACTGTCTGGATGTTATCTCTGTTCACATGGGGAACTGCAGGCTTGTGGTGCTGCTGGTTGCTGCTGTCTTTCGCTCCCTCACTTTCTGTCTCTCTCCTGGCCTTGTCTGCTGTCAAGCCTCTACCTTGGTGGTGGAGCTGTTCTGTGGACATTCTCTATTTGCAGTTTATCATTGTGAGGATAAATCAAGCCACACAGAAGCTCTTTATTCCCCCCGGAGGACAACTGTGACCCCTCAGTCCAAAATGCACCCAATAAAAGGGCCTCATTTGAGAGTGAAGATAGTCTAAATGATATAAACACACCATATGTGGTGCACATGAACATTCCTCATAAGGCAGCCTCACACTGTGGATTACAAAATGTTAACCAGCATGAAATGTACTGTAAAAAAAGGCATGCAGGCAGTTTAGAAACACATGCAAATGTACAAGAATTCTTGTTAAAAGCAAAAAGGGAGTAGAAAGAAGTCTAAATTGCATTTGCATGATCCGATCAATATCGATATAAAATACTTTCTGACAACAATTAGAATAGGCTTGGAATGAAAGCTAGATTTATAAGATCAATAAGCAATAAACTAAATGCAAGGCTTGATTTTTGAGACCCCGTAATGTTTCAGGAATTAAATGATGACGTGCGAGGTGGGGAAAAAAAAGACAGTGAGAGAGGGAGTTTCGAGAGATATGGGAAAATGAAAATAAAAGCATGTTTGTCGATGTGTGTGTGCGTGGCTATAAACGCTTAGATTATACACATGGAAAACATTTTTTAACCCAGAAAAAATGTTGCATTGTTACGCAAGACTGAATTGAATGATTTAAGTCTGGCTCTGTAGTAAATCATGGATATAATTAGCAAATGGCATAGTGCTCAAGTAATTTATCATTATTTGGAGGGCGCCATTCCAGAAAAAGAATGGAAGATCTGCAGACCCACTGCACAGCTTCCTAAATAAAGGATCGCAAACATAAACTCAATACTATATTGATAAGGAACAAATATACAGAGGGACATAGAGTGAAGGGCAAGAGAGAGGGTGAGGGAAAAAAAGAAAGAAATAAAGGGGTCTTTTGTTCTTTTACACAAGAGTGTTTGAAGCGCATATTCAAAAGACATCATGCAAGATGAGCTTTTAACCCAATAAGTGCTTATCCTCTGAGCAGGATAACAGAGGCTTGGTGTGATTCAATAAGGAAACGTCCTTGATGCAAATGATCATTTTCAGTTCCTTTAACTGGAAGGAATGATATTCTGTACCCAAAATTAGAGTACAATTAGAGTGATCTGCTTTTCTCCACCCCATCTTGCGCGTCTGCTTATGAATATACTAATAACATTTCAATTTATTTTTACTTTAAAAAAAAACGTATTAGGACAAATATTACGCTAATAAATTATGCAAAAATTAATTCAGGCCAATTGATTATTATGCATATACAGATCATTGTTTATGTATGCATAGTTTTTGTTTGCTGGTTGTATGTTTTTGTGAGTGTGTGTTCAAGTGCCTCTGTAAGTCTCTGTGCATGTGGCATGTTCTTTGTGCACCATTTGGGCTCAGTAAGACATCTGCTCCATCATACGTCAGGGGCACGTGTGACATCTGGGGAATATACTGTATCCTGCCTTGCAACATTACACACAATTTACTGCTAAAGGTCATTATGTACCCGTTAATCCACTTTTAATTGATATCCACACAAACAACACAACCTCAGGGAAACAAAATGGATCGCCAAGGCAGAGAGGTAAAGAGATGATTATTTTTCATCTTTTGAAATGAGAGAGTGCAAAACTCCCAAAAAAGTTTCCAATGCTCACTTTTATGGCTGATGGACTGTGTTAATAAAAATAGGGAGGAAAAAATACATATCAAATTGCCATCTGGTATAGTGTGACAGGCTTTATATAAATTACAGAGACCTCTCACTGTGAGTAGTACATATCCATTATCATTTCGCAAGTTTACTTCTAACAGAATGCTTTCAGTCTCAACACTTGAAGAAGTCCAGCGCAAACTAATTTCATATGGATTTGTGTGATTTGTCATGACTCCATAGTAACAGTTCAGAATAAACACCCACAGCCTTTACAGAAGGGCAATTAAAATAGTTAATAGATATGACATACTTTAAGATGAATTTCCATATGGCTTTACAGAATGGTGAAAAGACAGCCTGCATTCCACAGGGGGATAGAAAAAGAGAGAGAGAGAGAGAGAGAGAGAGAGAGAGAGAGAGAGAGAGAGAGAGAGAGAGAGAGAGAGAGAGAGAGAGAGAGAGAGAGATTGACTGCACTGGAAAAATAGATGTGTTTTTTTTCTTCCTTAAGCTATGCTTTATCTACGCCAAATGTAGAAACAAGAATGTCAAGGTGTTCGAGTTCTCAAGCCCTACACGTAGTACCCACAACTTCTATTTACATTTTAAATTACCCTTTACTGTATGGCCCATTACTTCAACCCTTCCATTCATCTTAAATACTTTTAGAGGACTAACTTACCATGTAGTAAGCAAATAAGCACTACCATAGAAAATGAAAACAAAATTAAACAAATATGAACGAAACAAAACCGCAAACCACGCACCAGGCGATACGGTCAGATTTTCTACTGGTAGTCTGCTGGGTGACCTTTGTAATTTACAATGCTTATGGTTTGGAACAGTAGCGACTGACCACAGACCTGAGTTTAATGGCTGCTTCTCCCTCTTCAAAAGAAACCTCAAAATGTTGTTCGAAACAACCATAAACTTCCATCCAGCCGTGTGAGCCAGATCTCCTCGGCCCGGTCCAAGTCTCGCTCAAGATGCGTAATGGCTCCCAATCACCAAGGTGAACTCACACGGCCGATGCCTGTCTGTCCTCTGTCTCTCTTCAAACAAAGGTGATTCGTCTGGCGTGTCGTTTCTCCTATAGCCTCAAGTTATGCGTAGCCATTGTCAGGAGCAAGGACCTTTTTATTTTTTATCTACAGCTGCTTACTGCTAAATACTGCCTTGTCCAGAAGGGGACAATCTGTGTCTCTAATTGCTGTCACTGAAGCCTAGATTCATTATGTGACTTTCCCATTAAAATGTGAGCATTAATTTGTATAATGAAATATCACCCACTGCAGTGTTCATTAGCTGTGGCCCCACACTATACGCTGCACAATGTTAGCTACCTAGAAAACTGTGCTTAATTTCACTAATGGATATTTTCCCGCTCACTGTTGGAGAGGAAATTAATACTGTAACATTAGCTCTTTAACTTTTGGAGAAATTTAAATTCACTTCATTCCTTTCAAGCCGACGTTAGAGAGTCATTAATCTAACATTGTGTCGCACAATGCCCTGGCCTCCTCGGTAAGCAACGCCATTGTGATGGGATAACGGCATCGGGATTGAGGCCCGCTTTGTGTCATCCGCATGTCTGATTGCTTTAAATCAGGGCAGGATATTTGTTTAATGTCAACGGCATAGTTTCAGCCTGATTGGAAGGGTCTGTTGTTCCTGTAAATTATTCCAGCAGAGCTAGACCGAGATCTGCGCCGTATCTCCGATATCTGTCAGCCGGGAATCTTTATGACAAACCTATAACCGATCAGCAAAGAGTCACACATCTTGCAAGTACATCAGGGCCAGTGTAAATTGCTGCATCGACAGAAAGCAAAGCGTCCGCGTGTAAACGCGCTCGGGCCACACCGCATACACGTGGGCCATCCCAGCAAGCTGAGTGAGTGAGTGAGTTAACGGAGGCTTGGGACGAGGGCCTCTGTTTCCTCTCGGCTGAAATACGGCCCTACTGGGGACCCTTACCCCCTGCTCTGAGCAGGCATAACTCAACCTCCCTCAGCTAGAAACATATTTCCCCACTCCATCCGCTGCTCGCCTGCTAGGAGCATATAACCAGCCTGTCTAAAGCCTTAACCTCTCTGTTTAAACATACATTTGACACTCTCGTACGTGTGATATTATCTAGCTATATGCTGCATAACATTTTAAATTAAAATACTTTTATAAAAAAAAATAATAATAATAATCATATTTCCTACTTAAAGCCATTTCAAGGAAAATCACTTGCCAACTTCCTCCCAGTCCATATTAGATAATAACAAATGCAGATGACACAGTTCTGCAGACTTCATATGAGTACTGTATTGAAAAGTAATAGTATTTCATGCGCTTCTGTTGCGATGAAAATACTGCAGGCTGAAAGAGTTACACATCAGCTCCATTGTTAAGCATGCCTTATAATCAACCTTAATGCTCCAGAATAGCGCAGCTATGTGCTTCTTATTAAGTGGGACAAATACCATCTGGGTGGTCTCCGCTCTTCCTTGTATGCACATACCAAAAAAAATAACAACCATCGATTCTCTGAGCTGCAAATGATTTCCATTTACAGTTAAGAAAGAAGCAGGATTGGACTTACATTATTTGCTGAATATAGAAAGCCGTTTGCTTCTTTTTCTCTTTCTTACTCTCTCTCTCTCCCTTCTTTCTATTTTTATGTCTGTCCTTTTTATGACTGAAGCTTCACTGTGAACATGTGCAGGTATTTCTGATCTGACCCATAAAAAATTACTTTCAGAGGTCTAGCCCAATGTATTTAGATATAATTATCATTTTTTAACAGAAAACTTGAATAAAATGGCTTAAAATTAAGTATATATAATATTATTAATATATATTATATATAAATTGCTATAGATCCCTAATTACTACTATTTTTTTTTTTGTCATATCATAGTTAAATTTTTATTTGTCAACTACCCATATGTAAATACATAACTAAAATATGTTTATGGAAGCATTAGCCTTTTATCGTTGTTTAAAAAAATTACAACAACATCACTTACTAATACTACTAATATTAATGACAACAACAAAACATATAATATACTACTAATAATAATTTGCATATTAAAATGCTGTCACTGTTTACAACCTCGTACACATAAACAGAGACAGCAGTGTGCTGAATCTAAGGTGACCTCTGAGTGCTTATCCTGGTTATCCTGCATGTTAACTAGGCCAGCTGTGCCTGCTAGTGAGCCTCAGCCTTGCTCTTGGGTGGAACAGCAGGGTCTCCTGACAGCCACTGGACCAGCACTGCTCACATCATTACTCTGCTGGGCCGGGGCATCCTGCCTCACATACCTGAAGTTCATTTATGGGCTCAGAGTTTTTAAATTGGGCTGTGTAAAATGTGCATATATACTGTATATGTGTGTGTGTGTGTCAAATGAATGCAAATGCCTACAATTTGCTTCTTGGACTTCTCACTCACCTGTATGTATTCTTAGATGGACCTTCAAATGGTGGGAGGTGCGGAAAGATTTGCCACAGTAGGGGCAGTCCTTCATGCTTGAACCCACGCTCCGTTCCCGGTGCTGAGTAGTTGGGGGCTGGACAGCACTCACAGGTTTCGCCATCTCTTCCCCGACATCTAAGAAACATAGAACCAGAGAGAGACATAATTCACAGACTGTTCTGTTTCACTTCAAACCGGCCGCATGCCAGAGAGGTTTTCCTGTCTTGTTTCTTCTGTTGTTCTCCATCCTTTCAGCTTTTGCCACCCAAATCTGCTAACGCCACACAAAGTCAAACACATCAATGAGTTCATGTGCACCACTTTCCCCCTCCCCACCCTCCGCAACCTGACAGAACGCTGACAGTTCAGAAGCTTTCTTTAGAGATATCACCCCGACCCCCACCCAAGTACACTCACGTCCCAACGTTTTATCCAGCCTCTCATCATCTGTAGTGGGAAGCATATGGCAGATTGTGTTGAAATGAACAATACAGCGGGGGAAAAAAATTAAAAAACAGCCATGTCAGCAACAGGGTCTTCGTTTCACCGTTGCGCCCTGGTTTTGACAGGTGACGTCGGCAGGGAGCTTGATGGGAAACGGTGATAACGAAGGGCCGCTCTGATTGAGCAATTGTCACACCAATAACGTCTAAGAGTGTCAACAAGTCCGCACTTGGAGATAATTAGTCACTATGCTTATATGTGAGATGTCAGCAGTGTTACACCATGGTGAGTTACAGGGGGATCTCATATTGTGTGAAGCGTTTGACACTCCAGAGAAGTTAATGTGACACAAGACCAGGTCAGGTCTTTGAGAAGTTACAGTTGCCTAACACATGTGTTGCCTACCACATGCTATTTTATTATTCTATTTGATGTACTTACATTTATATGAATCATTTGGTACAATGCACTTATTGTGTTAATTGAAATTATTACATGTTATTACATTGTACTTATACTTAAAAAAAAAAAAAAAAACCTGCATGTGATTACACTTTGACCAATCCCTTAGACTTTAACCTTACTCATACACCGCCTCGATAGCAGCAAAAGTATTTGCAACACAACATGAACACCACAAGTACATTGTACACCTATTAGTTAAGGTCATTAATTTAAAGTGGGACCTTATTTTTTATTTGATATTTTATTTAGCATTTTATTGTATTTTTTACTTTAAATTGTATTCTATTTAAACACCCATATATGTGTGTGTGTGTGTGTGTGTGTGTACTGTTTTTTGTGGTTTACAGGAACACACAGTTGTTTAATGACAGAGGTCTTTTTTTTTTTAAATCTATGCCTGTAGTTTCCATTACGCCTATGGAGAGTCCCCATGAACCACAAAAACCAAAATGTGTGTGTGGAATTAAAAAGCTGATGTTTGCTGTTAAATCCAACATATGTGGACAGGTCAGGTCTTTTAATAATGTATATTTTTTCATTATTATTATTCTTACTAATAATAAATGCCTACAAATACCTACAACACTTTCTGTTAAAACTGTTGCACATGTTTTAAGCAGTGCATGGGTTGTGGTGTTCAACTGGGCAATTGAACTATTCATAAATTCCTCTCTAAAAGTTAGGGGGAAAAAATGCTTCTGTTAAAAATCAAAAACTGTGTTTTATAATTAAGAGAGGGAAAATTCCCCATATGCACATATTCTGACCCGCAAAAAACACATTTACCACTGTAACAGCAATTGGCTTTGTGCCTTAACTTCAGCTCAAGACGGTTTGTAAACGTGTGACCAGCCACAGTGCAAAAAAAGGTTTGTAAATGCTTTCTTATTTCTGTGCCTACACATGATACGGTGTGTGTGTAGGGAGAGACGTCGTCTGAATGGCGCAACCCACTTTAGCAACCATTTGCCTCAATCAAAAGCTTTTGTACGAGTAATCTTTCTTTCTTTCCTCGCTTTTTTTCCTCCTCATTTCTCTACCCTCTTTTAAGAATCAAATGAGATTTGAGAAGTTAAAAAAGAAAGAGTGAAGTCAGCATCTCCTTCTCTCTTGTGACTGATCACATTCCCGCAATTTGCTGCCTCCGTTTTGCCTACACGCGTTACATTGTGATGTGTGCCCCCATTTTCTGACCCAAACATATACTCAAAACGAAACAAACACAAACACTGACTCTGACCCACTTTAGCCTGGTACCCAGACACTTACAAATATTGCTCCTATTGGCGAATTTTACAAGCTTTTAGCGAAAAGAGAGAACATTATTGTCCCACAACCACACACACATTTATTGTATATGTAAGTGTGAATGTGGCAATCATTACTCACACAATACTAAACGTTCCTTTAGATTCAGATTTTAAGGTAAACCATCAGTCATGTCACTCTCATTCTTACTTACATACTAGAACATCAGACAGACAGATACATGAGCATACAAAGCCTTTACAGGTAATACTGTTCTTTCATCTCTTGCCGTTTCTCTCGCTCTCTCTCTGCACACACACACACACACACACACACACACACACACACACACAAACAGGCCAGCAGGGCCGTCTTTAATCAGCTGACTGCTCCCCAGCTTTTAATACGGCTGTTCCAATTACTGTAAAAGTCATCCTGCACCAAATAACCACAAATATTGACAGTTTATTGCACAACACATTTATGACATTTGAAGGTCACCCCATATATTACGCATCATCTCTCGGCCCAGGGTGTCTGGAACAGAGAGATTCTCGATAACCCACCACCTATAACTATTTTCTGCATATTGATTTTCCATTTCTCAGCCCTTTTTTATGCAAAAGAAAAATCTGTAAGAGACACACCATTAAAACGGTTGTCATGAGCGAGCCACGGCCTTCATATATTATCCTGTTAAGCCTGAAAACAATAACTCTTTAGTCCAGGGGCCTAGACAATACAGCAAAACATTATGAAATGCTACAGTGTTCTTTTATAGATGTTTACAGTCTGACTAATTAGACACGGGGATAATGAAGTTACATCTGTAATTTATGATTAACTTGCTTATTGAAACTACGCTGGTATCAATCATCTCCATCTCCATAAATATTTCATCGACCACTGGATTCGCTTATGAGGTTTTTGCTGCCGTAACCAATAATAAAGAGCATCTCTGAGAGCGTGACACGACATATCAATATCCATATCTCATTGTCCATTGAGTTTGTCGCAACAAACCGTGGCGGATAATGGCACATACGTGTATGTAAGGTGTTTTAAGAGCGATTTACTGGGCCGGCGTTATAGAACATGCCAGAACAATAGACTGGAAGCGGACAGGAGGCCACTGGGAAAAGCCATCTGGGAGGAGGTGTGTCGCTCACCCTGCTGTCTGCTCGGTCTCTTTAACATACACACACGATTATGGAAGCTGCTAAGTTGCTGTGTGTGTGTGTGTGTGTGTGTCTATAAAAAGGAGGTAAAGGAAAATATGTTTGTCCCAGTGATATTAAATGTGTGCACAACCTCTCAAATCTCTCCAGATGGACCACACCCTGTTCCCACTAATAAAAAAGAAACAACAACAAAGGCCCACTATGACAACCCCCACACACACACACACACCTTTAATGGATCTCTCACAATCACACTTCCACTCTAAATCAGTCTGTGGTTCTGATTACTCGCATATCACTTTCAGAGGGGGAAAAAAGAGAAAAGAAGCAATCATAAAAACACAAGATGTCTCCCCTATCCATTAGAATAATGTGTCACGTGCCACAGTCAGTCATTGACCTTCCTTCCTCTGTAGCACCCGAGGAAAATGTGCGAGAAACATTTGGATTTAGATAGTAAAAAGCAAAGAGAGAGAGAGAGAGAGAGAGAGAGAGAGAGAAGGTAAAATGTGATGACATCATTTGAAAGGCATTAGGCTTTTAAAAATGCGCCCGGGGGGAGCTGATTTCCTTACGCTGGAGCAACACAACACCATCCGGCTGATGCGCACACTGCACTCTCTCTTTTTTGATTTGGACCGGTGCCATCTTTGTGAACAGTCTGGTTCAGGCGAGTTAATCAATTTGAGGTTTAGTTACACTGCTGAGGCTAGCATTCCGTCGACTGCTAGAAAGTAATCGGAACTCGCAGAATTTATTAACCAAACACCAATTATCATTAAACACCACTGCATTATCCCCTCCTTTTACTACCTGACAAGGACTACTTAATGAAATTTTAGATTAAAGTTATTTAGCCTGCTGATTTATGGTGGCTAAAACTCCTAATGCAGCCCCTTGGCACAGATGCTCGCACAAGCAGTTATTTATTTATTTTTTTTTTTAGGAGTACACCAGGGACCCCCAACCCTCTGTGGTACCACCGCAAGTCCTGCCCATGAATACAGAGGGGAGAATAATAAAAAAAAAAAACTGTCCAAATGTTTGTAAGATTCACTGGACGTGAGAGCAAGCCCTATCGCTCGCAGGCGGCACGCGCTGACCTGCGTGTCAATGAGGTAATAAATTCACGGAGGCAAACTAGAATTTAAATAAATAAATAAATAAATAAACACTAAATTCAAAAAGTGTTTACCCCCTTTCTGTTTGTGAGATGAAACAGCCGCAAAATGTGCTACATATAAGGCATGTGGGTAAACAGGGGCACCAGATGTTCTTTGATGTTAATAATGGCATTTATTATTAATATTAATTAGACTGCATTCAGCAATACATTTGGGCCATTTCCAAGTCAATTAAGCAAAATGGCATTCGGGAGATGTTGAAACGACATTTTAAGGCAGGTGTTCGGCGGTCCCCTAATAAAACATTTTTGCTGTGACTGAAAAACAACCCATTTTCAGCAGATTCTGTTTTTTTTCTCGGGCTGTAGAAAAGCAGCATTTTCTCGCTCCGAGCGCTGTCGTTTTTTTTAAAACAGTTGTAGTTAAACACAAACAGCCTTGCTCTGGAAATGTTTTCGTGTTCCCCATAAATGTTGTAATTCTCTTTATCTCTGTGCATTTTTACATAGTATTTTTAGGTATAGTAAATACGCATTTACGTGAGTAAATATTACATGTTCAACCAACTAAATTTAGTTCTGCTTGTTAGCAAATGCCAAACCAGATAACAGGTTATCCATCTAAGCATCCATCCACACAGTAAAGAGCCAAACTAAATATCAGTCTAAAAAAACACACACAAAAAACTAATTACTGCCCACATGGCGGTGAAAGATCAGATGGGGAGGCGAGTGTAGGGGGAGGCTATGTTGTTGTCTATATAATCCTTACTATATCCTATGTGTAAGTATAATCACACACACTCAGGCACACAAAACGCAGTTTCAAAGCTCCATTCTCTGTAATCTGGACCATGAAAAAGGGGGCCGCTAGCACATTACCTCCAGCTAGCACTGATTTGGCAAGAGGGCCCTGTGTTTTTTTTTTAAAGCTTGTGGAGGCTCAGCCATACAATGGTACATTAACAATCTGTGCGTTCATTTATCAGCCCATGCGTTTTTGGACTCTGTGTTTATGGCGCAGTGCACTTTTCATCGCTGAAAATTAATGAACATGCCTCTCCTCGCAACAAACATGCACCTGTGCCGCCGTGATGCTAATCACAAACATTTATATTTATTAGCGGCAGCCTGAGTGAAAGTAGGATTACAAGAGGAGGAGGAAAGATTGTCCTTTTTCTGCTTTGTGAACAGAACACTGCATTTCTCTCTCTCCCTCTCGCTCTCTCTCTTTCTCTCTCTCTTTTTTAGAGCACATTTGTTATGCCTGCTGGCGGAAGGGTCAGGTGAAATTAAGCTTTAAGTATTCTCCCTCCGACTGTAAGAAGTTAGAAACCTTCCTCGACTTAACATGCTTGACTAAATCCTCTCCACCAATAACATCAATAGTTCAATAGTTTAATGGGCGACATAAAGCACAAGAAATTCGACATGAATCTAGGATCTCGGCCAAGTCACGCGCGGCTCCGTCACAACTGAAATCTGATGAGTGCGTCTCGGGTTCTTGAAGACGTGCCCTTCACAAACACCGAGCATCACGCACCAACACAGCAACACGATAGAGTCTCAGGAGGTCAGGGAGGTGAAAGTGGCAGAATTGTGCAAATGAGCCACATTGACAGCACTCTTGACTGGAGAAACCCTCTCCCTCCTTCTCTCTCTCTCTCTTTTCCTCTCTATCTCTCTTTCCCTCCCACCATCAGTGACAGAAGGTGCGCCTCTCCCTCTTTAAAGGCTATGCCTCTGTCGAGCTGAGGGAACAGGAATGGTGCCATAAGTTTCCGCCTGGCACTCGCCCATCTTTGTTTGCTCCTCTCGAGTTGCTTTCAGGCTTCAAAGAGCAGCAAATTAAAAAAAACGAGGGAAAAAAAAAAGAACGAAAGAAAAGAAAATTAAGATAAATAAATTAATAAATACGCACTGAAAAGAAAGTGAAACCCGGGCTGCTGAGGAGGCAGTGAGGTCTCACTAACTTTATTATTCTGCAAGGTGATCACAGCATGCGGAGGATCGGAGAGGGACCGCCGTGACCACTGCTGGCCTGACGCATGAGAGGAGACGTTCTGCCATGATCAGAAGCCATAGTGAGCTTGCGAGGGCCCTGAGGGTGGGCATCTTATTACAAGCCCCACTTCAGTTAGGCTGGCTGCTCTTAATCGTGGTAAATATTCATTGGGCGCCCACTTTTCTTTTTTTCTTTTTTTTTGTGTGTAAAATGGGCAACTTTATCATTAGTGAAGCCTGGGTGGATGCTGTCTGTTCAGGGCTACTGCGTTCTCTATGGTTAAACCGTGAGAATGAGGACAGTACAATGCAGAATTCATGCAATGCGATCTTAAAGGGACGGTTCATCCTCAAATGTAAACTTTGTTTTTTACTCACCCTCACATGATGCTTTTTTGAAAAAAGAAAAAAAACTCAATGTTTGGACCCCATTGACAGAGGCATTTTTTCTTCTGCACACAAGAAAAAAAAAGTAACACGTTGCAGTTAATATTTGGGATTTCGAAGTTACTATTTCTAAAAGCCTTTTTTGACAAAAAAAAGAAAGAAACAGACTGTTGTTGAGCTAAACAGAATTTCATGCATTACTTACTGTAAGCACGGCGCTGTACCTTTAAAACTCTTTCAGGGTGGAAAAAAAACCCTTCTCGCCTGACATTGATTTCCTATTCATTTTTCCACCCGACCAAATCAACAACAAGTACACCAGGCAATCATAAAGCTGACTTACACATCCCTTTACAGCACCTTCTAAATCCATTAGCATCCCTCTAAAGCCATGAGCTTTGAAAAGCCATTCCTCTATCGCTTTCATTAATGAGAATTAAAACAATACTGATGTACTTGAAGATATTAGGGAAATTACCATATGGATGGTCTGATCAATAACAACATTACCAAACTAGACATCCACAAAGACTGACACTATAATGTGAAGATGATGAATTACACGCAGGACAACATTAACGGCTCTTGCCATCCTCACGTATCGCCTTAACCAAAAACCTGCGTCTTGACAGGAACTGTAAAACGTGGCTTTTTCGCCTCAGCCACATGGACTATAAATTGTGCGGTCAAGGACATCCCCGGTTTTACTCTTATATGCACTTGTCCAGTGTCTTGGAAAATGAAATAAAAAGATTTATCATGCCGCCCTAAACACAGGAGAGTCTCATGACTGAGCAACTCCATCAGAATACATTTCAAGATGCTGAAAGCTGGGCAGAGAAGCTTTAAAACTGTCCCTCCCCCTCAAGGTTACATCATCCATCAAAAATAGCATTGGACATCTTTTATTTAACCCACATTAATCTGAGTGAGATGTCTGAATGAAGTCTGATAGAGTAATTTTAGAACAAAAAATATCTACAAACATCCAGGCAGGATGAGAAATGTTGGAAGATTGACTGTGGAGCAAGACTGATATTAACAGGGTCAAGTATGTGCTGCTTTTTTTTTTTCTTTCTTTTTTTCTTCCGACACTAACTTTTCAAAAATAAATTAGTTGCATCACTTCAATACATATCTACGATGAGCATATTTATCATTTCTGTTAAAATGCACAAAGTAAAAATGTATTCTTGGTGAAGAAAGGTTAAAAAGAAAATCCTATTGAATCAAAATCTATCTATTTATCTATCTTATCCAAAAAGTTGTCTGCAAAGAAAGAAAGAAAGAAAGAAAGAAAGAAAGAAAGAAAGAAAGAAAGAAAGAAAGAAAGAAAATCATTTATATTGCAGATCCTCATGACTGTATTAAAGTCAAGGAACATCTTTTTAAAAAAATGAATACTATTTATGACATATTTCTCTGACATATTTTTTTCTCTATATATATATATATATATATATATATATATATATATATATATATATTTTTTTTTTTTTTTTTTTTTTTTTTTTTTTACATGAAATAAATAATAACAATATATCATCATTATTAATATTACTTTTGAAAAAGAGATGTTACAATTAAAAACACAAAAACATTTCACACGCCTTATTTTTATTTACACCTTATTTCTTTCACTCTTCTTCATCATCCTTTCACTGTTGACTCTTTCTACAACCAGTTGACGGTGCGTCACCCCTCACACATGTCAGTGAGAAAGCCTGCTCCTATCTCCTCCACAGACCAAATGTTCAGTTGTTATGAAGGTCATTGACAGAGAGCAAGAATCACCATTGAGGAGCTAACAATTTGCCATTTCAGATCACTGCTGCACTGATGACTCAACTATTAATAGACTTCCCCCTCTTATATGACTAAAGCTATTCTGCCGACTGCACGGGCCACAGGAAAGATGGAGCCTTATGTCTTTATTTCTCTGTCTGTTTTATCTGAGGAGAGATATCTGACATTTGGAGCAAATTAATGTGAACCTAAGCCCGACGAAAAGTGCTGCATGACAGGATATTGAAAATTAAATCACAATGTTACTGAGAGAAGGGCTTCAGATGCCTTGCTGCCCTATTCTTGAGGGTTTTTTTCTTCCCTTCTCCTTTTTTCCCATCCACACTCGCATCTTTAAAAGACTGTGTTTGTACAATACCACCAACACGCTGTCACTTAAGCACGACCCTAGATTCCATTACAAGGATTCGATGTTTACAACTAAACAATAACAGTTTATTTCAAAACTCATTTACTGGCAAGCTCGCTGTTGCCAGGGCATTCAGACATACGTGTCTGTATTTGTCTGAGCGCACAATCATTTAGGCTTATGCTATTTTAGTCCAGCTACCAGCATTCGTTTTTTTTTTTTTTTTTTCTCTCTCTCTCTTTTTTTTAAAGATCCGTGTTTCTGGAATGAAGCATAGACTTTGGAATCCTTTATCTACAGAGGCTCAAAATCTCAAGACTAATTACAAATTAATCTGAATCTGTACATCTGAAATAAGAGGGCAATAACTCAGCGTAATAAGATCTATCTTTTATATATTTATAAATAGCTTCACATAGCTTGGTCCGAAAAGCGAGAAGCATGACATAATTGCTTGTCGTCTACACCCATATGGGGACATTGGGGCTAGAGATTGTGAATATTAATAATTGATCATTAGCTTGATATGTGTGAGTGAGCTCAAGTTTGGCTTTCAGAGTTGACTAGCTCCATTAGGACTCGCTCCTGGGGCCGTAACGACTGCGCTAGAAGGTCACCAAAGTCACTGCGGCATCTCTGGTCTGCTACCGCTATTAGAACTATTAGAAGTGTTTTAAGCGTTGACTACAAGGTTAACCTTTACATAAATCATTGTAACTCAGGTTGACACTACAAAAAAATAAATAAATAAATAAAATTATATACATTTCCTAACTCGACTACAAAAATCCTCCAAAAAAAATACAACTTCTGCCGGGGACTGGCGTGCTCCCCCAGCAGGGGAACCTCTGGGCACCTTGACTTTTGTTAACTGCTTGTGGCACGAGCTGAGGAAATGGGTCATTAAATGAAACGAGCCAGGGCCAACCTCCCAGACTCCCAGAACTGTTTCCAATCAGATTGCTTCCTTTAACAGGAGCCAGAATCTCACACAGCATTAGCGTCATTAGAGCCACCCCATCTCCTGCCCCCCTCTCTCTCCCGGACTACCTCTGCACTAACACGGATCTCCTCGCTTCGGTAAAGGGCAGACACCTTGTTGTTGGGGCAAATGCTTCAAATGCTATCCGCAGCTCACAGGCACGGCGGGATGTCAGACATTCGATTGACATCCCCTCATCTCTCTCTCTCTCTCTCTCCCTCTCACTCCCACCCATTCACAAGCAGGTCTTCGCAAACAAATCATAGACACACTGAAAGCTTGCATGCCAAGGCTTTTCTGATGAGGCCCTATATTTACACACCTCAAAATAGAATTAGCCGGAGCTGCCAATCAAAGTTTAAAATATGTAACCGAGAAGCACATTATTTACGGCGCTCGAACTCGCCGCGCACTTGTTGCCTCCCCGTCTGTGTATTGCGCTTCTCCCCTTCATTCCGGGAAACAAGATAAATGAGCGACGCGCATCTCCCGCACCTGTCCCAGCATCCTGCTCCTCTCCAGGGTGATAAGGGATTTCATTAATGGCAGAGCATTTGGTCTGAAGGAAACATAATTGCTCGGCTGCTGCCGTCGCTGCCTCTGATGACGCCCTTATTTCCCATCATCCTTTGCTCTTGACTGTTAAGTGATCATCATATCAACGGAGAAGTGGGTGCAAGGTTGAGATATCGACACTCTGTGGTCATGTTGAAAAGCAAACACGGGTGTGGTGCAGAGAGAGAGAGAGAGAGGCAGCGCTGAAAGGGGAGGAAGGGGAGGGGGAAATGGACGGATGAAGTGTGGTAACGGAATGACAGTGGATGTGAGCGATAAGATCAATCGGGAAAGATCACAGCATTCGGTAATGATTTAAGCGCCCGGACCGCTCCCTCTAATAGTCCTTGATGGATAACTGTATGAGAGATACATAATTTTTTGACTTGCCATTTACACAGCATTGCACCTGAAAGCCGGGTGGAATAATAGACAGTTTAAAATGTCAGGGAACTAACTAAGAAAGAGAGACGGATCGGCCGGCGGAATCTTAATTAGGAAACCCGGCTAATGGCCCTGGCAGCTCGAGGGGGGGGGGGATTGGAGGGAGGAGGGGGGTTAGAGGAAGTGCCGCTCTGAAACAGACAACACTTCCCAGCAATGCTTTGGTTCAATTAGCCGAGGCCTCTCCTTCTCGTTTGTAGTCCTCCTTTTTCCGCCGTTTCTCGCCTCGATAGGCTGACCAGTCACATTGCAAATATATATCTAGTAGCGAAGCCCATCAAGAATATGCTCTGTCTGGAAAGGCATGTATAGGATTTACCTATCTGTCCCAGAGCAGACCTGCGTGTTGAGCTGAAGCCAGCAGCACATGATTGTGTTAATTAATCTGCCATTGTAAGCAGGGGGAACAGCTGCAGAGGCTCTCGTGGCTGCGTTGTCAAAGCAAAACAATGCCGTGTTAAGCTTCCCCCACTGAATCTTCCCATTACAAAAGCGGCTCCAACACAGGGGCTAAATTCATAAAACCCACAGATCAATTTTTACCAGCACTAATGTCTGACCTTTAAAGGGAAAAGGGTTTTAACATGCTTAATTTCGGCTTGAAATATGGTCAGATATGTGATACCTAGGATTTGGGCCAATTCCCTGGGCTTTGAAAACAAACAGATTGAGAGAAAAGGGTGAGCCGAGAAAGAGAGAGAGAGAGAGAGAGAGAGAGAGAGAGAGGGAGAGGAAGGTGGGAGCTAAAGGGGTCTGATCTCTTAAACAGGGACAAACAGAAGAGCACCAGGATTCACCAGCTGAGCGCTGGTATTTTAAAACAATACGTCTAACGCGATTAGGAGGCAGCCATCGATCTCTGTTATGTGGATTTAATTTACAAGTGAGGGGGAAGGGGTGGGTGGAGGGCGAGGAAGGGTTGTGTTTGCACACAAATTCCGTGACAGAACCGGATGTATCCCTAAAAGGCGAGTGTGCAGTGTGGGTGGAGATCGGGAGAGGTGATGCCACTGAAAGAGGCCGTAGAAAAGCTCAGTCAGGTCAAACACTGCAACGGTGATGCATTTATCCTTCGGTACAATAACAGTGCTCATGGATGGCTTGTGATATATTTTGTAGGTAGATCGATCGAAATCTTGCCATTATTTACTTACCCTCATGTCTTACAAACCTGCATGATATTTTTGTTAACGCAACACAAAATAAATATTTTTATTTGATAATTTTTTTGTCCATACAAATATATATATATATATATATATATATATATATATATATATATATATATATATATATATATATATATATATATATAATATAATAAAAAATCTTTTAACCTTTTAATTTTTAAAAACTGTCAAAACTTTCTTTGTCAAGAAGTAGTGTTACATTCTGGCCCATGACAAGATTTCTTGTGTGTGTGCAGCCATGTTGAAAAAACATTACAATTTATGGTGAAAAACACACAATAAAAAAGTAAAAAATTAATGAAACAATGGATACCAATAAAAACTTTTTTGAGTGAACAACTTCAAGAATTGGACAAAAACCCATCTATTCTATCTTATATATATTCTAAGTCTAGCACTCTGTATCATAAGTCTATTATTAATAAGAAAAAAATAACACCTGCCAATTGCACTCTATTAATATATTAACTGCTTTAAAAATAAACGAATCAATTAATAAAAATACTTTACTCTGTTTTGTATTATATTTGTTCCATTTCTTTTTATTTATTATACAATTAACAAAAGCAAAATAGGCCTATAAAACTAGCTTGTTCTATTCTTTATGATTTATATATAAATATATATATATATATTTATTTTAATTTTTTAAATTTTAATTATTAATTTTTAATTTAAATATAAAAAAAAAAAAAAAGTAGTTTCATTTACTTTTGGAGTGCATGCTATGTATTAACTTAAACAGGAGAGTATCTTCTGATTAAAACAATTTAGTCATTTATCTTATTAAATGACTTTACTCATTAATCTAAAAAAATCTAATTATAACCAAGATGTAAAATGTTGAATTTGGTCTGTTCGATTTTACTATGTGTTACAACCATACACACCACTGTCTCCACTACTCCTATAACAGAAACATGACTAAGTGCTGGATTCAGAGCACTGCAAAAAGAGCTGTGCATTCATTAACGCACCTTTTTTCACTCATCATTAGGAGATCATTTCATGAAAGGTTGTGTTAGGGCCAGATAAACAGAACGAGACGCATTAAAAAAAGTACACTGAGAGCGAGAGACATTACATATGTGTGTATGGCGGGAAGAAGGAGGACTCTGTGGGCTATTTCTGTCAGGGACACCGAAGGGGTTAGACAAACAAAGTGTTTGAGGGGAAGATTGTGGCGAGATTCTCTGGAAGCTCTGTAGGGGGGAAAGATGGCACTCTACTGCTTTCTGGTTTCCAAAGAGATGGGGATACGACGCAAAAAAACTCATGGTGCTCCCTGGACCTCAACCCACTCTGCAGTGGGGAGACCGTCTGTTTCTGCAAAGCTCCTCCAAAAAGCCCACCAAGTGTGTCCTGCTTTTAAAGGGATAATACTTCATAGAGAAAGTCTGATGGTAATGTTATCACTTGCACCGTCCTGCCCTTAAGGTTAAGTGTGGTGAGAGGGTCAACCTGTTCGAGAAGCAGAGAGAGAATACGGCCATAAAGCAGATGAAGACGCGGCTGTAACACTAGATCTCTTCTGCAACTATCAGCTTATCGAGATTCATTACGATTTAATTTCATATTTCCATATTGCTTCGTTTGAAATCTCAATTAAATGAAATATTAAAAAAAGAGCTATTCAAAAGGAGCCGACAAAATATTCAAAGTTAGATAACGGCTGTTTGATGTTGCTACAGTGAATTCTTAGCTAAACACTGATATTTGTCTCGCTGCGTAAGTGAGAAACAATACTAGTGAACAGTGGCTGATAAATGAAAGCAGAATGTGCGGCAGCTCTTGTGAGTGTGTGAGCTTGGCAGAGACACACTAAAGGGAAATTTTTCTGAAGGCTTGCAGATGGAGAACGGTGACATGGTGTGAACACGCGTCTCCAAAGTGTCGCTCGCTCACGCATCTCACCTGTCCGCCACGCTGCATCACAGAGAGCCATCAGATGTTCAACTTACCGCTACAGTAAGCATGAGATAAGAAAAGCCTGTCTGTTAGCGCTAACGGCACGCCGTACTTTTCAACACTGTTAGCTACGTTTAGGCAACGTTGGGCAACCTTTCGGCAATGATTCATTATCGTGTCTCGTGCCGAGAGGATGGAGATTTGACGTCGGGACACCGTGCGCAGAAGAACGGGTTTTTCACAATGCTAGCTGTCAGAAATATTTGGAATGAGGATGCGTCGACTTAAGATTCCTGCCTACATCCATTTAGTTGTTGATGGTGCTGGTGTCTTACTGTGCTGAGCCTTGCAGGGTGTAAAAATAAACTTTATGGAAATAGACATGCATTGACATAGTGCCATGTTCAGACTGCGAGCAGCTTGTGTCTCATGAACATAATCCAGAAATGTCCTCCAAACTTTTTCTCTTTTCTAAAGTTCAAGTTGCTCCTCTTCATCCCCTCTTTTTCTTGTTCTGCACCACAATAGACTAAACTGGTCTTCTCGAGCCCTGCTAGATACCCATGAAATGCGAGGATCAGAGAGGCAGAGACGAAGACCAAACGAGAGAAAACCAGCTTTGACATTCTTTCCTGAATCCCCATCTCTGAGTCTTACAGGAAATACCTGTTTCTGGCAGAGGAAGTGCTTCAGTGGCAAGATTACACCTCACCTGCACCCGGAGCCAGGAGAGGTGGCATTTGGGCGATCCGTCCCCAGTGAGGGGCTCGCGGGGGCTCAGCCACGGTTTAGCCACGCTGAGGGAACGAGAGCGCAAAACCACAGCTAAACCTGCGTCCTGAGGGGAACGACGACACAACTTTGCACGCACAAGGCCTGCGTGGTGTCGAGCGAATCTCTAAGCCTGCGGTACTAAATCACGAGCTGATATTGTTTTTTCTTATTTTGTTATCTGTAATATGTCAAATCTGTCACAATGCCCAGAGTCTGTTCACAACATCACATCTTTTCCATAACGTCTCGAGTGAGAATCCCCAGGGAAAAGTTTGCTGAATCGTAAAAAGGATATTATGCGCTTTGGAGAGAATGAAGGGACATGTGATGGAAGCCAAATGCAGACTGATACGAGCACCTTTAGCAATGTAACAACATACAGGAAACTTGTTTAAAGAGATAAAAATGCACCTAAAAATTGTTGAGTTGTTTATTCACCCTCATATCGTTCCAAACCTATCTGACTGTCTTTGTTCTGTGGAACATAAAAGAACTGCTTTTGTCCGTAAAAATGAGAGTCAATTCCAAAAGAACACTGAACCCCATTGACTCTCAATGTATGCTGGAGAAGAAAAATGAATAAATATATTACAACACAGTTTATGAATAAATAATGACAGAATATTTAGTTATGCTTTACTATATAGTTTACAGTTAGGATTAAGGTTGGGTTTAGGGTTACATGTATTATTATAGTCACATATATTATTATAGCAACATATGTAACTAATCCTAACCTAATTCTGAGAATAGAAGAGAAGAGAAGAGAAGAGAAGAGAAGAGAAGAGAAGAGAAGAGAAGAGAAGAGAAGAGAAGAGAAGAGAAGAGAAGAGAAGGATGAAAAGTATAATTCTAACGACCTTGGTAAACACGAAAGCAAGTCTAAATGATTGTGAAGGTGTGAGGTTAATGAAGCCCATGTGTTCCCTCATGTTTGGTAGAGAGCAGGAAAATCACAGATGTAAGGTTTTGCACTGTTCTTTAGTTCCTCTACCGTGAATTAAGAGTGTTTGCTAGTTTGTAAACAAACTGTGCTAACAGCTCTTTTCACATGAAAGTTAAACTCAAATAACATATGTTCTTAACAAAAACAATAGGTGTTAACCATCTAAATTGCAATTGGGGTAGATCTTACACAAACAAACACCATGCTTTGTTTCCAAGACAACTAAAACAATGCGAATGCTGTGGCATGCTCTATGCTGCCACTTCTAGCTTGCTGTGCGTGAAGCGCCGTTACGAGACTGTGGGAGTCTGCGAGCAAACGCAAGCTGCATTCGGTCAAACCGACATAAAAAAGCACGTACTGAGGGGGAATCGAAGTAGTTCCCTATGTAGTACGAACAATTGAACTTTCGCTTTGCCTAGTTTTATTTCCTTCTCCCTTTTTTTAATCTCTCCAGTTCTCTCTCTCTCTCCTTCTTGTTGTATTCCCGAGCAGCAAAATGAATTCAACTCCAAACCTAATTAATCCACAAAGGTTTCATGTCTTAATCCCCAAAGTCAAGGGGGTTATTGTCCTCACAAATGAGGTCAATGTTTCTCCCAGTGGAAATACAGGAACAGCAGTGAGACTGATAGAGACGAAAGGAAAGAGAATAAGAGTGAGAAAGCGAGAGCGCTCTGTTGGTGAAACTTACAGTAGGAGTTCTGAAGGGGGTGACAAGGCTACGCAAATAGGGTTAGAGGTGCTGGATTGTGTTTTTAATCATCTCAATTTGGCCCAGAAACTGTTTAAGATGAAGGATAGTGACCAAAAAACTGATAATTCAATCATTTCAGTCACCTTTATACCCAATATGCCAGTTTTAAACAGATAACACTCTGAATGTTGTGATTACTAAGTTAGCATTAGTAGCGTAGATCAATTAGAAAATTGAACTTTACTCTCTAATGCAAATGCTTAGAGATAAATATGCAAAACAACCAAACGGAGAGTTCATGACCTCCTCTATCAAGGAAAACATGAAGACCATTGAGAAACCAAAAGGAACCATCTGCTATCGAATGCTAAGTATGATACGGTAAAGAACGAGACTAACAATAAAAAGATAAGAAATGAAACATAACGTAAAGGCACAGTTTCAAATTGGTGGAAAAAAAATGAAAAAGGACCACCACACGCAGAACAAAGAGCTGCTTCTTCTACCCACACTGGTTGCAGTGAAGAGGGGGCTCTGTATGAACCCAACATACAACACAGGCTCATTAGCAGGAGCTCCGCTGTTTATGATTACCCATAATTACCAGCACTCGAACGAGACCTAAGAAAAAAAAAAGTAGAGGAAGGAAGAGAAAAAAAACAAAAAGCGAAAGAGAGAAAAACAATGTGACTGTAGCCTTGTTACAGGAATTTTCATTTCAAAGTTCTTTTAAGCTGAAGAAATGAAAGCGGTTTACATTGTCATCCCTACCGCTGTGCTTGACACTTTAGTTTAAACTGACAGTGGGAATTAAAATCTGTAAATGGCTTTTATTTTTGATGCACAATGTATGAATCAGCTGTCAAACTCAGTGTTTGTTGATTTTTATCGGGAGGGTTATTACATTTTGAGAATGTGACAATTAAAAAGCCCTCGATCACTCCATAACTTTGCCTCAGGGTGCTAATCTACAGAGTAGGAGTAGAGAGAAAAGGAGGCACATACGCTGTGCTGGAAAACTGATTCCCAATCAATGGCAAAAAAAACAAACAGGCCTTTTAAAACACACATTGCTTATGCGTATTTGATTAAAAACCAAAGGATTTTGACAGCAGATACTCTGAGGTGCGTCTGCCACTGGTTGAATGTGGTTGTGATGGGAGAGGGTCTCGGGTTAACCTCAGGCCACTAGAGAGCTGCAGGATTGGGCATAACTGGATAATGACACAGGACACAACAGATCAAGACGCTCGTGCACTAAATTGAGTGTGTTTTCACAGACAGGTCACATCGCCGCTACCTGCTGCCGCCACAGCTGTGAAAGAGAGAAAAAAGTCTGATATCTGTTTCTCCTCTCCGATTGCAGAGGATATACAGAGGAGAAAAAAGATTTAAAGGGGAAAAAGGCGCAATTGTTTATTGATTTTATAATAGGCTTAATGCCAGAGAAATAAAGTGGAGGTCAGTAAGAGAGCTCAAATGTGAGGAAATGACATGACAAACACCAGCCTGCTGGAGCTAACAACACTTCTGCCCTAAACATTCTTTCGTTCTTTCTCTTTCCCATTCTTTTTTTTTTTTTTTCCCCCTTTATGCTCCTTGTTTTTCCATTTATTCTTTCATTGTCATTTCTTTCCTCCCTTCTTCTTTCGCCATTCTTTCATTCTCGTTTCTTTCTTTTCTTACTTCTTTTTCTTATTTGTTTTACGTTTTCTTTTTTCCTAAGTTTTTCCATATTCATTCCTTGTATTTTATTGTAATCTTATTTATTTGTTTTCTTTCCTTCCTTATTCTTTTTTATTTTCATTTATTCCTCTTTTTCCTCTCTTATCCTTCTTTCCATACTTTTTATTTTATTGTACTCATTGTTTAAAATTTACATTTTTTTGTTTCTCCTTGTTTTTTGTTCCTTTATTTCTTTTCTTATTGCTGGTTGTTTTGTTTTTCTTGCTATTTTTTTCTTTCTTACTGTAATCCTTTCTTCCTTTCCTCTTTTCCTTCATTTTCCTTAGAATTTTTTCTTCGCCACCTTGTGTTATTTTTTTTCCCTACCTCCCTTACATTCTTTCCTCTTTTTTCTTTCTCAGTTTTATTTGTCTCAGCTTTCTTTTCTTTTTGCTGTTTATTTTATTTTCTATCTCTTATTTTTTCTTCTTTATTGTAATCCTTTCTTCTTTCATTTGTCATGCGTTTCCTTCCTTTTTCTTTATTTTATTTTTCCAATTTTTTTTTTCTTTTATGTTTTCTTTTCGCTTTTCAATTCATCCTTCCATTCTACCAACCTCCCTTTCTTTGTCATTCAATTTTTTTATTTTTTTTCTGTCCTTTCCTACAGTCTTTCTTGTTTATTTTCCTCCATTCACAGATATGTTCATCACTCCTGTACTCTTTTAATAGCTTTAGGAATGATCCCTATAGACATTTAAGGCACTTTAAGAACAATATCATATATCTAGGCTGTTTGCGCTGAGAGACATAAAAGGAAACCTGATCGTATTTTCCAGTGTGTGAGCTATAATTTTACAGTTTGTGGCTGTATGTATCAGAGTGTCAAAACATTACATGTGAATTTGAGTCGTTCTGTGTGGTAAAAGTCAAAGCTACAAAAGGTAAATAAAGATAACATCTAAATTCTATATAATTCCATAAGTTAACTACACCTCAATCACAAGTGATTGCAGAAAATGGGACAGATTCTAAAGACAGGGTCATTTCTTGAACTGAAGTGCCCTGTAATGTTAGGGCACAACAAAGCCCTGATCAGATTCTCCTATGATGGAGGAGCAGCATGATGCTGTGTGTGTGTGTGTATGTGTGTGTGTGTGTGTGTGTGTGTGTGTGTGTGTTTTGAGAGTAGATCAGTGTGTATGCGTATGGCCTGATATATGGATGATAACACTAATTAGCTCATTTTGTTTGGGGCACAACACTCATTAAAAACCCAGTGGGACCATTAACGTTACCGTCCCTCCAAAATGCTGCAACCGCCATATTAATCTCCCCAGCTCTCACTCCTAATGGAGACTGCTTCAGGTTGGGTTGCGGAATAAAATAAATAAGCGAAATAAAGAAATATTTGCGAGTGCACATTTCTTTCATTTCTCTTTTCTTCTGCAAGAGACCCCCCCTCCTTTCCCCATCAATTAATATCCATTAATAGTGAAATTCACAAACACATTCTCTCCCAGCACCAATTACTCTATGTACCTTCTGCTCAAGGCTAAACTCGGAAACGGTGTACGCATAAGGATGCGGGATTCACCCGCGCCGCTTTTGACAGTGTTTTCAGCCTTACGCGGTAATGTACCCATAATTCCAGTGCTTCGCCGCAGCTTGCGCTGCCATAAGGCACCACTTACGGCGAGACAGCGGAGTCTGATATCTCAGGCCTGTTAGGATTAGGGAGAGGAGACGTAGCATCCTGCTAATAGACCAAACGCGGAAGCCCAACTCTCGAGGGTCGGTCACGCAGAATCTTTAATGTGTCTGCTTTTCGCACCATTTTTCAAACACCACAACCTGTTCAGGGATTTTCGTTCAGCTGCGCTTTGCGCGAGACCCGCAATGCGAGCTATCAAAAATCAAGTCACAGTGCATGGCAAGCATCCATTCTTAAATGCCTTCCAGAAACGTGCTCTCCCCTTTCGGCCGGCGCCGAGGAAGCGGCAGTTCACTCTAACCGGGAACCCGGCTCCTCGACCGAGTCAGGCCTGGATGGAGGAGGGTGAAAAGGCTAATATTCTCCATCTCCAAGCTGGATATTAGGAGTGTTGATGAGATCTATGAGTTTGCCATTTGCCCGTGGAGCGGCGAGGCTGCGGCAGAGCCGGGTACCATATGGCTGGTGAGAGATTTCCTCCCTCTTTTCCCCCTCTCTGCGCCTGACAGCTGGATGCCTGCTAACAGGGGACGAGGAGCTTGGCAGCTGCAAGCTGAGAGCAATGCTTTGATGCCGTGCCGTGCAACTAACGCAAACTTTCTACAGGTAGGTGAGGGGAGGATAAGACGTATAGACGGCGAGTGTGAGAAAGGGGCAAGAGGGAGATGGTGTGCCAAGAGAACGGGGAGGAGTGAAAATGCTTCTGGGAGCACATTAAAACGTACAGCTGGCAAGTACAAAAGTGAGAGAGCTGCTTTTTTTATATTTTTCTCTTTTTTTCTTTGAGTCAAAGGGGCTTTCATCATCTGAAAAAAGCTTCCTTTGGAAACAATGATGCAGGTATGAGGATGTTTTGAAGAGAATGAATAAAACACTTCATCTCCTCTTTTGCTGTTTTAATCAATGCAGAATAAAAGGCAGCTGGTAGAACATCGAATTTCACACGATAGAGAAGCTCTACGTAGACATCTGAATTGCTAGATTAAAGAGCGAATGCAATGGTGTTTTTTTTTTTTTTTTTTTTTTTTTTTTTTTGTGGGAAGGGTGGTGATGATTCAAGTGTCTCTGCATGGAAGGAAATGGATAGCTCCACCATGCTGATGAGTCAAATGTCCCTCCTTTGGGGGAGCTTGTCAGCCCTCTCCTGTGAGAATGGAGAGGGGTAAAGCATAGACATACTCCACTGAAGATGCCACAGTGCCCTCCACTCCAGATCAAATAACTCACCTCTTATTAATCATGAACCGCTCACTCTAAACAGGAGGTAGTCGTCTTCAAAGTGCCACTTATTGTCACTGTCAGCGGTCACAAAACAATGTGGTGGCCTGCTTTAGTTTCTGAGAAACTAAACTAAACTACTCTGGAACATCTAAAAAATGTGGAATGAACGCTGCAGAAAGGAGAGGAAAAATCCTTCTCTAGACAACAAGACGGCACAGATTGGCTGCTGTCAAGTAGTCCAGGTGGTTGTGGCATATTGGTGTTGGTTAAGGAGAGTCCCAAACCTGCTAGAGGAGCGCTAAACATAGAAAATAATTCATCTAGTCCTTCATTCATAGTCAGTTAAACATTCATTCAAACTTTACTTGTGAATAAAGACAGGAGAGGTGTTTAACCAAAAAAAAAGAGAAAAAAAAGAAAAGGTTTTACCAGCTTAAAAAGTGCCTTTTTTGGTAACATCTAAATTAATAGTTTTATTCAAAATATTTTTTCATTTAACTGAATTAAACTGACTATTATTTTAAAACAAGTAATGTTTAATGGTTAGATCAAAGAAAAATGTCACAATCATCAGGTTTATTTTTACAGCATATAAATAAACCTGATAATAATGTTTCGGAAAATAAATTACGTTTGTTAGCGTAACCTAATTTGTCAGCTTGATGTAGACAGTTTAAATAACATTTCTGACTTAATTTACATGTAACTACATGAAGCTAATTTTCTAGGTTACCTTTAAAAAACACACTTTTCACAAAGTAGCGAGGGGGGGTGGAAATTTACCTTATCCATTTTAGAAATACATGTTTTTTTATTTTTTTTATTTTTATCTTGATCCTGTAAAGTCAGATATGTCAATCTTCCTGAACAACCAATAGTCAAGTCACTATTCTACACTTTTTGTCTCTTTCATAATCTCTTACGCAGTACTTATCACAGTACTTTCAAAGGTTCTGGAATTTGTCATTTAAATGGTATAAGAAGTTAATTTGTTTAATAACTAACTCCATCAAAAACATCCATTCTCCAAGTAATTTGGCCCTGCTTTAATAACCTAGCGGAAGAGCATGCAAACAGCATGATGCAATCCACACACGTCAACAACGACGAGAACTAAAGTTTTCAGTGAGCAAGAAAAAACAGAGAAAATGAATATGCCACAGTCAGATGCAATTTAAGCACAAAACAAAAAAAACTGTATTATTACGTATACAAGTGTGATGTATATTTCCCCCCTTTTTTCAGTTCTCATGTTTTCCCTTCCGTTGTTCTCGCGTTTCTTTCACATATACCCTCTACACTCCCTCGTTCACCATCATTATTTTAGACATTCATGAGCTTTCCTTCCTCATAACACATACAGTGTTTTCACTCATTTAGAACTGCATTCATTTTCACCCCTGCCTCACTTCCACCATGTGTTCATCTCTCTCTCATTGTAGTTACTCTACAGCAGACAGGATGGCTTCGCTGGGGCTGCTCTCTCTTGCCCCTGCCTGCCAGTACAGGGGTCTGTTGGGGGAGAGGTTTGCCCAACCAGAGCAGTATGTCATTCTGGATCTTTATTTCCCCGAGTTGCATTACCATCCAAATCTTTTGCCTTCATAATCTCAGCGTTCGGCGTTCGGCTCCAAGAAGCGTATGACTGATTTTTTAATTCCCTCCAAGCGCCGTGTTTCTTTCCTTCTGTTTCTCCATCCCCTCGCTCTCTTGTTCTTTATCCCTGTTTCTTCCTCTCTAATTTCATCGAGCGGCGTAGCTGTCTTTTTCAATCTTTCTCTTTAGGCTTTATTAGCGTGATCTGACCATCATTTGCTCGTCTCGGCCCTCCCAACCATCCACACTTTTTCTTTAGCATGCTACCTCTCTCTTTCTCTCTCTCTCTCTCATGCCAGCCCTCCCTTCTTTCCCTCCATCTCTCTCTCTCTCTCTCTCTCTCTCTCTCTCTCTCTCTCTCTCTCTCCAGGCCCCCTGTTGCTGACTGCTACCAGAGCCGTGGTGTGGAGTTTGGCTGAAGCCGAGAGGAGCAGCTGGGCCAGGCTAACGGGGAATGATAATGACCTCAGAAATCTGCTCCTCGCTCCACAACAATAGGGTGCTCAGTCTAGTGGAAAATTGTGTTCATCAGCTAGCTCTGCTCACTTACTAATTGACATTGCCAAATATTTTAAGAACAATTGGAATGCACAGGCTAAAAAAAAGGAAAGAAAAAGAGAGAAAATGAAGATCTTAATCCATGGACTTTTTTGCCCAGTTTTCTCTTTTTTTTTTTTTACCCTTCTTTCGCCTTTGATTAGAAGATAACTATCGCTAAAATGAAGATGGGGGTGCGGAGAAGAAGAGGCAAACTTTTCATGTCATTATCTGCCTCATGTCAGTGCCGTGATGTTGACACAAAGGCTTTTTTATGTGGCCTGTCAATGGGGTTAGGAGGGAGAGAGGGAAAGACGAGGGGAGAGATACTCATCAGTGCATGATGAATGCCCGTAAAGCCCCCCACCCCTCATCCCACCACAGCATGGCTGGGACTTTGACACATGTGTCTTTCTCTCTAAATACTGCTTTTAATCTACATAATGTTCTTGCTTTACACCTCTGTAACTTGTGTTTACGCAACTGCGTGAGAGAAAGACGGGTAAACGAGAGAAAGAGAGAGCGAGACAGCGAGAAGGGAAGGCAAATGGAGAAGGAGGATTCTTCTGTCATGGTATCATATGGCTGGTCCTCCATATTTAATGAGACAAAGGTCAATGTATTCACTTGCTCTTTCACACGGGAGGCACCCCAATCATGCCAAAGTTAACTTGTTCAAACAAAGCGCCCTCCCACCCAGATATGCCATTTGTATGCGCTGGTTTGAGAGAGAGAGAGAGAGAGAGAGAGAGAGAGAGAGAGAGAGAGGCGGTTTCATTCCAGAGGAATTCAGCTCTGACAGAGTAAGACAGCTGTCGCCCTTCGCTCACAAAAACCGCAGCACCATCCAACCTTTCAGCAAATAAACTTTTTGTTTTCTCCAGGAAAGAATGCGATTGTCAATAATGACACTTTGCATCTACTTTAGCGTGGTACTAATTCAAAACTCTTCGATTTAAGATTTTTTTTTTTCCCTTCCTGTTTTCCTCAGTAGCCCGATGATGATATTTTCATATGCCTCAGTCAAGATTGCGTTCTTCTTTTTTTTTTTTTCTAACAAGTACATTTAATAGTATACAAGACCCCATTATCTCATTTAAAGTGATGACACCTTTCCAGTCGGCTGAAAGACGTCGTATTGATGCATTTAAAATATTAATATTCAAACTCTCTGCCTCCCCCAGTACGACAGCCTTCTGTTGGGGAAAGATAAATATTATGTTTTAATTATAAAAACATAAAACAGAAAATGAAGAGACTGATGAAAAAGCGCGGCCCTGCCAAGGAGGCTTGTATGCAAAGGTAAGCAATGTTTTGGCAAAGACACGGAATTAAAATCTGGTATACTGCATGCGGCTTATGCTCTCTCTCTCTCTCTCCCTCTCTCTTTTTCTCTCTCTCTTCTTTTCTTTCTCTTTTTCTCCAAGCGGTACATAGCTCGCCGTTGTCTCCATAACCAAGCGGGGAATCCTAACAGGATCATTAAGACATAAAACAGACTGATAAATGTTTCATAAGGACTGCCCGTTGATAGCCTCACAGGGGTACGGTGAGCACAGAGAGACGACACTCACGGAAGCTCTTTCATATACACTTCGGAATACAATTGGAATTTTAAATATAGTGGAAAAAAGCAATGCTAATTCCCACTATGGGTAATATTTACAAATTGAGAGAAAGGGAGGAAAAAGGCGAGAAAAGGCGAGCGAGAGTATAACAAGGCAAAGAGAGAAAAAGTGAGCATGCGAAACAGAGAAATCAAATGAGCTGCTGCTAAGGGGAAATAAATTGCCCTTTTATTGTTCAAGCGTGCACAAAAATACTAAGTCTACATTTATCTAAGACACGTCAATCAACAGAGCACACTGACAATTAGCACGTTGAATAGAACTTTTATCATTTAAAGACACCAGAGTCCTGACCCACTGTACTGAAATAAAGCAGTATAATAACATTTTTCTCACACACCATGACGTTTTTTTTTAATTATTACACTTCAAAAAGAGATGACAGATTTAAGAGAAAGAACTCTGTGCTGCAGAGTATGCACTGAAAGACTGAATGCATTCAAATAAAATACGACAAGTATGCAAAAAAAAAAAAAAGTGTGAGAGAGAGAGATGCATGCTGGGTGAGAGGGCAGAGGGCGCGAACTATAATGAAGGTGAATGATAGGAATAAACATTGACATAATTCTTCCAAGGTCTACAGTTCCTAATTAGCACATGAGAGAGAAATGTAGTCTGTCCTCATTTTAAAGATTTGGGAGAGCAAAAGAGAAAATTAAAGACAGAGAAAAAGAGAGAAGGAGGAGGAGGACGACAGAGAGAATATGACAGAGATGCCGTTAATGATAAGGAATACTCTTTTTGTCTCACAAAAGCTATTTCACGTCATTTCAACTCATTTTCAGTCACAACAGACTTCATCAGACGTGTGGTCATTTAGAAGTGCAATTTCAACTTAAACATACAGTAGTTTGCAAACTAAAAACTAAATTTGACCAAACTTAAACAGCATCATTTCTCTTTCTCTAAATTGTACAAGTAATGCAATAAATGTCTGACTGAAACCGATGCCATAGGTCAGAAAGGATGAACAGGTCTGCGTCTCTGTGGACAGTCGTGCATTTTGCAAAGCAGTTTGGGTTATTTCGACTTTAATTACACCACAATTACATTGTACAGCAAGTCTGCATATGTAATTACTCCAATTTGTAATTGTGTAATTAGATGAATATCCATGCTTTATAACCTAAGGCATCCATTGGCAAATCCAATTTCAATTTGTATGGAGCAAGTGTTTCGCCCAAAACGGCGGCAAGCTGTAAAGACCTGGGGATATACTGATAATCCTTGCCATGTTAAAATGCTCTTCCTCTTAACAATATTTAGACATGGGGGATTCTCAACTGGAGGAAAAAGACAAGGCAGGTTTGAAGCCTTAAGCAACAGAGATCCGGCAGTAGAAAGACAAAATGCTTTTCCCTTGGTTTTCTCAAGTTAGTAGTACATGAATCATGTTCAAGAATGTCTTGAAATAAAAACAAGGCAGGAGTATGATCCTTAATAGGCAACCATGAGTGCCACGCAGGGCCTGATCTGAGAAATGTTAGTGTACTAAATACACACTGTAAAATGCTGTTTTTGCAAATAAAAAAAGTTGTGAATAAAACTTGAGTATGTTTCAGTTTTAATTTCAGTATCACTATAGGAGTGTAGTATTTGTTTTACAGTCAGTCTACCTTATTTAGTGTCCAGCTATATTAGTAGTAAGCTATATATATACATATGATGCGTGCATATGAAATATACATACATCGTATAAGAATAAAAACAATAACAACAATATATATTTAATATATATTTATTTCTACACCTTCAACAAATGCTGGGTGAATATATATGTATATATAAGTGTGTGTGTGTGTGTTTGTGTGTGTGTGAGATGTGTTTTGTCATTCATTGTATGCTTCTGTTAAAGACTTCCTTTTCTCTCTCCATTGCTCTCTCTCTCTTCCTCTCTCTCTCTCTCTCTCTCTCTCTCTCTCTCTCTCTCTCTCAGCTGTCACTCAAAGTCCCACAATAATGAATTCAGAAACACTATCAGGAATGAACCCCCCTTGTTTATGAAGCCCAATTCAGACTGCGGAATCTGAAATAACAATAGATCCCCTCCTCAGTCAAGCCAATCTTGTAATGGTAATAAGAAATAAAAGAGAATAGGGAAAAATGTAATAAACTAAAAAAAGAGAGAGAAGGAAAGAGGTGGAAGAGATGTACAGAGGCTGGAAATTCTATTGCACAAGAAGCATATTTAAGGTTGATTATTGAGAGAAGAGGAGAAAGGCCTTTAGAGGACATTTCTGAGGCAACTTTTTTTTTCCTTTTTATCTGTCTCTCTCTGTGTTTAAACAAGTGCAGTGTCAAAGACAAAAGCGATTGTGTCGACCTTCTTTCACAGTTGAGATGTTATTGTTGATTACTGTAATTCAAGTTTAACTCAAAATTGCAGTGGGTAGGTGGTTTAGAGGTTGGGTGAGCTTGCTGAAGGGAGACAGCAGATGAATCTGCCGTACGTTAAAGAGAGGGTAAAGAAAAAAGAAAATAAAATCAACACATGATAAAGGAAGTCTGTTCTCTTTGGGTTAGAGGAACGTGCAAGATATTAAAAGTAAAACAGAGGTATGACATGCCACATCCTGTTGCATACTACATAAACATACACCCTTCCTACCCCCAAAATGAAAACAAAAAACACATATGTGTGTAAGTGTGCGTGCGAGTGTGTGAAAGGCCATAATATATACTTTCTTGCTAAAAAGCAATTTTATTGTTAAGAAAATAAGTATTTTCTCCACCTTAAACAAATGCCGGGCTAATAAAGATATGCTGCATTAAACATTAAAGCACCAGTAGGTAAACAGACAGTGCAACACTTCCTACCCTGTACATCACACCTTTAGTTTGTAAGGGTTTGTAAAGTACATGTTTTGTGTCATGGCCTGAAAGCACAGCCCTGAGCATGTGCATGCATACTTTTAAATAAGCACGTCAGAGAATCTGCCAAACTGCCTGCCCCTTACTACGGCATCATTCCCCCATAAACACACGCACCTCCCTGTGCTTGCAAGCAAAGAGACCTGAAGGTCAATCTCAAGACAAGAGGGGGGGCTGGCATTATGCCCGCTTCACTGTGAGAGCTCCCTGCCTGCTCCAACTGAGCTGGGCAGCGACGTGGGATTTCAGCTGGTGATCACACTCTACCTTGACACTACCTCACACGCATGGGGAAGAGGGGGGAGGGAAGGAGGGAGTGGGAATATATATCAAATAAAATATGTGTACATACAGTGGCCATTACATGTAAAACTGTGCAAACCAGAATCTAATGGACAGAGAGTTTCAGGCCACAAAGTTCAGAAGCTGTAAACTGATCATATTGTAGGTTAAATAATCCCTCACATTATGAGCTCAGCTACCTCTGGGTGGCATATACTGTATCTGGGAGAGGGGGGGGGCACAAAAGAAGTCAGACTCAAGAATCATGTGAGAGGATGTTTGGACTTCGCCAAAAAAGCCAACATTTCCAGCCAAAAATGTAAAACAATATGTGAGGCAAGAATGTAACACTGCCCACATCTCAAAAACACCGTACCTACAGTGAAGTATGGTAGCGGTAGCATCATGCTGTGAAACTGCTGTAGGCATTGAGTGTCTTGTTAAAATATAAGGAACAGAGGATGGGCCACAATATTGGGAAATTCTGCAAGGGAACCTGTTTCAGCTTGCTACAAATACTTGGGTGAGAGTTAGTCTTTCAGCAAGATGAAGTATCCAAAATATACGGCCATTATACGGCATTACTCAAACGTGTTTTTTTATAATAACAGAAATGTTATTATTAATGTTTAAAAAGCATCCCGAAATGCCATCAGACAAGCTGGAGAAATACTCAGACAGACAGAGACAGAGAGAGAGAGAGAGAGAGAGAGAGAGAGAGAGAGAGAGAGAGAGAGAGAGAGAGAGAGTAGATTATAGCAAAAGAGCATGCAAATGGTAAGATGGTAAAAGAAAGGGGGGAAAAAGTAATGGTGACGTTGGCAAAACATCACATAACCAATTTTTCAGATTTGTGTTTATTAAAACTGGTCGACTTATGTACAATAAAAGCTATGAGACTGCCAAAGAATCAATAAATAAATTGTATTTTCATTCTCCGTCCCATGATTCAGTTAGTGCTTAACATTTTTATTATTAAACACTAATCACTTTAATTCCAAATACCCTGCCAATCTAACAAAAGCTTGAGAAGAGTTTATAAAATGCCATGAGCTAAATCTCAAAGTAGTAGTAAGAGAGATGCAAAAGAAAGAAAACTTCCTGCATTAAAATTCACTGGATAATTACTTCCGTAACATACCCTCCTTTCTGTTGAGGAGTGTTTAGGTTTAATAGTCTCTGTAAAGAAAATAGGTTTTATCTTCTTCTCATTTTCATTAATTCCTAATTGGGGTGGGGGTTGTCTGTTATTATTCCTTAGATTAAAATAAACATAGCCCACTGCATGTTCAAACTCATCTCACTACATGAGGGTGATAAGAACTGGGAATAAATAAACAATTTCTTCTTTGCTGTTGAAATTAAGTTGCTTAGAGCCTTAAGCTAAGCCACTTTTTTCCCTTTTTTATTTATTTATTTATTTTTTTTGATGACTTAAAAGCACATTTTACCCAGCAAATGAAGTTCATTTTTTTGACCTGCTTTATATGTATATCTTTAATTAGTGTCTTGTTTAGCTTAAGCTAACTGATTATCACATAGACGTGACCTAATTAACAGCCAGGCTGCTTAACAGTGGTGTACCACCCCAAGGAATGAGAAAGTTACCTTTAAAACTTCTGTAATCATTAGCTGCAGCTTCACTTAATCCCACTAAACATACATTTTATCTCACAAGCTCTGAGTTCCACAGATGGGGTGGGGTTTGCTGTCCCTCTCCCTTGCAGCAGGATGTTTTAATCACCCATAACATGTCCGTACATCCACATAGGCTTTCCATTGTGAGAATGGAATATGGATCTTGTTTTTATATAGTTCACAGTTAACAGAGAATTTAACGGATACCAAAGGACAGCCAAAGTATGGAAACCTCATTAATGAATTAGCTTAAGTTCACAGTAAATAATGAAACTAACTCCTCCGGAGGGTGTCTGATAGCTATTTGAACAGTGACATTAATTGTCAGTTTTGCACTGAATTTTGCTGATCAGAATCACATTAGCATTGCTACATTGTTAGCGCATTTGATCTCCTGCCTATCACCTAAAAGCAACATCACAATCAGCCATTTTCTGTCAACTGAAAGAACTAACTGCAAAGAATACCAAAGTGCAACTGCATTCATTTCCTTTTCATTGGTTTCAGTGGTGACTCTACTGCATTAGCTGTCTATTGTTAACTATCGGTAAAGTCGACAGATAACTTTCAAAGCTTTAAAAGGCCTACTGTCACATATTCTGAAAGACCTTGTCATTTTCTTTACGCAGAGAATATAGGCATCGTGCTGAGGCTTGAGGATCAGTGTCTTACTAAAACCTCCTTGCTAGACACAACTAGCATGCTAGCGCTATGTATGGATCTAAACCCCTTGATATGGCCATCGCACCAATTTGCATCCCACAGGTTCTTCCTCAGTTGTTCTTACCCACTGTGAAATTGCTCTCTTAGGGTTGTAATTCTGCTACTTTGGAAAGCTTCCATTAGATAATTGCTATTTAAATGTACTGATTTAACAGAACTGAATCCTGTGAGCGTCACACAAGTTTCATTACTGTAATGACAGACAGCTGACCAAAAAGCATTCAGGCATTTATTCAGTATGTTCAATACTGTGGCCATTATACATATACATACACACACACACACACACACATATATATATATATATATATATATATATATATATATATATATATATATATATATATATATATATATATACCTTACTTGCTAGATTTGCTTTTAAGTGACTCAAACTGACTGATAATTTTCTTACCTGAGGATGGAGAAGAAGGGTGGGGACTGTCATCCTGCACACTTCCCGTTTGGGAGTGTCCGCCCCCAGCTCCACTTTCCTCTGTCACATTGGAGGATCCTGGGGTGGTGGACCGACTGATAGACTGAGATTCAGGGTCGCTTGCTGAGCCACGCCTTTCATCCAGACCATGCTGGGAGTTGTCCTCTAGGGTTCGACGGTCCTTGCTGTGTACTCGGGAGTGGACCACCATCTGGTGGTAGGTTCTAAAAACCCTGCCGCAGTCGGGACACTCAGTTGCTTTCTCTTTCAGGCCAGCCAGGCTATACTCAAGCCCTTGGCCCAGGCCCAGACCCCCATGGTGAGGTAAGAACTCACGGTGGCTATCAAAGGTCACACCATCATCTTTTAAGGGCATCATGCCTCCACTTGTCTTCACTCCATGAAGGACATCAGGGTGTTGCTTCTGCTTGGAACCATCACTAGAGCCTAAGGTTGGGTGGTCAAGTTTGTCTTTCCCAAAGTGAACAATCCCAGCTGCACTGGCAAGTTCATCTTCTTGTCCATGCCCCTCATGGTGCTGCTCTTTTGGCATGAAGGAGCGTTCCATAGCCATTCCACGTGCCATGATTTGCCAGGCTTGATAGCTGTTCAGGGGGTCCATCTCTGCCACCTTAGCTGCGGCTTGCAAGCGTTCCATACAGCTTGACTTCAAAGGGGGCACCAGGTTCAGGCAACCCAAGAGAGAGCGCTTTTCATTTTCCCCTAAGCCATGGCCCATGCTGGCCATCGGGCTCAGGAGCTTCCCAAGCATTTCCTTCTCCTTCATAGCTATACCAGCCTTGGCCAGCATTTGGTGCTGCTGTTCAGCCAGGCCTTGCTTGTCGGGTGTGAGGAAGCCACTTTGTAGACAAGAAATGTAACGTGAATACAGGTTGGCATGGGCTTCTTGAGCCAGGCTACTCATGCTGTTGACAGAAGGTCCGTCTTCACCAGCTCCACCAACAGGGGGCTTGCTCTTGATAGCCAGCTTGTTGAGATGCACCTTCATGTGATTCTTGAGGAACCAGGGCTCCTTGAAACGGCGTCCACAGATCTGGCAGCAATGCTCGAAGGAGTCCTTGTGTTTCCGCATGTGGCCTTTCAGAAACCAAGCTTGACTGAAGACCTGGCCACAAACCTCACAGCGAAATTCATTGTTGGGCTTCTCTCCATTGCCAGCTCCTGTGCCTTGTCCCTGGGCTGATTCAGCGGTGATGTGGGTTTTCTCTACATGGGAGATGAGGTCTTCCTCCTGGGAAGCAGCAAATTCACACAGGGTACACTTGTAGGGCTTGTGGAGAATGCGAATGTGGCGCTCTAGCTCCTCACGCTTCTTAAATTTACCCTTGCAAAAAGTGCACCGAAACCCTTGGGCTGGGTTGAGGGCTTGATCATCTTGCAGGTTGGTCCCCGCGGGCTTAGGTGAGGCAGACGGCTGGCTCAGTCCATCAGGTGAGCCACCGATACTGGTAGGAGTGAGCAGGCCACAGGCAGAGCCAGGCTGTTGCTGGTTGTGACTCTGGATACCCAAGTGGGGTGGAAGAGGCTGAGAGGGTTGCAGCAAGCTGTTCCTCATTTGCTTATCACGTAGAATGGCCCTCTCTTCAAGTTCATGAAGCAGCCGGTTTTCCTCACGTACGCGACCACGGCCCTTACCGAGATTTCCCAGCTTATGGGTGCGAAGGTGGATCTTCAAGTTACCCTTTTGAGCAGCTCTGTGGTCACAATAGGGGCATTTGAAGGGCTTCTCTCCAGTGTGTGTACGCATATGAAGAGACAGAATGCTGTTGAAGCGGAATCGCTTGCCACATAGCGGACAGGGGTATTTGCGGTTCTTGCGGGCATCATCTTCTATGTCGTTCATTTGGGACATGATTCCCAAGTTCTGCCCATTGAGAAATTGCTGCAAATCAACACGGCCATTGAGACCACTCAGGGCACCCACATCCATGTCACGGTTAAGCTGGTTGGCCAGTAAGGCCATCTGACTGCTGATTGGCTGACTAGCTAAGGCAGCGTGGGTTTTCTCATCCAGCGGGGTGGCTGCCTTTTCCTCTGGGATCTGTTGGCGACTCTGTAATTCAGGAAAGGCATGACCCAGCTGAGCAGTCAGCTGATGAAGTTTCTGACTGATTGGGTAGCGGCCATTAAGCACTGCATTGCTGAGATGGGTGTCAGCATCCGGGACCACCGAGGATACACCAAGGCACAAACTAGAGTCCTCCATACTAAAGAACAAAAGACAGAAAAATAGCATTAAGTAGACTGTTAAAAAAGCACACAGCAGCAGTTAAGCAGTCAACACACGTCCACTTATAGCCTTAAGGCATCACTAGTAAACTTATTGTACTATCACGATCAACAGGAAATACTGTACAATTTATCAATGAAAGTAAAACGATATGCAGAACGTCATGTACATAGTAACGAACATCCACAATAGAAGTAAACATGCAACAATTTGAACAGAACAGGTCACAGAAGACTCTTAACTTCAGCATTGTCTGAGAACTGTTCGTGAAGAACACCCACTCTGCTCTCAGGTTTCAAGAAAAATAAAGACCTTTTCTCTTAGAGCTTTAGAAATACTGTATAGTGCGGTGAAGGTCATATTTCCAAGTTAAATAGCATCACAGAGTCAAGTCTGACTTAGGCATTAGCACAAACACAAAGGTGTTTCATTTTTTGCTGAAGTGGGTGTAGGGGTGGAAACAAAACAGTAGATATAGTCTTTTGTGTGGATCTACATCTCCGATTATATACTTCATTGTCTGGCAAAGGAAATCACACCATACGGCAGTTAATTCAGTTCATTCTTGAGTACCCCTTTGTGTGTCAGCAGTCTGACTATGGTGTGAGGAAATGGTTAACAACGATGACTGCACTTCAGTGACAAGTGTGAAGAAAAAAAAGAGTGAGTTCATCTCCCTCTGATTTATGAAGTACTACATGTACTCTCACACTTGGGGAGAGAAGCTGCAACTCTCAGAACTTTTTCTCAAACAGTAACACAATTTTGGAGGCAATAATTACCCAGTAAACACGGCAAGGCGCCGCATAATTAAGCTACTTGGTCCCATCCTATCAGAATCCCTCCAATTACACGCCTTAATGAAACGGAGCAATGGTATTGTCATGAAGCCGCCGCAATACTACAATTATGATATTAACAATAGCACTTAAAACCAAGGGGTTACTCCAGTAAACACAAGCCCTTATCTCACTGCTGCGACACTTGTCTTGGCGTAATTTTCCATTAAGAGGCACATTACGTTTGATGCAAATCATTCTGTGTTCACCTTCTTTTTTTCCCCCCTCTCTCTGTTCTCTCACTCTCGTATGGCTTCCGATGAGAAGAAAACAACAGTTGGCGTTATTGAAAGGGTTCCCAAAGTATCAGAGGCTTCCCAGTCATTTAAAATGGCCACAGAGTGGCCCAATGAACCGTCAGCCTAAAACGAATACATGAGCAGTGTCTGTTGTCATCTGGATAGCTTGTGCTTATTTAGCATGCTACTCACCATCTTAAAGAAGGATAATGATGTTGCTGCATTCCCCTGCAACTGACAGGGTCAAGCTTCAGAAACAATAAAGTGAGTTTTGCTTTGGTCAACAAAATATTGTATAATATCTCATTAAGCTGATTAGTATGCTGCCTGGTAACGGTGGCTATGCGCCTTAACACATGATTATGAATGTGAAATAAATGCACTGTGGTCATTTTAACAAAGACAATGGCAAGAGCAGGTGTTCAGTAAACTACGTCCAGAATAACGGAGAAGAGAGTGTTCTCTTCTCTTCACATTATTTGGAAACACATGCTGGTTTGTCTCTCACACACTCATCGCCTGAGGAAGGGTAAAGTGTTCTGGGCCAGGAACCCACACCCTTTGGTCATTAATAAACCTTTTAAATGGTGCAGATTGACCCAGTTTACTTATTAGAGAGGGACTACCTAATGACTCAGCACCTGGGCTGCTGACACATTATATTTCACTTTTCCTCATGGCCGTATGACAGCTCCTGTACGTGGCTTTCACATGACCTGATACAGAGGAAAACAAACAACTGATTTTTTTGTTGACATGCAGCAGCAATTCCAACAACCAGTTGAAGGAACTTACTGGTCTGGTACAAAAAAGCGCATTTCTGGAGACAAATACACAAAGGCTAACAAACCAGCACACACACACACACACACACACACACACAGTCTGCAGTAGAAGGCAGTGGGCTCGGAGCACATATTTGCTGATGCTCTCATAAGAACTCTAATAAGGGCCGCCTGTTCTTTAGCTATTTGCTCTTCCTACGCCATGTCGGTTGCAGTCTTATCTCTCCAACATGAATAAAAACACTGAGGCCACTTCCAGTCGCTGCTAAACACACTGTGGGCTGTTGCTGAATGCCATTCCTCTTTTGTCCAGAGCTATAACTCTGAGGAATTTAAAAGAAAAAAAGGCTGGAATCTGGATGCGAACAATACACTGTAGGTGTATTATGTATTTAAAGACTGGGTGTGTTATAAACACACTCACGCGTGTAAGCACGTGCACTGCAAATTATACATGGCTAAGCAGTTCTGTGAGCGTTTCTGATATTCAGCAAAATGTAATACAGGAGTAAATGCAAGACAAATATAAATCACGAACGGTTCGCTCTGCCAGGTCATCTAATTAAAGCAACGGTCCTCAGACAAAGGCCTAAAAGTGCTGGGTGATGTTTGGGTTTAGTGCGACGCCTTATGACTTTGGCATTTCTTTGGGTAGCGAGTTGTTCAAATTGCTTTTGTCGACGTCGCAGCAAATCCTGGCAGATATCAGACGAGGCCCTTTTTGAATGTGGCTAGCATGCCTTCTGCAATAGAAATCTATGATTTAAGCGAGGCATGATGAGCAGTTGCTCATTTGGAGAGATAACTGCTTGCCCTTTTCTTCAATTTGATTTCCTTTTTTATCTTTACCATATAACAAAGGCAGATAGACAAAGGAACAATGTGAAATGAACTGACGAATCCAGTTTGTTTTTGAACATAGCCTCGCCTGACGACTGTATGCAAATGAAGTGCATTAATATGCCTTCCTTGCTCCCAAGTCATTTCATTTTTTTTTTCTGATTAAAAAGGACATTTCATATGGTTAAAGAGGTGTCTCACACTCTCTCACACACAAACATTCACTTCTGCAAAGTATTATGTTCATATGTGAACGAAAATGCCTGACACAAATACACCCACAAACAATAACACACACAGTCTGCGATATTCTAAAGAGCATCTATAAATAAATTAAGGAATGAATACATTAATAAATAAATTTGATACTGGGAATACTTTAAGAGAGGCATCACTACGGAACAATTATCAGTAAAGTGCATATTTTCCACAGTATAATTAGCAGAAACTCCAAGCCAAAAGCCTTATCTCAAACGAAACAAAGTCATTAAAATCTAAATACATCTGCTCTTAAACATTGCCATGCTTAATGCATATCTAAAAATGCCTCTAAACCAAATTTGCAGAGCAGCAAGCACATTTGGGGGGGGGGCATTTCATCAAAATGTATACACGTCATTTTAATTCAGAAAAAAAGCATAAAAACGTGCCATGTGCAGTTCACTCTCTTCATGTTGTTGTTCATTTACAGCTATACCTAGAAGCAAATTTAAAACACTCAACTTCATACATCTACAGCGCATTTATGGTTTCAGAGTTCTGCCTCTCAGTACATTTCTTCAGCAGTGCACGTCTGTGTTATCTGCATTTGTAGGATGCCCTGCAAAGTTTCAGTGCCTATCCTTCCTCTGTTAGAAATGCTAATGCCTCACCTATTTGGATCAGTGCCATTGAGTCGTGGCCCACAGCATGTAGGCCTGACAGCAAACACGGTGGTGGCTCCTTGTCCCAGACCCCCGTCTCCCTGTTCTCCCTCCTCTCTCCCTCTCTCTCACTCGCTCTCTTCAGGCTGGGGCAGCTGGGTTAGCCAGGAGCTAGACGAAACGATCGAGTCTCAGCGGCCTGATACTACCTGTCACACGTAGCGTAACAGCAGCAGCGTGCTCTAATTAACGCGTGCATCGCCGCCGTGTCTCTTGAAAAGCCACTGAGACTTCCTTTAGTGCACTGTCACACAGGGCCCAGTGGCATGCAGCTTACAGTCTGTGGTTAATACTGAGCCTTTCAAGCAACATGGCAAAACAACCGGATTTATGTCTTATCTTTACCTCACTTTACATCACATTCTGTTCTATTTTGCAAGCTCTGCAAACCACATCTTAATTAGAAGATGCACATGGCAACATCAGAATGCTGTCCTTCTCTTCTTATCTTTGCTTTGTCAAGCAGGGCCATTGTTTAAACACGAGAGAGCACATCTAGAGAGCACAGAGTGCGATTTATACCTTAACGTCACATGTTATGAGCATATAGCATGATCTATACATCACCAAGAGAAATGCACACCAGTGCACTTTGTGGCAAGTGTGATTCAAGTGGCACATGTGATGCACTGACATTAAACAAAGGTGCATCTAAGATATTTGAACTGATTGTGGTTTCTGATAGAGCCTGCAGTACGAATTGCAAAGTGCATGAATATGTTTTGCATTATCTGGCAGTTAGATAGCTTTCGGGAGGACCAGGCTTTGATTTTGGAACGTCAAGGTGAACACGACTAAATTAAGGCCTCTGTAGCGACAAAATATTACATTAAACTTGAGGTACCTGTGCGCGTTCGCGTCCTTGAGCTGGTCCTCCAGTGGCTTCTCGCAAATCAACATGGAGGGCAGAATCAAGGTTCCATATAAAACAGACATACATACACACACACACGCAAGCGCACAAGTAAACTTCAGCCTTGAACGGACTCTGAACAAAGAGTTTTTAAGTGTACAGCTAACCTCAAAGAGGACATAAAACCCATCTAATCCTTAAATGTTTTAGATTACACAGCATGTTCAAGCCCTAAATCAAATAACGCAGAGCAGATCTGGCTCTTTCGGGCTTTGCGTCTTGATATAACATAATTTTGGTGTCCTTCTGCATCCTTGTTTGGGGAAAGTATGTGTACGTTTACAGAAAACGCTGGTTTCGAGGGAGGGGGGAAAGCATCGACAAGTGAAACAAACCGAACTCAAAGTATTCACAAGTTGAAATGAAAATAAAAATATAGATCGCGAGGCCATTAGCTGCTCTGTTATTGTGAAGTTTTATCGACTGAAATCCATCGACTAATTACTATGCAGTAGCTGATTAATTAATTATGAAAGAGGTCATCGTTATTGATAAATCAATCATTATTTACAGAAAGTGCAAAAGTCATTTTTATTTCCTCCGAATCATTAGCGGCCCCCGTTTATAAAACAAAAAGGAATGAACTCTTTGGTGTTTGAAAATGGCTGCCATATGCTGCATATTTAATGGATGGAAACAAAACTGCATGCTATGCACCTACGGGAATATGGCCAGAAACGCACAACAACAAAATCATAAACCGATAGTTAAAATCATTGCGTGTTTATCAGCGAGGTCCGATCTGTCCCCCTCTCTCTCTTTCTCTGCCCGTGTTTAGTCTGTTGCAGGTGGTCTTCAGAATAGTTCTAATTAATCCAATAAAACGTGGCTTGTTTTTCTTCCTCCCGATGCTCTTTGACTGAACTGGATTATTAGTGGCTGTAATGAGGCATTAAGCAAAGGTTCCCAGCACAAGACCGAAACTGAATCAAACAGAAGAAATGCACGCAGCCTGAAAGGACGAACTCGTTCTCATCCAGCAAACAGCTCGCTGCATGATGCAGGTTGCTTTCTTATTTGTGGTTAGACAGTAAGTGACCTAATTATACCTAGTTCATAGGTTGCGAAGCCACCACAGACAAATTGTTACAGTTACAAATACACACGGGTCGCGTCGCCTTCCTCTCCACAAAACTCCCTTCTGTTAGCTCAGCCCGCAAAACTCTCTCAGTCTCTGCCGGTGTCTGTCTCGCACAATATGTCATTGAGAGCGTCTTAAGAGAACATTTCAACAGGTAGTTCAGCTTTCAGCTCATCTCTACAGATCAGTATGAGCCCTTGAAAGGATGAGCAGAGAGAAAAATGCTGCTGCTTTTATCCTGTGTGTCTGACAGGCTTGTTGGGATGCCAGGGGAGGGAAGATCAGTGGGAGACCAAAGAATTCCCACAGTTCATTGTCCTGGCCTGCTGCATCCTCATCCTCATCATCATCCAGAGCCGGCCTGAAGCTCAAAGCCTCCCTTTATGTTAAACATGTGCAGCATTATGCCGAAGACCAGCAGATGTGCTCTGTATGTGTGTGTATATGCGTGTGTGAGAGAGGTACAATGGTAGTCACAGCGTGTCGAGCCTCCTGCCTGTGGATCTCAGACTGTGAGAAGGGGAAAAAAGATGGATAACTGTGGGCATTTGTTAAATTGTAGAGGTGGGCTAGAGGGGGTCTGCGAATAAAAAGTGGGATAGCTACAAAAAGGCTACGCTGTTCACCTCGCTCGCAAACGAGGAGTGAAACAAAGTCAAGTGACCGGGGATGAAGGCTAAAGTAGCGTAAAATATACTTCACTAAAGGTCAACACGTGACGATTCATCTTTAAAAAATTCCCTTGTGGTTTCCGCCCACAACTATGGAGAAATTTCACTTGTGCGTGAGGTGGCAGACACCAAAGGCTGAAAAGAAATCATTTAACCCTGTCTGACCTGAAGATCTTTTGGCAGTCCTGTCAAAAACACAAGGATGTGTCTTTGTGGCAAGGCCGAGCGATTCGTGGTCGAACCAGCCGTCACGCATGGATACACCTCAGCACAGAAAAGCACAAAAACAATGAACGCAGTGTGGCGATGGGCAAAAGGGCCATCATCCAAACCTTACATCATCTTTCCTTGTGCTCAGGACAGCAACTCTGGGACAATGCCGATGGATACTACCAGAAATTGTATAAAAAAAAAAAATAATCAGGCCTCCATTGTTAGGACAGAGCAATACACCCCTCCACCAAAACTGCTACTGTTGTATGAAGCTCTGAACTTTTAAAGAGATAGCTGACCCAGAAATGTAAATTATGTCATAATTCACTCCCCCTCATGTCGTTCCAAACCTGTATGCTTCCTTTCAAACATATTTTAAAGGACGTTCGGAACGATCAAACCTACACTGTTTGCTTCTTAACGTGTGGATAAAAGACTTTTTTAAAATATCTTCTGTCGTGTTTCACAGAAGAAAAAAGTCATCATTTGGTGGTGAACCATCCCTCTGAGGACACCAAAGAGGACTTAGCTAAATGCGATATGAAGCTGTATCACAATCACTTATTTGACTGTGTGAAGGTGACAGTCTGTTTTCTCTCCACACCCTCTCTACCTCTCAGCCGCGGCGAACAAAGATTACCTTTGTGGAAAACTTAAATGTCAATGTAACCCCCAAATAAGTGAATATCAGAAATAATTGCTGTTTTCTTCTCGCACATGCTGGTTTTGTGCGTATGAGTTTTGCATAATGACTCCAACAAGGGGTGTTGTTTTGACAGGTGCTGAAATCGAGTCGAGAGGAGAGGGAGACAAGGTTCAATTTAGTTTGTGAATCTTTTAATTGTTGCATGGCTAATTAAAATAAAAGAGAAAAAAAGGAGAAAAAAGAGAAAGAGAGAGGGAGATGTGACTCAGTGTTTAATGCTGCATGTGTGCATACATCGGTCCCGAATTGTGCTCAACACAAGACAGACAGTACAGGAGAGAAAAATCTGCCGCTACTTCAACATACTTACCAGCTCTTCACAACCGCAGCCTGTAGTTTGGAGTTTTCACAAAACAAATGTATGGCTAATTAGAGATACTCATTAAGGGAGGCAAGTCAAGTAATTATTTTACATCATGCCGCTGTTAATTGAATGATTCTTCAATGTCTTTTGAAAATATCTCCTTTTTTGTCTCTCCTTTTCCCCCCACACACACAGAAAGAAAGGCGATAAGACTATAAACAGGTACCGTAGCCATATGCTCTTGAATGAAAAAGCACTTCTGTCGTAGTAAATGGGCTTTTTAAATATTGAACCGCTGCATGTCTTTTTAATATGGCTGATGTTAAATCTTCTTTATTCTGTCACTTTGATAAACTCCCTGAGCTATGCTGAGAGAAAGTTTCACTTTTGTGAGAAAGTCTATGCAGAGACATACGGTTACGCAAACATTCTCTGTCCATAGAGCATGTTTTTAAAAAGCAGCCCTCTCACATCCTGTTTAAGAAAGCCACTAATCTTATCAAAGCCATCAGGAAGTCAGAGTTGACTGGAAATGCTCACGAATCTTTGTATATGTTAAAATATTTCATTTTTTTGTACTTGGTTTTATTTGTAATTCTTTTTGTCTTCAGCTCTATTGTTTGTCTGCGAATGGTAAGACGAGATAGGACTACTAAAGCTGTGTTTCTTCTCTCCACGGTCGCTCGTCACTGCTGAGCAGAAGAGGAAGACCGTGGTGGGTGAGAGTACGTTAAAAAGCCTCTCTTTATTAAGAGAAAAGTGTGTTTTATTGTGGGCTAATTGTGAAGGGAGGAAGTGTGTGTGGAATGGGTGGACTCTGGAGAGAGGGTGGAGGACCTCAGGGAGATCAGGGCACATGTTTATTTATCAGGCTTTATCGGAAATGGTGAGGCCACAGATCCCAGCAGGATCAGAGACAGAGAGAGAGAAAAACGCTGCTCGACCACAAGCCGGGCAGAAAACCTTTACCTCCATGCCAACGTTACGCTGTCACACAACTATGATTAAACGACCAAAGCAGAGCTGGTCAAACCTCAAAGGCTTTTGTTTATATATATGAAAAAAAGGGTTTATGATTCATGCAACAAAACAGCTACATTCACTGTTTCGTTTTATGCTGAAAAGCAACAAAAATAAGCAGGTGTTGCACAGGCTGTAGCTTAACAGATATTTTTCCATGCAAATTAACATTTTATACTCAATGTTTCAAGGACCCATTTAGAGTAACGCATGGAGCAGAACTTAAAGATCAAGTGTGCAATTTTTTTTCAATGTTATGAATAAATGAATAAATAAATAATAAAAACACGCACAGCCATCTATGAGTAGACCATTAGTAGGTTGATATCCCCTAAAAGTGTAAACGCTATCAAAACTGCTGTTGAATTGTTTTAACCTTCATGACTGGTATGACATAGCAACACAGACTCAACCAATAGCAAGTCTGGGAATATTGATGTTTCCGACAAATAGCAGCTGGGGACGTGTTTGGTAAACCCCATCATTATCTAATCATTTCACTCTTTAATCGCAGTTATTTTTACAAGGAATGGTTCACAAACTTTCATATACAAGACAAATTTTTTTATACTATATGTGTGTGTATTATATATATATATATATATATACACACACACACACACACACACACACATATATATATATATTATGTAAATAAAAACTTTTATTCCGAATGCAGTTAATCACAATAAATAATTTGACAGAACTAATACATATATTATTTTAGAATGCTTTCAAAACTTTTTGTATGTTTGTTTGTTTGTTTTTCTCTCATAGTACCACTGGTTTAAACAGGTTTTCTACTGCGTTTAAAAAGACGGCATAACTCTTACATTCCCTATATTTAAACTACACTAGCCGGAACAAAAGCCTGAGAACATGGTGCCAACTACATGGTCCCAGGGTCAAAGCCAAGCCCACTTGACCTGGAAATCATAGCCTGTCAGTGTTAGGCCCTCCACCTGCGGCATTTGGGCATATGAGTTTAACTGATGGGAAAAAGACAGAGGCACAGTTTGAGAAAGGTCTGGGTTGGCCAGCACACCAGATTCCACACGTCTCCTCACTCAGTCCCTCGTTCTTCTTCCCCTGGCCAGCTCAACACATTCTTATCCTCCTCGCTGCCCTCTGTGACCTTGAACATGATAACACATTCATCCTCTTTCAGGGGGGCTGCCATGGTGACCCGCAGTCAACGGGAGAGGAGGAAAGCAAAGGGAGAGAAAGGAAAGATAAGTTCATAAAACCAAGGATGTTTTAGTGAAAAATGACCTCCCGGTATCTCTCAGTCCCGAGAGAGATGCGAGGTGGGCACGTGGCTCGTTCGTTCGAGTGGGGAGGGATTACACATATTCCTCCCTTCATCTGTTTTGGTTTGGTTCGAGCTGCCATGTTAACATGTTGTATGTGTTACCATCGCTCGCCAGCGCGCCTCGCGTGCTGATCTCCGTATGAGCGTTGCCGGGGAGGTCGTGACCTCTATGCGCAATTTGGCTGTCAGAAGCTACACAGCAGCCGGGTGAGAAGACGGGAGGTTTTTATAGTGTTTATACGGCTGGTTTACATTAAAACAGATATAAATGTAATAATATTATTAGAAGACAAAAAAAATTAGCATGATTTATCCTTCAATAAAAAATAGGCAGAGTTTTTCTTCATTCACTGAATATTTATTTTTTTAATAATAATGTTTAACCCAAAATGCATTTAAAGTTGACTTTATTATTTATATTTTTCTTTTTATGCTATATTGATTCTAAAATCTGTGATTTTAAATTGCGATTCTAAATTCTAAATTGCGATTTGCATAAAGAAGTTTTCCTGCATGCAACAGCTGAGACAGAATGGATATTGCAACACAGCCATTGTTGGGAAAAATTACTTTTTAAAAGTCACGCATTACAAAATTGCGTTTCTGCCTAAAAAAGTAACTAATTACTTTACTTACGTTACATTCAATGCTTCTGAACTTCTGATTTCTCTCAATATGGGGACAGGAAATTCATCAGTAAATAAACAGGAAAACTAGCATAATTTTTTTTAAGTCTATTTTCTTGTAAATTAAAAAAAAATGCAATACTAGTTACTCGAAAAAAGTAATCCAATTACGTAACTTGCCTTGCTTGTAATGCGTTACCCCCTACACTGAACTCAGCTATGCAAAAATAAATCTAATAGAATCAAACCTAATCCAAAAGTGTAATTAAATTAAATCAAACCTGTGTAAATCTGAATTGAATTAATCTAAAAACAAACATATCGATAAACAGTAGTAACCACTGTGACACCTGTTACACTAGGTTGCTTAACACAGACGTAGATCATCAGGTCTCTTTCACTTGATTGGCTTTGATGAAGCCAATCACTGAGCTCTGCCTGTCTGAAACACTTCATATATCTCAGAGAAGAGGCCTCCATCATCTCTGCCTTTTGCTTAACACACACACACACACACACTCCCAAACAAAAATTACACACACATGCACCTTTAACCCCTTACGGGACCTGACACCGGCACCCCGCAAACATCATCCCCATCGGTAGAGAGGTTTAATCTTTCACTCTCCGCCATTTCAGAAGACCCTGACTCTTGTTTGTGCAGCCCCCTCCCCTCGATCTTGCTTCCCTCCCTCCCTCCTCCCTTCCTCTCCCCTCTCCATATTTTCTCTCCTGCATCTGATTAAGTTAACAATGTGGCGTTATTTGCATGCTGATTTGGCGAGGTCCCTCTCCTCCCCGCTCGCTCTCACAAACACAGGGGCTGGATCGCGGTAATGTGATAGCACAGCAGCCAGCCGATGCAATCTCTACCCCTCCTCCAAACCCAGGTGTGTGCTATCCACTTCCCTCTTAATTCCCTCCATGCTCATATTTTAGTCCCTCTTTATTTTTTCTGTCGTTCTGTGCCTTGTAAGGGTTGTATTATAATCAAATCTGGTGCAAAAAAAGGTTGGAGGAGGGGGGGATATCCTGTCTTTTTTTATTAATTATAGACCGCGGCTGATGCGAATGTATTCCGAAAGCATCTTCAAAATAGGTCGGCATACAGTTTTCTATTCTTATCACATTTAAATGTCAACATGGTGCAAAGCTCTACAAATTAGTTCAGGCAGACTTCAACCCCCATTTAACATTTAAAGCTCCGCTCAGTAAGCCCCCAATGTGTGATTCAAATCAGTTTACACACACATAAAAAGGAAGCGGTGCGTCTTTCAAACTTCTCATTTCAATACTGATATTATTGCCAACCTTTTGCCAGAGAATAGGCTGGCAGGGAGAGGGGGGGAGAGAGCCACGAGATGAAGCAACAGAAACAATGCATTAGCTTTCATGAATTATATATCCGCCTTCATTCTGAGCAGAATCGAGGATTTTCTGAGCCTATGCATATATCCTAGACAGGAATGAATAAATCACGACGGTGGGGTCATTCCTTTTTACATGCATTGAGAGCCATATCGGGATAATAATGTCCACATAAAACACTTACTGTGGCTCATTTGGAATGCAAGCGATGCAAAAATTTCTCCCCGATTCTCGTATGTCAATGGAAATGTCCCGAGGAGAGCTGCTGTATCAGGACATTTATTTGTTACAGAAGATGGCAGAGGCGAATATTGAAGGACTGGGCTATTTTTGATGACACCGGAATTCTGACTTGATTTCTGAGCTTAGTTTACTTTACAGCCACAGGTCTATGTCTACCACATAAAAGGAAGGTTGTATTATTAAATGCCAGAGAGGGTATTAAAACACCTTAACGTGTTGTAATTCAAGCCAATTGACTCAGAAGCACAGCACAGATAACCTGTAACCATCGGCGTCTGTTCTCAGTGATTCTGTCCCAGCGCCACGGATCGGAGCGGGCTGCCCTGTCGTTCAGTTGACTCAGCATTATAGGGCGAAGAGGCTAAGGGCCCTGGGGATGAGTTTCACACCTCTAGCTCTTTTATGCCAATGAGCGCCATGCATGACCCTGCAAGTCTGCTCCAGACAGCCCTGGAGGAGCACTCGCTAGGCGTGTGAGGATAGGACATGCTCCTCACGCCTCATTACCCAAACGTCCTATCTGAGTCCCCCAGTCACCATCGGCAGAGCGGAAAAGGCTACGGACGTGCCTCCGTGGCCTCATATACCCACTCCTTCGTTTTAGCCTAACGCACTTTCTCTACACCAAGGGGTGCTTTGCTATCCAAAGTCCTTTGGCCAGGATTGGCGTTCATGTATGTTGTCTCAGAGCTGCCGTTACCCAGCTGTCTTTGAAACACTATCTTCTAAACCTTCGTGCATGACATGCCTGTCAGATTGGAGGGGCGCCAAAATATTGAACCAACGAAGTTCCAAAAAACCCATCAAAACCAAAATATCCAATCGCCTATTTATTGTTCCAACTGGACATGCCATTGCAACGTCTTCACCTTTCCTCGTAAAGCGAAGCCAGGCTCCCTGACCAATCCTCAGACGCCCTCTTCGGCTGTAGCTGGAACAGGTCTTTTAAATGTGCTATAAAGGCTATTCGCTCTAAATGTGCTCTGGGTGTGCCTAATATGTCCGCAGCCAAATGTCAAAAGAGTTATATATCCTTTTATGCATAGAAGGGCCCTGAGGGCTTTAATTGACTATGGTGTAAAGGGAGTTGAGGAGGGGTGAAGGAACATGATGAAAATGAATACTGTTCATTATCAGACAAACAGAGCCCAATGGCGCTCCTAAAATTGGCAGGGAGCGAAGATTTCCCAATGTTAAAGCACATTTGTCCACCGAGTAATTATCGGACTGAACTTTCTATGGCATTGTTTCAAAATTATGAAGAATTATGCATTTTTCACATTTAATGTGCGTGAGTGGCAGAGGGCTGCCAACCGGAGCCAGTGCAAGTGTGTGCGTATAGCCGATCTAATATAAGCCTACACTCTATGTAATTGAGTTAATGCAGGTATAAATGCAGGTCTGCTTCGCTAGGTTACAAAATCGAGTCCCAGCAGATTAGCTTTTAACTTTAGAGGTGTATTACTTTAAACTAGTTTATCCGCGTAATACGCCGTCTCCTTAACGTCTGATTTCCGAGCCCAACGTCTGTGATATTCCCACTCTCTGCGCTGCGCTCTACGACCGCCTGGCAACTTCAAATATTTATCAAACGGAGGAGGGGAGGAGAGAGCCCTCTCCATCCCGCTACAGTCATTTACCAATTATTTTGAGTACCTGCTGACAGGTACGTGTCACAGTCAGCTACCCTTCCCCAGTCCTTCTCCTCACATGATTTACCTTTCCCCCCGCTGAGGAGGAAGCCGCCAAGCTACAGGCAGGGAGACAGAGGAAGTGTGGCAGAAGAGGGCTGCTGTGGCATACAGCTGAAGTTCTCACGCTTTGATTCAGGGAACGGTTGATTCGGAGGAGGAAAAAAAAAATCTCTTTGTCAATGCATTAGAGGCAGAGAATGACAGAGGAAACGTAGAGGCGAACTGACAATTGGGTCGGAATAGAAAACAAGCTCATTAAACTAGGAGAGCGATATACCAACAAAACACCTATCAAGGTCTGTCACTGTATATTCTAGCATTTGAACAAAAAAAAAAAAAAAGAAAGAAACAATATGCACACCAAAAGCGTCACACGCACTTTTGGCAGTGTGTATTTCAGTCTACATTAGTGTCAAGCTGGAAAGCTGAGCACTGGGGACTTAAAATATCTTTTTGTTGTAGGGCTAAAAAAGCTATGTTCTCTTTAAACAAGCGCTAAATCAATTATGTATCTTGTGCTTTCTTATGTATGTGCAGGACTGACATATGCACGTATGTATGTGTGCAAGAGTGTTGTGCGTATTAGCCACAAAACACCGAAGGCACGAAGTACCGCTCTCATCAGAGCAAGGAATAAATGAACAACTCTCCAGTGTGTGTGTGTGTGCGCGTGTACACCTCCTCGAGGGGGCACTTCACAACACTATCAACGTTCTCTGTGCTCCAAATTGTCTGCTTTCTGTCTTTTGAGAAGCAGCAATACTCAATAAAAAAAGCAAAAGTTAAAAAAAAACGAGTGGAACCCGGTCGAATGCCTTCTCCAAACTACACAAAACACATGTCTGCAAAGGAGAAGAGTAAATAAAGACAAGAGACTGGTTAAGTAGGTATTCTCTCTCTCTTTTCTTTTGAGCGTCAGTGGCTGGATTATGACATTTAGGTTTGAGATTATCAAGAGAGATATGCTGAACAGCAGTGCATCTGAACTGGTGGGTCATGACCAAACTGGGTTATTTTCATGAAATAATTAATATTCATTTCTAAACAACTCAACGGAAAAATAAAATAAAATAAAATAAAATAAAATCACTAGACACCAAGTCCTTTATAAATAACTGTAAGTTATCTTTTTCAACGTTAATACAAAAAGAAATCTTCTGTCATTATTTGTTCACCGTTTTTTTCTGTGAAACATAAAAGATAATATTTTAAAAAGAAAAAGAAAGTTTAAATATATATGTACACACACACACACACCGGCCCAGCATATATATATATATATATATATATATATATATATATATATATATATATATATATATATATATATATATATATATATATATATATATATACAGTATATATTTACTTATTTATTAATCTTAATAATAATAAAATGAATATTTTCTTTCATATTTCACATAAAAATAAAGCCATGTACGTTTGGAAAAACATGAGAATGAGTAAATGATGACATAATTTTTATTTTTGAGTGAACTATCCCTTTAAAATATTTTTTTATAAACAGTTCTACAGTACTCTGACCCTAACAGTACAGAGAGAGAGAGAGAGAGAGAGAGAGAGAGAGAGATGCTGGCACTCTGCAAAGCTCACTAAGACATCTCTATTATCTCTCTAGTGTGTGACTTGCAGATAGAAGGGAGATGTGTCTGCCTGCTGTGATGTTTTCAGTTTTTCTGCACTGCCAGAACCACTACGTGGTTCTAATCCCACATCCTAGCAGTGACCCGGACCCGCTACATTACGATCCTATCGGGCTGCGCACGATACGCCTCTAATTGAAAAAGGCCCTGCACCATGTCTAAACCTCTTCTTGCAACTCCAGCGCATGTTGTGTCTGCATGCAGAATCGGATCTGTAAGAGGCTTACGAGCTCGTGTGCATGTCTGTGTGAGTGTGTTATGCTAAGCATGCGTGCGCGAGTGTGTGCGATACCTTTAAAACAGAGTAGACTGATATTTGAAACAGCCAGGCAAAGGAAGGAATTAACCACCTTTACTTAGTTTTAATTACAATGAAGTCCACCTCTGTAGCAGAGAACTAAAAATACACGCAGAGTTTCCCTGTGGGACTGAAGTTAGCATGCCTTACGGCTGCTCGTACCTCAAACACACACACACACACACACACACACACACACACACAGCACAACCTAAACATTAACACCAGAAATAAAACAGGCCATACATCCTTACTGTGTATTTTGGGATCTCAGTCTAATTCAATAGGATAATGCTACAAAAAATGATACATTAAAAAAAGAAAGAAATAGAAGAAAAGAAGAAGAAGAAAAAAAAATCAAATTTGAAAAGAGAGAGCAAAAGGCACAGGGGAATATTAGATGAATCCAGGTCTTAGGGGTGTTCCAGCGAGTAAAATAAGGTTGAACCTCAATAGGATCAACATTCAGGGCAAAACTGCAATAAAAGTAGAAATGTGACAGGGAAAATGATCTGTAATTAGGACAAACAGCACTAAAAGCAAGTTCAAAGATAATTGTTTTTGGAGGGGCGTGTGACTGACTGCCAGGATTCCCAGGGTGGCCAGTTTGCTTGCATGAAGATTGAAAGAGAGAGAGAGAGAGAGAGAGAGAGAGAGAAGGAAAGACTACATAATAAAAGAAAGCAAAGATGAAGGACTCTGCAGAAAAAAAAGGTTAAAAGGAAGGAAGAAACACTCAACAGCAGGACTGAGAAAAAGCGAGAACTTAAACTGAGCGAGGGGGTGAAGGAAAGTCACCGAAGGTAAGATCAGTCCGGTTGAGAAAAAAAAATAAATTAAAAATTAAAAAAGAGAGTGTGAGAGAAAGTTAACAAAGACACCCTACCGAACAAGCACCAATCCATCATAAGACCAAGCATAAAAAACAACAAGTGTCCCAACACCCTTATCCCTACACACATCTCCACACAAAGACTGCTATTGTTGTCGGTTTTCACAACACTATGGCCTTTGATGGATTCTGCAAGCTAAAGAATAGCGACACAATAGATGGCAGGGGTCAGGGTATAAAACGTATTATGAATTAGATTTTTTTTGATGTTTATAAAACAGCCCAGGCCCCACGTTTGTATTAATCACCTGAGGAGGGTGCTGCGTTCCCAAGGACTCGAGGGAGGAGGGACTTCATAACTTTAACATGTCTTTCTTTCTGTTTATCAGGAAGCCGAAAAGCAGCAGGAAATCGTGACAATGTGAAATGCTATAAATGATATAGTTTTATTTGATTTGCGAAACCGTCCAGGCAGCTTTCTTTTTTCTCCCATTTCCTCCCCGTACGATGAAGTCACACTTGGCGTGTGTGAAACATAAGCATAATTGTGCTTGAACTGACTCAGGCGAGACCTAAAAATACGCACAATGGCAGTGAGATGAGCAGAGACAGATAGAGAGAAAGAGGGCCGCTTGTCCTTTAGCAGTGCGTGCATTCTCCCTATTTTCCCACACATGCCAATAACACAGGAATAAACGGATGCGAGAATTAAACCTCATTGTCCGCAGATATGTCCTGCTATATTTAGCTCGTGTTTTTTGTAGGATGCTCCGGGGTCGCTTTATGTCGACAAAATATTGTGTCGGCAATGCCGTATCCGTCTCTATCTGTGCATGTTTGAAAAGAAAAAAGGGCAGAAAAACAGTTCATCCGTGCAATTTTTGCAATTAAAAAAGACACAAAAATAATTATTCCGCAGCACACTCGAGCGACACATCCTGAATCCACGAAGCACGGATCACGTGTTTAATAAAAAGGTTAATCAGTTGTTAATCAAAGGATTAATAACTTGTTATTTTCTTTACAAAACCATTAATATTATGCCATAAATATTTAATGCTGATGGGTGTGTGTTTTTTTCTTTTTTTTATTGGGCGGGGAAGAGTAGTCTGCGAGAATTAGGAATCCACACGCTAATGTGCATTAATCATGCTTTGTTAAAGACAAATAAATTCCTTCATGTTTATTAATACAACCTCGGAGACAACAATACACTTTACATTATTTAGAAAGTTATTAATAAAGTATTTATCAGCAGTGCCACTACAGGACAGAGAAGGGTACAAGCAGCCGAATGTACGTAGCCTACGGTCACAGAGCCTCGGGATAAGGCTTATTATGATTTAAAAGGTGGTGTTATCATTTACATTTGCGGTTGAGGTGGCTGAACCCGGAGTCTTGCGCTTTTAGGTAGAGCAGAAACCTAGAAGTTTTGATTTGAGAAAAGATGTTTGGTTCTCTTATGAAAAACAACAACGACGACAACAAAAAATCCCTGCCAATCTGCTAATCAAAGCAAAACAAATATTGCATTTCTCTCGCTCCATTTGTTTGAACGAATATATCACATTCCCAAAATACTCATTCTCGGTTCAAATGTAATTAAATTGTGCCTTTAGTGAAAACATGCAGTGGTTCTCCAATTAGTTCTGTTTTTGTCATTCAAAAATAAAAAAATAATAAAAAAAATAAAAAAAACTGGACTTGGGCACGCCCAAGGCACTGTCGCTTCCCGGAACATAGCGACGCCTGTGTGTTCGGTAGGTTGAACATCAACGCAATAGTTTAGTTTTTGGTCTTAAGACTATTGATGGAGAGAGCAGAGTACACAAACAGTGTGGGTGTTTTGATTGAAGTGAGTTAAAAATACAATTCTATTGATTTCAACTGTGATAGTGTTTGAACAACAGGAAGCGTGAGGGGTGCATTATGATGGCACAGACTCCGTGATTGACTGATTAAAGAACTATACATGGTGCTTTGTAAAAATAATGATGCAAGTATGTAAGGCTGGAAGTGTTTGATTTAAATTGCCCTGAAACTGTTAAGTGCTGTAGTTTAAGGTAAATTGCTAGGCAGAAAGGTAGCTGTCAAGACGCAGGAAGATGTTTCTCAGCAGTTTCTTCCTTACACACTTTTGTTTTGGCTTTGATATCTTTTTTAACCCTCAAGACCCTTTTAATGTGAAATTTATCCTTGTTTGAGTATCATTTTGAGATTTAATCTTATAAACAAAAACAACACTTTTACTGTTGTCCTAAAAAAAGCTTATGTAATAAATAAATAAATAAATCCTCTTTGTAGTTGTTTATTATTATTGTTGCTGTTGTTATTATCAATTATTATTATTATTATTATTATTATTATTATTATTATTATTATTATTATTATTATTATTTAATTTAATTCCATTAAGAGGAATAAAACTATTAAAGACATGATAGGTTTAAATGATAAATTTTTCGAAATTAAATTTCGAATAAAGAAGGTTTGATTTGGTCAGAGTAACATAACATAATAATAATTTCAATATCAACAACAACAAAAACAACAACGATAATAATAATAATAATATAACATGCCCTCCTCATTTGTAATCTATATTTATATTTAAAGCCCATATGACCACAACATGAGGGTTAAGATTAATGCAGAAATGAAAAAGGAAGGCTCTTAACACAGCATGTAAGAGACCATCACTGAACTGCCTTAAAAAAGTCAGCTTATTTTCAATCAAAGTTGGGTTGTACTTCGATCAAATAACTGAATGGATTTCTCACAAAACGCAATCCATCTAGCTGTCAATGCATCCATCCATTCTCTCAGCAATCTAGTAGTGGCCCCGCGCCGTCAAAATATAAATAAATATAAATAATGCACGTCTACGTGTCTTTAATGGATATCAGCTGAGAACGACTTGAGTGAAACCTCTACAAATCTATGAGCCTGAAGCCATTGGTGAATTATTGTTGAATAAAATGTTTGCCGTGCTTCACACTCTCTTTCACATTAATAAATGGAAAGCGTGGCCACGACTCTGTCCAATCCACCAGCTTTTATAGAGTCCTCCGGACCAGGTGCCCAGATGGACTCCATCAGAAAAAAAAAACATCTCCACAATGCCACCATCATGCCACCCCACATGGCATTTAAACCACCTTCACCCCATTGTCTCAAACGAACAGAAAAACCACAGAGAGAGAAAGAGCGAGGGAAGAAAGACCAGGAAAAGAGCGAGCCGCTGCCAAAAAAGAAGCCCGGAGAAAGTGGGAGAGAGATCCATTTTGTGTTTCGGTTAAACACTGATTTCATCACTGGACTAAAACACATAACTTTAAAAGCGAAATCAAATATTAAAAATGACAGGCGGTATAAGTATGGTGAGTGAGCCGGGGTCACGGAGGGAGGAGGCGCGGGCGGCTTGTCAGCCACTATCTGTCAGAGTGAATTAGAAACAATCAGGGGCGACTGAAAGGGAAGGTGATTGTTATTAAGCAGCGGGGCTGCGAGCAAGCTCCCCCAGATGTGGCCATGCATATAAAAGAACAGGAAGCCAGCAGTTTAATTCAGGAAGCGCTGGCGAACACGGCCCGCACAAAGGAGGAAGGAGGAGGGGAGGGATGAGAGCAGGAGAAAAAGGCCTTTTGTTACTAATAAGCTGGAAGTTACTTTGATAACAGGCAAGGGTTAGGCACCGGAATAAAGGCGCCCCCCTCCTTCCCCTATGCGAGCGCTCACTTGTTTCATCCTCAATTCATATTTTCAGGAGGACAGGCCGCACCAGTCAGTCAATATCTGCGGGGGAATATAATGGGAGTGGAGAAATAAGGGGTGAAATGTAGATAAGTTGACCTTAACAAGGGTGAGGAGAAGAGACAGCCACAGCCATATATCAATTACCCAGCTGCGATCGCGCTCTGATGATGTGGGAGAGGGTTCGGGACGGACGACCCCTCCCTCCGCCGTCCCCTGACGATCTCTCTGTCTTTTTTTTCCCTCTCTCTCTCTCCTCGCCACCAGCTCGGGGAAGCTCCTCGGAGGCAGCCATCATGGCCGCAGATTGTCGTCAGGGAGCGGGGGGTAGAGGAGGAGGGGGATGTGTACAATATGTTTTTCAAAGGGAGCGGAGGCTCGATTTGAATGATAAGAAAAGACACTAATCTGCATCGCCACGGCCTCAAAGGCACATCCACTCTGACACTCCGACCCTCCCGCCACACGCTCACACAAACGCTGACCCGAAGGGGCCGAGGAATCCGTCGCACATGTCCAAACACAGCCGGCGAGCAGCTACAAACATCCAGCACATCAAACATGGCTACTTTTTGCGCAACTCTGACAACGGTGACACCGGGCTGCCAACTTCTCTCTGCTCAGAAACAAGACGAAACGGAGGACTTTGGGTAGACGGCTCACTCTGATAGTTAGTGATCGTACAACGCGCTGTTAATATATGTAAGCTTGCATCACCCTACGTGGCGGAGAGAGTCTCTAGAGAGAGCGGTTTTGTTTGTTCTCCCCAGCCTGTCAAGAGAGACTGCTAACTTCAGCTATGCAAATACTTCACTAGCCGAAAAAAAAAATGAAGAGTGTCATTCGAAAAGACTCTGTCTTTCCTTAAATGACGGCAACGCTTTGATTTTCAGCTTTCTTTGTAGTGAGAGATATCTATGGAAATTATCCCTGCCTTGAGATTTTTTTTTCTTTCTTTTTTTGTGATCCTGTAATAGCTATAACTGTTAAATAAAAGCCATGTTTTCTTCAGAGATAGAAAAGCAGCAGATTCAGAAACATGTCACCCGTCTCTGTTTTTTAAGCATGATGTGAGGATCTGTGACTGGAGGGTTGTGGTGTTAAACATGCTATTGCTAAATATTACCTCAGGGAGTAACAGTGTATGTATATATATAACACCTGAGAGAAGGAGAGAAAGAGAGAGGGAGAAAGTGAGGGGGAGTGGAGCATGTTACAGAAATCCAGGCGAGACACATATGGACTGATAGCGAATTAGCAAAAAGAGAGGAAAAATGTTATAAAGAAGGATGGAGAGAACAAAAGAACGGTGGTTAGCTTGATTGTTCGCTTAAAAATGCAATCCTACGTCTTTTACTCAAATATGCTGTGGAAAGCAAAAGAGGAAATGTAGCAGAATGTCTGAGCTGCTCTTTTCCATACAGTGAAAGCAGATGGGGACCGGAACTGTCAAGCTCCAAAAAGGAGCAAAAATGAATAATTAAAATGTATAATTCATGTGGTCCTTATGGCTAATGTGCCCTACTTTGAAAATTCTGAAGCTATAGACAGCAACAGTTATCACTATTAAGTCATTCACAGTGTTTCATGCGATGGATCGAATTTGCTTTTCGTAATTGGTGAATTATTTATTCATTTTATTTTATTATATATATTTTATTTATTTGTTTATTTTTTTTTTTGCCAAAATCATGGATTATGTTGTTTTTAACCATGAATTCTACGAATAAAACAGTTCAAAAAAAAAAAAAAAAAGTCTTCAAAATATACTATATTGATTAACCCTGTAGCTCACAACAGGTCTGTCCTTAAAGGTTATTGCTAAAAACAAATTCCCCTGTAGGGAGAAAATGAATGGGATTTTACCATCCAGAACCCAAATGCTTTCATATAATAGCTTTCCGTGAAGACTATTCACTGAAAGACTATTCACTGAAAATCTTGACAGCTGTGGTCACTGTAAGGAACAGAGCAGCTAGGACATTTGCTATAAATAAATCCCGTCGCACTCTACAGAAGAAAGAGACTCGCGTGTTCTTTTAAAAACACAAGAGTAAGTTATTCATTTTGGGTGAGTGTTCCTTTAAGGAAGAGGAAGCAAGATTGTGAGATTGATAAAGTTACAATGAAGAGAGAGAGATGGTCCATGTAGTCCTATCGTCTCTTCTCCTCTCAGGACATGTCTTAGATTTCAGTGTGATTAGATAGTCAGGGATAGAGAGATGTTCTGAGGGAGTATTAGTAATTAATCACTACTGAAGCTGGGATTTCCACTCTCACTGTCTGGTCTACACACACACACACACACACACACACACACACACACACACACAACGTTCCTTTAACCATTCAACAAAGCACAAAGAGAAGGAAAAAACACCAGAAAACAAAATAAATAGAAATAAAAATAGCAAAACAATACAACAAAAAAGCATTAAGCAGAGGCTTAAGAGGCAAACGGTTCCCTTTGTGCCATGTGCTAATTATTACCGTGCCCATAATGGGCTGCAGTCTCCTCCATAGACGATGTCTTAACACCTATCATTACTGAATGAAAGGGTGACCATAAAAAAAAAAAAAAAAAAAGAACAGCGGACTCTGCTTACAGCTCTCCTACCACCCCTTCTCAATCTTTTTTTCTATTTTTATTTTTTTTATTTTCTGTACTATGAATAAATTTAGTCTGTCCCGGACATGAAAATGTCAAATACCTAAAATACACCTAGGCTAAATAGCATATTAATTTTTAATGCTCCTTCATCCTATGCTGCTATTCTCATATCTAGTATGTCTGCCAACAGCTGTTGCAGGCTCTCTCATAGGGGGATTTATAATCTATCTAAAAGTGTGCTGGAGCATTGTTCAGGAGGAGGAGGAGGAGGAGGAGAAGACTTTTTACTCATAGACTGCTTTTACCTCTTATTAAAAAAAAGAAGAAAAAAAAAGTAAATGCATAAATCATTACTGCATCTTTTTATTCTTTATTTTGATTTAAAGATCATACTTGTGATTTTTTTTAATTATCCAAATATGCAAAGTGCAATAAAATGCATGAAGATTTTAATCATGATTTGCACCCCAGTGATTACTTCTCAGGCTGGTTTTATTATTTAAAATCAGTTTATGTATTCAGTTTTCCTTAAAACCCGGGCTTGTCATCGGCTTGTCACCGGTAAGCTGTCACAATAAAATCTGCCATTAATTAAGTGAAGCTAAACAGTAAAACAATGTGAAAATTCAATCCATGAAATATTTAAAATATGTAAAAAGTAACATATAAAATATCCAACGATTATTCTGTACTAGAAATATTTTAAATAATAATCTTATATACATTGATACTTAATAGATGTATACGGTAAAAACAGTAGTATAGTGTAATATAATACAAAAAAAAAAAAAAAAAAAAAACATTTTGAAGTGTAATTTATTCCTGAATTTCAAAGCTGAATTTCATTCTAGTATGCTTCTATTGTGCTGGTTAATATTTATGAAAACTGTAATACACTTGTTTAGGATTCTTTGATGAATAGAAAGTTCAACCGCATTTATGTGAAATATTTTGTCTTCACTGTCACGTTTTATAGAATTGAATGTGTCCTGAATAAAAGCACTAATATTATTTTTAAGTAGTGTCACTACCCTTTACTTTTTGTAATATATAAAACAATTAAATAAAACTGACATACAACTGATATTCAAACTACTAGAGAAGACACACATGGAATCTTTCATCTCAAAATGTTCTAGCTCTAGTCTCCTTTACCTATCACATATCTTTTTGTATGTATTGAGACCTTAAATTAAAAAAAAAAAACTTCATGGTGGCCACATATGAAACATGTGACTGAAAAGGCTCGAACCAGATAGAAGAGCAAATTGGAGAAGCAATTGCTCTAAATTGGGCTTTTATATGTCATTTAGGTGTTCGGCTTAAAGACACATCGCAGGAGAAGATTACAACCGTTCAGCACAAAACGTGCCACTTCAAATGGACTGTCTGTTAGGGATCAGACTCTGGGATCAGTTAATCTCATCCTGACACTGATGATTTGAGACCAGCGGGTAAGTGAGCATGCTTCATGTCTTATCTAAGGACCGCTCAAGCGCGCAGATCTGGGATCAGCGAGCTAAACGTACGTCCCGTATCTGGTCCAGGAGCGGTGTCGCGTTACAACTACGAGAAGGAAGGGCCGAGAGGTGAACGTTGGCTTACCTGATCACTCTAACTGCATACTGGTCCGGGGCCCGTCAGGTTGAAGAGACCGTGACTCACCCCGCCACTGAGTCTGTACGGCAACAAGCGATGACAGCGGCGATGAGTCTTCACTCTGTCAGCAAGAAAGAAACAGAAAGAGAGAGAGAGAGAGAGAGAGAGAGAGTGAGGATGTCAGGCCAAATGTAACAAATTCACTGAATCACAGCAGTGGCGCAGAGGTCAAGGAAAAGCAGCCGAAAAAGGTTAAAGATGAAATCAAAGCCGTGGCTCAGAGCGCCGCTGAAAATCTATCCCAGCGAGGCAAGGCCACCGCTGACGCGCTCGGCAGACAAGAAGCTAAATACTGCACGCCACTCTGGGATCTTTCATTTTCAGCCGATCAATAAGGACTTATATTTATCAGGATTCCAAGCAGCTGCCACATCTGACAACCTCCACTTCATTTTCGCACTCCGCCCTCCCTCCTTCCCTCCCTCCTTTCCTCTTTCTCTCTCTCTCTCTAGCCATCCATCGTCCAGCCCGTCTTCAGTGGCCTCGTGCTAAATCTGGACCTATCGACCACCAAAGCGAAACGGGGGGCCTCCGGTACGGCTCCAGCCCTCACGTACAGCCACGTCCCCCTACTAATATTGGGTTAAGAAGCGTGCGTTTTGTCATTAGCCTGTTGGCTCGGGCCCATCTCCCTGCTCTCTTTGTTCCGCGGCACGCCATTGAAGCCTGCCAAGAAAATGGCGGCGCAAAACGCGTACACTTCACCACTTCGTTTCCCCCGCGCGAGCGCTTCCAAAACGCTGATATATTTAGGGAGGAAAAGCAAGGGGGAAAAGAAGAAACTCTCCAATTTAAATCATTCACAGAAGCAGAAGATTTGCTGAGAGGGCGGAGAAGGCCGAGTTAAAATAGCTCAATCTCTAATCATCTGTACGACAATATTTGCTGTGAGGCATTCTAAATAGATTATCGCTGGTCCATCTGCCTCATCACTGATTTATAAGGCGTTAAGCTGCTTTCCAAAGGCAAGGACTTCCTTTGCAGCTACAGTGGAAGGATTCTTGTTCGAATCAGGGCCAATGGCAGCTAAACAAGCCCGCCGTAGCTCGCAGTAAAGGAGTTTCTGCTTTCAGCGAGCGAGAGAGGGAGAGGAAATAAAAATAGGACGGCACTATCCGGTTTGGAGTCGCCACATGAAGCGGTTTGAATCCAAAAATTTTCTATCTGATTTTTTTTTTTTTTTTTTTTTACAAAGAGACAGGGAGGAGGGGAGGAAGTGAAAAACACACACACAAACATACACACACAAAACAAGGGACATCATTAACATATGAATACTGTATGCAAATGGTTAGAAGAGAGCAGATGTTGGCGCATTTAATTGACCTATATGTGAATTGCATCCAAACCTTCTACACGGAGTATGCTGAGTGTAACACTGGATGCCCGGCACTGGCTTCCTTACACAACACAAACAGGGAGGAAATGAGGGGAGGGAGTGTGCTTGAGAGAGAGAGAGAGAGAGAGAGAGAGAGAGAGAGAGACGGAAAGAGGAGAGAGAGAGAGGGGACAGAAAGAGGAGAGATAGAGATGTGTAAAGTGAGGCAGAGACAGATGAAGACAAAGAAACCCATGTCGGTAAACGGCACGGCCACAGAGATGCCTAAACGCATCGGCTGTCAGCTCCTTGCGTCTCTTATGGATGACATCACTGAAAATCAATCACGCCGTGGCCTTTGGGGAACATGAGCGTCGCTGACAGGTTATGAGCTGCAACCTGTGTTGTCTCCAGTTTATCCTCCTTAACTCTAACTTGAACTCCCACACTATACCACCGTCGCTCTTTTTCGTCAAGAGACAACAATATAACAAGAAACAGGGGGCAAAGGGGTGGAGTCATAGCGCTTCTGTTGCTAAGTTTTGCATGGGTGAACTATAAGAACCACAAATGCTAATTTAATCTGGGCTTTGCCCTTTCTTTCCCCCCTTTCTCCCTCCTGCTCGGGAATGTCATTAAATTGTATTAAACAGCCTTTTGTCCACAGGGCAAGGACCACCCGATATATGATAATACATTAATGCCCTGGTGCTACAGCCACTGAGCTGAGACGCTCTTTAAGGCCGCGGGCTGAGCGGCAAACACATGGAGCGCTAGTCTGAGTGCGCGAGTTTGTATGTGCACAAGTGTGCATGAGAGAGAGAGAGCGAGAGAGAGAGAGAGAGCGAGAGAGAGAGAGAGTGAGAGAGGCTGGCTAACAAGTGTGACACATACTAATAGAAACATACCTAATAAATTACAAGCTTTCAGGGTCTGGCAAGCTGACATTTTCTCTGTGAGCGGGACAATTTCATATCTGCGGAGCAGGGGAGCAAATTGCATCACGTGGAGATTGCTGGAAGATTAGCATAAAAATTAACACTTAAATTTCAGCTTATTGTCAAGCCTTCTTCTGCTCTTTCTGCAAAACCAACAATCAATTCCTCTTAGGAATCTGATTAGCTTCCATGATGCTTATTATCCTAGTCATGTTTCCGCGTCGCCATCCAAGACTTCTGGACTATTTGTTAAAATAGAATTAAGAAGCTGATCAATCCATAGGTGTCTCTCATGCGCATAGCTTTTTGCACATTTTCTTTTTGTCCGGCCCTTTTATCTGCAGACACTCATTAAACATGTTGATTAATATGCCATAGATCGCAGAGAAGTATTTTACATTTAGATGGTTTATTATTTATATGTTAAGCCCAGCTGATGCAGCTGAAAAAAATAGCATTAAATGCAAAATAAATAAATATAGCTGATTTCATCATTTCTTTCTTTTTTTCTTCCATTTTAAGCTTTTTCACTGATAATATTACATTATGCATATGCAAATAGCTCCAGAATTTTAAATATCTGAATTCAGAGATTGGTTATAAGGACATCTCAAAATAAATAAGCATGACATGCTGCTACTACTACAACTAATAATAATAATTACGATAGTTGCATTATTTTAATATTTTAATAAATATATTTATTGTTGAATACTACTAATAATAATGATGATAAGGAAGATAATTATTAATAAATTATTACTAATTAATTTAACATTGTAAGAAATATATCAAATTATGTAGCTTATGTACTTGTGTGTAATAATAAAAATAGTTTTTAGTAGTAGTATTAATTTATTATATATTTTAAGAAAGGCATGAAACTATGTAGCTTAAGTGTTTTTGTTCAGTAATAATAATAATAATAATAATAATAATAATAATAATAATAATAATAATAATAAAGAAGAAGAAGTTAAGCTACAAGAAGGAGAACAATTATCATTTATAATTTATATTATTAATTTATTCAGCATTTAAAAAAAGTAAACAGATACTTAAACACTGTAACAGGACATGCCGTTGTTATTATTATTATTATTATTATTATTCATAATTACAGCATATCCTGTTTTGAATTTGTTAAAGCCCAACGGTATAAACGCATCACCATTTCCTCCCTCAATTCCGGCATGTGTAAAGTCACGGTATTCATGTTGACTCTTTCAGTGAAAGCTGTGAAAGTCATCATGCATTTTCAAAAGCCTTCATACTGCTGTAGTGAAATATCTGTCAATACAGTCCTATTAAAATCACTGCACAAGTATGTAGAGATGAGCAGCGTGCGCTCTGGGTGGCTTTCCAGGTGGAGAGAGAGGGGCTTCATTTTGTTTAAACAAATTCTATTTCATCGCATCCAGATGTCTTTAAGCGCAGTCCGTTCTCCGTGTGCACACTCCAAGATCCACAAAAAATGTATACAAACATTTATTCATAACGGCATGCCTCTTCTCAGACTGAAGAGTTGTCATGGTTCCCTCGACTCTGTTTCAGGGGTAAACTAAGTGTAATGTGAAGCAAAAACAGTGTAACGTGATTAGCCAAAGCACGCCGCTTCTGTGACCGGGTTCCTTGTTCTCTAGCCAGGCGTCTAGTCAGGGAACGTGTGTTTGTCGTGTGGCCCACAAAAGCTGGTTGGGCTCAGGCCTTGAGGAGTGCCAAGGCTGCCCTGTTACGCCATTACCTGAAGTTCTTGGACTAAACTCGAAATTCATCGAAAAAGTGAATATATGACGTGGATGACAGCTCATAACCCCCACAAACTCATTTTGTGTCTCTTTTCCTAGCCCTGCCTCCTCCCTGTCCTCTATTCTTATGTTAACATGGATAATAGGAATGGGCCACCCGGCAGTGAACTTTAAAACTTAAGTCCATGCTCAAGGAAAATAATCCATTTTTTGCCATACCCTGATGAAACTTAACTCACTTCAAACTTTATGTGTGGGCCCTCTATAGCTCTACCAATACATCTGCTGACTCCTTAAAGCATATTACTTTTCACACGGCCTAAAAATAATAAACGTGCACTTAGCCGAGCTGTTTTCTCGTCCTAATGCCACACAATGGCGGGGAATAATTCAAAAGTCTTTAAGTTCAGAGTAAACACTCCGTGCCTTTGTTGATTGTACAGCTATTTCGGCTTCTTTCTCTCTCTCTCTCTCTCTCTCTCTCTCTCTCTCTTTATCTCCTCCCGAGCTTGTTGTGTTTTTACAATACACCCTTCCTTCACATCTGAGCAACACACCTCACTGCCGTTTAATAGGTTAAATCCCGTAGTATGGAGAGTCATATTTTAAACCGGTGGTTTATTTTTATGAGCGGGTGTAATTAACGCAGCATGTCCTATCTCTTAGTCATCGATGCCAAGGTCTCTATTTAAACAACTTTATTGTGAAATGTTTGCATTCTCAGCATTCGCCAGGCCACACACAGATTATTATTTCATACTTCTCAGCGACGCTCTGAAACGTTTACGCTTTCCAATGGTTATTGTTTTTGATTACGGCTCTGTGGATGAATCACTCTTGGGGAGGACTGACTAGAAAACATGTTTACACAGGGCCAAGTGTGAACCTGAAGGCCTTGCTCAGGCCAATTGAAAACTCACCACCTGATTTATGAAGCAAAGATTAAACTATTTATGTGCAAGCAGTCTGAGTTGTTTAATTTCTCTGCTTGAGGCCTTCACTTTGTTATTTCGATTTTTTTCTCTTTTTTTTTTTTTTGGTTGCAGAAGTACACACGTTAGACTGTCAAGCATATTTATTGCAATGGAACGTATGAATAAGCATGAAGGAGAAACCAGAAATGTAGTTTCATGCATTAATAAAATTATTCTTTTCTCTTTTTTTGTCCTCATGCATTTCTGCAGACTTTTCTTACCAAAAATGCTTTTAACTGCTTTAACTCATATTTGTTTTGCATATTATTATTATTATTATAAATAATTGAATTATAATTATATGTTTTTAAACAAAAATACTGTGGGAGAAAAAAGAGACAACCACCTTCCTCACTTTTAATAAGACTCAGATCTTGTTTGTCTCAAGTTTTACCAAAACAACTAAGCAAAACTAAATTTAAAGTGAATCAATTTATTAAAAATTTATATAAATTTATCTAGTTTATTTCTTACCAATATTGGCTCCTTTTATTTCATATTATTATTATTATTATTATTATTATTATTATTATTATTATTATTATGCCATTAAAATGTATTTATTATTATGCCATTACTACTGCAAATATGACTTTAACATTAATAATAGAAATCGAAGAAGACATTATAATGATGATTTACTTTTCAACTTTTTAAATGTAAACGGTGGAAGAAAGACTCCTGAGCTTGTTTGTGTTGCGTTTTAACAGTTCAAATGAACTTACAGGTAAAAGCAAATTTATTTATAAATGAAACTGACATTTCAGCAAAAGTGTTAAAAAGGCATCCGCACTCCTTTTATGATGGAATTTAAGTACAGCAGAAACTGAACAAATTTGAAATACCACCAATTTGCCCAAAATTATTTTAACAAGTTACAGCTGTTACAGAACATGCAGGTGTATAGGAAAAAGTAAAAAAAATCTTTTGAAATATCCCAGTGGAACCTAAATAAGTACCCCCTGGGGTACACATACCCCTGGTGGGCTCTGCATTGTTAAAGGCAGAAATGAAATATGGCCTTGAAGACACGACACTGAGCCAGATCAGATGGCAGAGCAGATGTGTTTTAACAATGCCTTCTCCTCAATGATGCGCCCTGTGCCACCACAAACATTTTAGGACTTGCATTGTTACACAGGTGCTTTCTCCGAGCGCACGAGACAACAGAGCACCAGAGGCACGCGCCACACCGACCACACCATTCACACTTAATAAACCTCATGCTCGAGCCTCCAGGGTGATGAGGTGGGAAGGCTGAGATGGACGCGACAATCTGTGAGCTAACCACACTTCGACATATGGTAAAGGTCCACAGGCCTCCCTTAATCTGTCCATCAAACCGGCTACTCTGTTTCCCCACTGAAACGTGAGAGCATTGCATATACCGTCGGCAAGACCAACGCTGGCGTACGCTATTAACCCAGTATAATGATACTTTATTCTTTCACGCTGAACATTTTCCTCCTTCCTATGAGTTCTGAGATCCTGCCGGTAGGAATAACCTCAAGAGAAGCCCTGAAAACCCCAGCCCATAACCTCAAAGCATGATATCGCTTCATCGCCTTGCCCGTTCAGAGCAGCTCCGGGCTGTGCAGTGGCGTGCAGATGGGACTTCAGAGGTCTGTCATCTTTTGATTAAGAAAAGGAAATGATTTCACTTTAAAGACATTCCTCATAGCCACCACGGCCACAGCATAGACTCTCTGCTACTCTCATTCAGTCCGCATGCTGTAATTCTTTCCCCTGCACTATATACTGTTAAACTTTAGGATGATTGTTACCTGTCCGCCTGTAGCTGTCAGGAGACGGACTGTAAAAAAGCAAGCAAACCAATTCAGGTTAACACGAGCGAATCCATCCCTGCTTTTATTGTCAGGCTCTTACGACAGCGCGCGGCAAATCAGCTCAGGGACCTGACCTTGGGTTAAGTGGGGCACTGTGCCATTTCTTCACGACCTCAGGCTTGTTAAGCGAAGAGATAGGGAGTCTGGGAGCACGGGGGGAGGTCTCAGAGATTGAGACGCAGACATGGAGCTCCTCCATAAACCCGCAGAGACAGACCGAGAACCGTCTCGCCCGTCACATTAAAACGTCTCTCAGCAACACATCTGCACATGAACTACAAATCACGCCTGGCCAGCGCTAAAGCTGAGGGGGAACTGTAAATGTTTCAGGAGACACAGATAAAAAACTCACTGACCCATTGCTAGGGTCCCTGTGTGAGTCCGGTCGTGTTTCGAGTCTTTGATTTCTCTGACTGCATATGAAAGCGCCGGCCAAGCATCTGCTGTCTGAGCTCTGATCTAATACTTACCGATGACGTCTACTTCATATGAGGATTTTATCGCAGATATCAGTGGATTGGTTTGCATTACATAGTATAAAAAATAATTCGTAAAAACATTAAAATACTAATGCCATATTCATCACAACCGCAATATTAATCACTTTTTATTTCATTTTATTTTACTGCCAGTAATACAACTGGCGAGAGGAGAAGGAAAAGGAGAACAGGAAATGTCAGAAGCTGAATCAAACTCATGCTGACTACACACACACACTTCAGTTCAATGTACCAACTGGCATCTCTCTACTTTTTTTTTTTACCTCACACTCCCTCTATTATCCAAGGGATCGAGTCAGGCAGGTGTCAGAGCTGAAGCTGAGACCACCGGCATGATAGTCCCTCACCTCAGTCCAGGAGAAACAGATCGAAGTGCTTACCTGCCTGCTGCCGACTAGGCACTTTACACACCAGGACAACACACTGAAACCAGAACCACCTCAACAAGAAAACTCAGTGGTGTTGAGTTCACACACCGATTGCTGTTTGTCTAATAACACATAGCAAAGTGTTAGCTGGTGAAAATATACATTTGAGGCACACGTCCAGGTCAACGGCCAAGCCAGCTTGTGTTTGAGTCACTTGCTTATGTGTCCTATCGATTGCACCTGGTCCCAACGTATTATTCAAACATTCTCAATATTTAATCACCAGCCCAGACCCCACCCTACAGCACACTCCCAAACAAACTGTCCAAAACAGAAGGGTTTCATAAGCACTCTCCCTTGCATAAACACACACAGGTGTACACTTGTGAAAAACTCTCCCTCAAACTGCGCGCATTCTCATCTTTCTTCTGTTGAGCGAACCACAACACGCACACACGCACACGGTTTATGAGTGCAGGCCATCTAAGAATCATATAACATGCCTCACACACATGAAGCTAATTAAACATTATCGCACTTCCTGTGACAAAACATTCATTAAAACTGCACACACACACTCTCGCAAACACACACGAGTGAGTACGCACTTCAAATGCCCACCCAACCCACGACAGTTCTGTTTGACCTTGCGCTGCCATATTCATTACATCATTAAGTTACCTCTTCATTAACTTTTCATTATTTATGGGGGCTTTTGGGGAGGGGGACCTTTATCAAATACTATCTTTTGTTGAGCTCACAATGTGGAGGCAGACCCCCTCGAGAAATCGTCTGCCATGCCTCACTGCCAACAGGAGTATCAGCCTTGAACTCTGTCATTTCAGAGCTTAAATCCAGCTCCCCAGACCAGGGACAAATGCAAACGTGCAACAGAGACGGAAAAGCGTCGCACAGACGTATTCCCTGTAAGATTACAGGCACAAACAAAGGCCAAAACGAACTGCGTAACTTCTTTAATAAGCAGCGAGACTCTGGAATTAAAGATGGGTTTGGTTCGTTTGTTTTCAAATTGCAACAATGTTTCGCTTTTGCTGCTGTATTTCGGTTCCATTGTGTCGTCGATGTTTTGGAAAAAGAAATCAATAGACAATGCCATTTGAGTCATGCAAACATCGCTGACTACAGATAAACATATTTGTGTTCCCTACCCTTACACGAGCACCATTCTGTTCCCAAGGCGTATCGCGCTAGCTGTCATTAGCGAACCATCGGCCCCTCCACCGCCGCAGATTGCCTTTTTAAAAAAGTCTGGCTGCCGACCATTTCACATCGTTGGCCAATTATAAATGGCAAATCACAATCAAGCCGATTTTTCCCTTCCCCCCAGAAACACTCTACTCTGGCCTGGCTCCATGGCTGCTCTTGAATAATAGGGTGATAGCCCTTTGTGTGACAGCCTGCGCGGGCGTCGGGTATTTTACACATTCATGTGACGGATCCTGGGCTCAAACGGGCCCGCTCTTCAAACGCCGCCTCGCCTCAGCCAAGTCTCTAGCCTTTCGCCGAACACACATCCGAACGCTAATAAATGGCTTCCTTCCCCAACCTACCCCTATCGGTCGGTATTAATCTGCACACACGAGACAGGTGACAGCAATAAATGCTGCGAAAGTCTGCGAAGCGCCCCGAAAAAGGAATAAGAAAGATGATTTCAGATCAATGCTGAAGAGGGATCGGAGACAGCGGAGGAAGCTATTAAAGTGTATTAGGGCCGAGCATTAGGCTTTGACTGATAGGGCCCTCGCTGACTTCCAGTATCGCGGCTGTACAGCGCCGAGCGCGTGCGTGTGTGTGGGTGTGCGTGCTGTGAGCTCTCTCTCCATCCACACTCCATCCCATGATCATTCGCCAATTACGGAGAGCTAATGCATCCAGAGCCTAGAATCCCACCCCAAAAACGAGGGGGGAAACTCTCCAGGGACCTGCTAATAATATAACTTAAAACATGCTGAGAGAGAGCATTATGCGCAAAATGGAAATCAAAAAAGAAAAACAGTGTAATTTAAACTGGGGCAAGGCTGGAATGGGTTTAACTTACAAATGGTAAATTCTCTATCTTTTTATCTCTCTGTCACTCACTCACTCAGCCTCTCAGTAACACTAGCACCATGAACCAACACATTAGCCGTAGAGGGGGTCTGAAGACTGCAATAGGAGTCCAGCTGTTGGCTGTGAATAAGCTGAGGAGCAGGTTGGGATGAAGCGGCTGTGAGAGCCACATATTGTGTAGCTCACATGCAACCATTAAACGCCGTAATGTCTTTAAAGTCTTTCGAAAAAACAGACACATTTTTTCTTCCTTTTAGGTGTTAGCTTTAATCTCTCTCTGAACCGTGTATCCATAACTAGATCACTTTAAATAACATTTTACAAACTAGACATCCTCATATTTTAATTTCCCACAATAATTGTTGGTAATTGTGTTACGCGAACGTTTTGTTCTCTGTGGCTGTAACATTCATCCAGAAAACACCAAGCGAACACATCTTTTTAGTTCTCAAATTCCAAAATCTAGTTGTGCATCATTAATTGTGCACTAATGGTCAAATTGTTTGACAAATCAACACTAACGAAATGTTTTGTAATTCACTCGCATCCGAATTATATGTGGTAACAAATTTCACTCCGCGAGGTAAAGCTGGTCGAGCGATATTGCCACACTGCTTGATTTGAAAATATGCTCAATCGTGCTACTGACAATGGACCTTTTTGCAAGCAAAATCTCACAAAATACTTTGTTAATGTGACAGATCAAAATGATTGAGTCTGATTGGTACACACAGAACTCTGACAGTAACCCGCTTTACTCATTTGCACAAGACATAGCTCTATTCTCCCCGCCCACTAAAAAATAAAAATAAAAAATGATATATAAAGACAAGCCAGAGTGTTTTAGTTTTAGTAAGTGTTTAATTTTTTGAACAGCTTCTGTCTTCAAAATAAAAACAATTAGACTGAGAAACAGTCGAGTCCGGCGTAATTGAACTGTTGATCTGTTAATTATAAGTAGAGTGACAAGCCACTGTTTATAATATCTACCCTACTATCAGAAATGAATAGTGCAGAACTTCTAAAGGGCCTAGAATAATGGATTTAAAAAAGTCAATCTCTCACTAACACACTCAGACAAAAGCCCTTCTCACTCTGCTTGACGTTATGCCCTAAGACTATGTTTTCCAAGCAGCTGGCTTGCTGAGAAGAGGTGTGCTGATATATTCTAATCAGTTCTTTAGCCCGTCTGATCCAATGGTTTGTGAGCCTATTTGTCGTTTTATCATCAAATTGCTCAGTAGAACAGAATGTTACCGTCCTCCCTCAGAATGCCTGCGCCCCTCGCTCCGATTTTTCCTCAGCAGGCTGAATAATTATCTGTTGTTATGATTTTTCTTCCTCTCACCATCATTCTTAGTTTCTTTCATCGGTATGAGTTTCTGAATTTTTGTGGCGCTGTAGCTTTAGGACATTAAATCAAGTGTTAAATCCAAATAAGCAGGTGCAAATGACAAGCAGAGAATGTAAAGCATGTGTGTGCGTGCGTGTGTGTCAACCGCAAACCGTCCCACGGTACGCCTTCTCTCTACACTTCATCTACAGCATTATAAAGTCACATGAGGATTACTCATCTCCTTCTCCTCTTCCATCTACCTCTCTCCTCCTCTCCTTCTCCATGTCTGCAGAGCGCTCAGTCATATTCCGAGACATAATCCAAGTGAATATTGGAGAGTGGTGGCGGAGTTCAGATTGGATCTGTGTAGCGCTGACAGACTACATCATCCGGGAGGGCCTCTAAGCCCCAGTGAAATAGTTGTGTCTGCCGCACAATATTACTGTCATGCTCCTCAATGTGTCCCCCCCTCCCTTACAAGCAGACGCTCTGAGATTCCACACAAACACAGACCCATGGACTGTGTGAAAGTGCAGTATTTATATATATATATATATATATATATATATATATATATATATATATATGCACTGAGACACATACAAAGTATATCCATTTATATAATAGAGATTGGAGGGTTATATTTTCGTCAGAAGTGACAAACAATACAAATATTCTGCAAATTTGCAAATTATGCGTAATGTATGATGGGAATGATACCATAACTGCTATAGTTTCTGTAAAGTACATCTTATAAAACATATATATGAAAAAAACTATTTTTATAACTATTTTTCAAAATTGTGTTTTTTCATTGTGTATTATGATTAATCTCAATCAGATTGCATTTGGCTTATTTTAATTAGGTTAAAAAATAACTAAAAATACAGCCAACTAACACAATAAGACACATGATGGAAAAAAACTAAACTTGATTTGTTATGTATTTGTTCAGATTAGTATTGTTTTTAACATTTTATCATTTTGTTATATATTTTCCTATTTTAAATTTAAGAAAGTCTGGATCTGGGGCAAGAGTACACCAAAATAATTTTGCAAAAATAGGCAAAAACATGAAGAGAAGCAAAAAGAAAAAAAAATATATATAAGTCTGCATAGTTCTCTTGGAAATGACATTCTAATTAAAAGTGTATTGTTTGTGAAGAAACAAACGCCTGGTCATATAAATACAACCTTTAGTACTTTTTGGTGTTGATAGCATTCTTATGTATCTGGGAAATGTAAGAAAAGCACAATGTGTTAAGACCAATAAAAGCTCTATGTCTGTTACCCGAGTTACAAATGTTCTCTTGGCTTATGGAGTTTCCATTTCCTCTTTGAGTCGGTTTGATCAGTTAATAACATTAGATCACTTCAACTCTCTAGCGCCTGTTCCCCCACTTTGAATCCCCTCAAGGTGGAACTATTGAAATGATACGGAGTCACTTTGAAGGGAGGCGGTTTGCTGGAGTGGGTGTTACTCCAATGTACATGATTACTCATGAGCGAGAGCTGAATATGTATGCATGAGGATAAATGATGTCATCTCGCATTAGTATAGAGAAAAGGGACAAGAGAGGAGAGAGATGGATGGAGGGAAAGAATAAAGCAGAAGGAAAGAGGGAGGGGGACTGTAGGGAGTGTGACAGAGGCTCTTGGGAAAGGGGACAGTGTGTCATATGAGCTTCAGAGTGAGAGGCCTTTATCAAGCGAGGCATGAGATGCAGTTGAGACTGTCCCGCGCAAATATGGCAACCACCTGCTCACCATTGCTCTGCGTCTGCAAAGAATTAATTTGGAGTTTGGGGTAATTGTAACAAAAATACAAAATCTGGCTGCGTCACATTCATTTCTCTTGGCCTGGCGGCGTTTAATTCGAAACAGGTCTTTTGGGGGGACGCTTGTTCCTTTCTGGAGGGATTGCAGCAGGTTATTTGCCCGGGAGAGATGGCCGACAAGCGCTTATATCCTGTCCGGGTCGCCTCATACCACTCTAGCTTCACATTCCACACATCGCGGATAAATACGGAGGACCGTGCCAATGTTGCAGCTGCGTGCAGATCAGGAACCTTTAAGGACGTACTTTAAGGAAGCAACTGGCCTATCGAACAGTTGTCCAACATAATTACCGCATCTGTGTGTGTGCTTGTATATCAGTGTGCGCGATATTCTTTGAGACTAAGCACCATCAGTGTCTATCTATATGATTGAAGGTGTTGACGCGATGCTGTGTGTGCGCATGCACTGGGAAAACCAACTGAATATTTCATCATGCATGAGCGTGTGCGCGTGTGATTGAGTGTGTGTATATCTCCTGATTGAGATTGGTTTGACTGGCTGGGAGGGAACAGATGTCAGCATGTGTCGACTGCCAGCAAGACTGAACAAAGCCAATCGCATCGTCTCCCAGTCCAAGAGCACTAAAACAAGGGACCTGCAAAACCATGGCCTGATATTAGCTGTCAACAAAACATACAACAGCACACATGTGTGCTCGCACATAAAAAAAAAAAAAAAAAAATCTAGCATCTAAACTTTTCCATTTGCCCAGAATGGATTTGGAAATGCAATCAATTGGCATTGTTCGCCAGACCAAGCTCATAGCGCGCAGAATTTGTTACCGTTCCCCGTGTTGTTATTTACTAGGTAGTACTCCTGTGTGACCGCATGATTAATTAACATAGAACCACGAATTGCGTTAAGACCCAAACTGGTAATTTATGGCCCTATCTCATACACACATGGTCAAAACAAAGCGTTTAAATGGTTATGGAAAATATGAGTCATTCAGTGAGGCATGTTCATCAGATATATGAGACAGAAGTTATGAGAGGACTGCACAAGGACAACATTCTGCTCACTGATGCAAACGGTTAACATTAACACACGTGCAAATACCATAATTATGCGCTATTTTTGTGGAGATGCAAAATATCACATGATCAGTTTTCATAAAACTTTGAGGGGTATCAAGAAAATGTCAGTGAAATGTTTCAAATCGGGTGAGCGTGGAAAGGAAAGGAAAACTGAATGACTCTTGTTTGGTACTAATGTGTGTTGACAGCTTATGTGGTATTTTTATTCTTTCAGGTAAAGCTCTTAATGACAGCTCTTACAAGGTTGTGCGAGTTTCTTCTTGGTCAGGTTTTTGAATGGTTCTCATTGTATCGATAATGACACCTCTTCTTCTGCATCAGGAGACATGCACACATAAATATACCCACACTGCGAGAGGAAGAGAGAAAAAGAGAGCTTCTGATGGGAAAAAAAAATTAAACGACTGTAAATACTGGCTTAGTTTAAGGGAAGACGGTCTTCGTCTCTTAGATTTCAGAGTTACTGCTTCACGAGGTCGTGTGAGTAACATTTGGAAGGATGCATTACGGAACTATTAGCTTGACATCCAACACCAGAGACACATGCAGGGGCAAGGAGAGAAAGAAGAGCGCAGAGAGAAAAAGAGAGAGAAAGTGAGGGTGTGATGTGCCATGACAAAATGCATCATGGGAGTTGTGTGCATAGAAGTGTGCACGACAATATGTCATGCCTCTCCTCTCTCCTTATCTTCTTATCGCCTTTAATTATTTATTTTTGATCAGTCAGCCTGTCTTGTCGCTGAGAGGACAGCAGAGGTTAACTGGTGAAGTAGGTTTCCCAGGTGCACATGTTGGGATTGGCGAATTAAAGGAAGCCCCTGTTAGAGGGGCTGTTGTATCGACTGTTGTGCATCCAATCGAGCATGTTCGTAATGACATGCTGAAAGAAGTGCGGGAAAAACTGGAACATGAAAAAAAAAAGAGAGACAGAGGAGAAGACGTAAGAAAAGCATACCAGATGCCTTGGATGACAGATTGCTGGAGTGCAACCCCATCAATGGATTTCTCTTTCTAAAACTGCTTGTAAGAGGATGGGTGACTGTTTGCAGCGGTGGGAAATATTTCAGTCGAGACCACAGGCGATAGATTTTGGCTTTTACGGAGATCCCAAAGCGGCCCGTCCATTGTGGCAGACAGCAACGCAGCCCAGTTGCACACATGTGTTCCAACTCTGGTGACCTCTTAACTTCACCACATTGTAAACCGCACTCCATCTCCCTTAAGACTTTTACAGCCTGCTAGGGGTGCATAACCCTGGGGTTAAAGAGCAATCTGTAACTAATTAGCCATTTGACTGCCAGTGCTGGTTGCCGAACAGGAAGAATTAAGTGGACTGAGGTAGGACGGTGGTGACGGGGAAAAGGCAGCAGGTGGAAAAAGCTGGGATGTGGAGTTTGATTTGGGTCTAGATTATTTTTAACCACAGAACCTGGTTACAAAGGCATGGGCTGTCGTTTATGGGCCTCCTGGTGTGGTCCCTCGGTAATGACTGCCAGACCTGGAGCAGACAAGCTTTTTAGTGTTCACCAGTGTCTGAAGCATGCAGTACGTTAACATGCACAGTTATAATGGAGCTACAGTGGGTTTTGTGTAGTCAGGCTGCAGTCTTCAGTCCATCTGTGTATGCATAACACACTTCAAATGTGAATATATGAAGGATTAAATAAGGAGGATTAAAAACTAGGTCTGTTAGCGTGACTTTAAAATAACACTACTATTGTATTAATCGCACAGAAGCTCCCAATTGGTAATCAAAATATTAGAATTTGATTTCTCTCTGTTAATGTCTTACAGACTTCATTTTTGCTTGGATGTGCAGTCTAAATCAGAACCAAAACTGTTGCAACTTCTGTTACCTTGCAACTTTAACATTCATATTGCACTTGTTAAAAAATAGAAACAGAATGAATTGTCACAAAAAAGGAACAGATAAAGAAGCAGATCGTGTGCAGCAAAGCTGCTCATTTGCATGAGCACATGATCTGCTCAAATGTACGATTGGACTAAAATATTTACAAGACATTACAAAAAGACAGATCATTGCTTCAGTACAACCTAAATCACACTTTTAAAATACATGTAAATGTGCAGACCGAAGGGAAAAAAAAGAAAGACAGAAAGATACTATGAGACAAGCCTATGACAAATGGAGAATTTAGCAAGGAAGAGGAAGAATGGGTAAAAGAGATATAGGGAAAGCGAGGCATGACGGAAAAAGACATTTGTGTGGGATGGAAAAACAAAGAGATGAAGAAAAAGGGAAAGGAGGTATTGTTAGGCAAAAGAGAGAGATGAATATAGATGGAAGGAGAAGGGAGAGAGAAGTGCAGAGCAGGCCTTGTTGGGGCTGGGCTTCTGCCCCTCATCCATCAGCGTATCTGTGGAGGGATCAGGGCCGTGCAATGAGCCGTGGGCACCCTTACACATGTTGACACTCCTCAAAATAAGATCCATTTACCTCCAGCCTGCCGTTCCAGCTGCAAGCACACCCCTCACTGGAGGTAAGACCCCCCCTTTCCACCACTAACCCCCACCCCACGTCTCAGATGGTCTCGGCTGCCAGGTTATCTATGTTAGGTGAGATAAAGAAAACTGAAAGAAAGTGTGGGGCACAAAAACTGTTACTCTAATAATCTTCAGATGACCTGAGTGCACTGTTCCCCTACGCAAGATTGCGATAAAGGTCTCTGTGAGTTCTCAATACTGCAGTCTCTGGTTTGAGCTACTTTCCAGAAAGAGAGGAATACCGTGATTCCATCTACGCGGCCACTTCGGTCCTATCTGCTTGGAATATAATGAGAGCAGAATTAGCTCTGGACTGTTTCGTTTTGCGTCCATATTCAGGGCTGATTACTTTCATTATCATAGATCTATCAGCCTTTTATTTTTCCTCATCAAGTTGCAAATTTGGGTCTTCTTGTCCACTGTCCAGCCACTTTCACACCACCCTAAATGACTAATGATGCATTTAACTGGAGAATTAGCAGCAGAGTGGAGAGAGAGAAAGAGCGAGAGATGGCAAGAGAGAGAGAGGCATGTATTAACGCAACGTCATACCTCCATGAAAATGGAGTGCCTAAGGAAAACAAAAGAACAAATCAGAGAGAGAGAGAGAGAGAGAGAGAGAGAGAGAGAGAGAGAAAGTGAGAGAGTTGTTGGGCGAACGGGAATGCGTCAGATAATGAGACATTTCTTTTACCCACCAGCCCTGTGTGTGTGTGTGCGGTACCACGATGATACGCCTGTTTTCCCCCGGCCCCCATTATCAGTGCACTTGAACCCAGGCTAACAATGAGTTCATAGAGATTGAGAAGTGCCGAGCCCTTAATTGTATGTATTTAGTCACGCAAACAGAGGCAATGGCCTGAGAATGGCTAGTTAGCCAATGACATCATTTGAGCTTTGGAGTCGACTCAATGGACCCGTAGCAAATTTGCACAGTGGCAAACGTCTATCCATCGCCGCTATGGAGGAGCAGCATGGTGTCTCTCCAGATCAATGTGGTCCTGTTGGTTGTGTCTTGAGATTTACCACACAGCTTTGCTTTAAGGTCTCAGATGTCTCCCAAGTGACTTTCTACTCCACTTCTTAACCGTCTCTGTCTTCTGGCTTTTTTTAAGTACTTGCTTCGTTCTGTTGTGTGTGGCGGTGTGTGGAGTGCGTGATCTGTCAATCAATGGCTCTAGTCAGTGGCGGCGGTATGGAACCGCTGATCGCATCATGATGTTAGTGTGCCTGACTTGCTCTGCACAAAGGAAGAGGAGCACAAGGCTTCTCAAGCAGAGATGTCAGCACTCGAAAAATCAATCACCATCTGGGCTCTTCTCTTCCCAGACTAGAGGGAGGGAGAGAGAGAATGAGACGAAAAAGAAAGAAAAAATGGAGGAAAAAAGAAACGGAAAGGACCAGCTGAGAGGCGCAAAATTGTGGCAATGTTGTGGCAACGTTGTGGCAGTGTGGCAATCCACCCATTAGGCATTGTGAGAACGACGCACATTAGCCGCAAGCAAGGTCACACAAAGCAAACACAGATTAGGCGAAAGAAAGCAGCGATTCGTCTGCCTGACTAACACCTTGGGACCTGGGGGTCATTGGGTTTACCACCGATTTTTTTGTGACTCCTTTTACAATTTTTTCCTTTTTTTTGCACATTTCTTTCCCATCTGCTATGCGGCTACGCTTCTTTATCAGACACTTTTAAATGTAAACTCCTCTCTGTTCCCTTATAAACACAAAGATAAATACTTTACGCAGACGGCGCCTCTTTTAAAGACCCCTACGGGTGGCTCTGCATTCGCAGAGGGGTGTTGGGACAGCGGCGTGATTTTTGCAGCAGCGTTGCCTCTTTTCAGTAGCACAGCTGTGTGAAAAATACCAGTTAGAAAGGGTGCTGAGGCAGCAAAAGCATTTAATACTCAACAAACAGTTATCTAAGCCCATGTCCAATAACCAGACACCACTGTAATGTGACCTACATACTAAGTGAATAAGAATTTTTACATCAGGGAGGGGCTGAGGAGAACAGCACAGAGCACAGCTCATTCAGCTGACAGTAATTAAATAGCAAGTATTCCTTTTCACTGCCCTTTTGCCTCTCTCCCAGCTAAGAAAGTATAATGTAACAGAACATATTGTGCCCTTCTCTGCATTCTTTTTTCCTCTCTCTCTTGCTTTCTTACTACTACTTTCTCCGCCTCCCAGCTCTCTGTCTCCTGCTTAACCTCAGCCAGATTTAATTAAATGAAAAATTGGAATTTGATTGTTCATTTGATCTTTTGCTTTGTGGCAGTGTATTGTAGATCGTAAATAGTTGCACAGGTGCATGCAACATTCAGACGTTTTTTGGTTTCTTTTTGTCATTTAAACTTTGTAGACCTCCAACATAAATACAGACGCTCACTTGCTTTCTCTGGAAGACGGGTGGCAGAGTGAAACCTCAGCCCTGCCGTAAGATCAGGTAGGCCCTTTGCAGACAGACCACTGAAAGATGATGAAAGAGGGGAAATGAACGTACGGCGAAGAGCGGGCTGCCAGGAACAAAGCAGGTGTCCATATTAATGCTCGGCGCGCTCTTGAAAGCCCTGCCGGTGAGGCGGGTGCAAAGAGCAGAGTCAGGAAAAAGAAAGTTTTACCCCCCAATTAGATGAACGAGAAGTCACTGGGTTGTTAACTTTCAGTCAGAGTGAATCATCGCAAAAGAAAACTCCTCTTTTAGGTTCTTCCAAACAATGACACTCATAGCCGCTTATGTTCTTTAACATTTCACGTACGATGCTTTTGAAAGTGTTTTTGGTGAAACTTTGAGGGGGCGACGGGGGCCGGGAGAGGAATAACACACAGGCTGTGTGGCGCAGGGCTATATCGGACTCGAGTTCAAAGACTAAGAGTCAAACATCTCCAAATACAGCACTGAGTGATGCAAATGATGCGTTTAGCACAAGGCATAACATGTTCCCATTTGGAAAGACTGGAGATTATATAAATAGCCGAGCATGAGTCAGACAGCCGGTCCCTATTCTGAAAACAGGATTTTGTTTTCATTAAACAACAGTGCATAAAAAAAAATAAAAAATAAAAAAAAACTTTGAGGCAGAGAGAGGGTGATAAGACGAAATGAAAATGAACCCAAAACTACAATGGATCAATTACTGAGTGTCAGGAGTGGTTTAATTGAATTCTCGTCTACAGCTGCCACACTTTGGCTGGTTGTAGGTGCGCCCGTTCGCATTCGTCTGGTTGCGTCGCCTTCAACCGCATTCACAGACGCATTCAAAGGTCTGCACAAAACAAGACAAAGAGTCAGACTGACAACAAAAACATTGGAAACGTACAAAAAAGACGAAGGAAATAAAAGTGCGATGCAAACACCAGATCAAGTCTCAGCGTTCAAATGGGGATTAAGCTAAATCTTTGAGTAAACCCAAAAGTTACCGGTGAAGGAGGAGGAGAAGAAGGGAGGGCCGGGAACCACAACAATTCGCTTTTGCAGCAGCCTGAGGAACTTTGATGCTAAATGTGTACGAAGTAGGAGACAAAACAATGTAAAAAATGGCGTGAGATTTCCTCCACGGCGCGTTTACACGCACCTTCGTTCTGTTAATTCAATTACAGACACTCCTGTGTTTCCTGCTCGCCTTCCCCTTTCCGTCTTTTTTACGATGTGGTATTACAGCGCAGCCTCACATTTCTGTAAAGCCCTCATAAATATAGAGAGGATGGAGGTGAAGAGGAGAGAGAAAACCATCACATTATTTCTTCTTCTCCTTTTCAGATTCACTCTCAGAGCGCTTTGTCGATGACCGCTGTTTCTTCACACTACTGCTATCTTTAAGCCCCCACTGATTTTAAGCTTCCATGTAGAAACCAGTCTCCATTGAGGAGAAGTCCTTTGTAAACTTAAATACACCCCAATGTGTCCCTCAACAAAAGCTTCTCCAATTCCTTTCTGTCTGGCCTTAAGTTTAGGTGGTCTGTGGGTGGTAGATTTTTCCCTCTCTCTCTCTCTCTCTCTTTTTTTTTTTTTTTTTTTTTTAATCAAGCATTAGCACTGCTCCCCATTCAGCGCCACAGCGACTATAAAAATTCATCAGGATTAAAATGACCTCACAAGCAAAATTAAAGTTCCTATAGTACACAATGGGGGCTGTATCTTTTTTAACATGTCCTCAGGGCCTTGGGAACAGAATTGTTTCCTGACAAAGTGCTCTCGCATTGACAATGGGCACCTTTCAGGCCTTCTACACCGACTGCCTTTAGAGAGCAGGAGAGGGACTTATTTCACATATCAATCAAAGAGAGGATGAAAAAATGGAGTGAGAGAGAGAGAGAGAGAGAAAGACCCTCATCTAGTGCAAGTGGTGCTTCAAAATGTGAACAGATCAAAATAGGGTATATGCTGCTTTTATGGGGGTCATTGACGGATGTTTAGAGGTGGACAGAGGGTGAGAGCAAGATTCCTGTGGGAAGGGAATCGTAGAAAGACTACATATCAGATACCCAAGCAAGTATGTGTGTGTGTATGTGTGAGTGCTCGAAAGTGTACTGTATCAAACCACAGAGGTTTTACTTTATATATACATTCTCAAAAAAAGCACAACCATCTTAAGAGTACAGTGGCACACATACACGCTCCTATTATGCCGGCCTACCCATATAAAGACCCCAGCGTCTGCGCCGTGTGCCACCCACAGCGTCCTCCGTGTGGCTGTGTCACTAATCACGCTGGAAATGAATTGGGTGCCAGCAGTGGTAATTCCACATCGTATTTGAGCACCTCAGCCCAGATCTGAGGGACACATATAAATATAGTATTCCTGGACAGGTGGATTAATGAGGCTCCTTAAAGGCCTTCTTTATAGGTCAGTGCCTGCACCGCACAGCCACGACAGCCTAATCCCCAAAAAATCGTCTCATCTACCGCTCAATTCATTAAAGCACAGAAAGCAATGAGGGGAGAGAGAGAGAGAGAGGGAGTGGGAAAGATGGAAAGGGCTAAGGGAAATATCTGAAGGGTATATACATGAGAGGACTTGGAAGCAATGGTTTACTCGTAATTCAAAGCGCTCTGATTTGAGAGCACCTACACAAGTAGTTGGTAATACAAAGTGTAGGTGTTCTTTGCTACAAAGTGCTCCGTTTCAATGACATTTCCAATGCAATCCTTACGTTTATTAATATAGAATGTGTTTACTTTTCATGCATATTCCATGGTGCGAAAGAAATAGAAACAATTTAGCCTGTGTCATCAGTTCAGTTGATGTGGTTTTAGAATTGGGGCAGGGCTTTTTTGGACAGAGCTTTGATAGGATATCATATTAAACCTGATTAGATCATAGTAATAGCTTTAGGGCTCTTATGATAGATGCTAGCCTTAGGACCTGACTGTTTTCTTAATATTTCTTCTTGTGTGCAGAGCTTGAATTAATCTTTTTCTTATGTGGGTACAAACAGCTGAGCACGGCAAACTCTCTTTACACCTGAGAAACAGAGGCTGGAGTGCAGAAATGTGTGTGTGTGTGTCTGTGAGCACACAATAAACATATGTAAAAAAATAAAAATAAATAAATAATAATAATAATTTACACTTATGTTTATGCTATTAGCATTGATTATATAGACACACTGTACATACGTATGTTAGTAGTTTTGCATGTTTTATATTTCACACTTTTTGTATGTTTTATATTTCACAATGTTTTTACACTGTACTTATATAAAAAAAGCTATACGTAATTAATTAATTAATTTCTGTAATTACATTTATAATTACACTGTTGACCCAACCCACACACTTTAACCAGCCGTTAAACCTACCCATATCATCAATCCTGTCCCTAACCTTACCCGTATATAGCAGCAGAAGATTTTTGAAGTAAAACATGCAGACAATTCCATTGTACAAGACAAGTACATTGTTAAGGCCACCTAATATAAAGTGTGTCCAAAATCTGTTCTAAATATACTCAATATATTTTAATCAAATATTATGCAATTTCCTTGTGTATTTTTGTGCGCTAACATACCAGACTCCCAGAGCCAGCTTCCAAGCCCAGCCTGATTGTGAGCGTATTACTGCTCATTCTGTCCTTTCAGATCCCGTCACCCAAGTCCCAACCCTGGTCCCAGTCTCCCCTCTGACTTCACCCACTATCATTCCGCTCTAATTTTTTTTATACATAAAACACAGAATTCATCACAGGTGTACTTTCTCTCTTGCGTGTGGGGTCGTCTTGCGTTAACTCGGGGCTGGGCGACATCTATCTTGCATGCACACCTTGAGGGCATCTCTTAAATGGCGGAATTTGGTCATTATGTGACATTAACCTCATTAGAAAACACTCTTTAGAGGCTGAGAGATAAAATTGATTTACAGCTGCCATTTCAACCACTGCTCTGCCGATCAATTGTTAAACTATCCTTTTTATGGCCCGCAATGCTGCATCTCGCGCTGCAAGCTCCTCTCCACCCAGCCCTCTGCTGTCTGCATGCCAGGTGTGTGTGTGTTTATGTGTGTGTGTGTGTGTGGCTCCGTGAAAAAAGGCACAACGCTCAGTGTGGTTGAAAATTGAAAAATACCTTCCATAAGTGAGAATCTGCCATCCGCTCACAATACAGCAATGTGATAGCTTTTTTAAAGCTATGTGTGTGTGTCAAGGTAAACCTATCTGCACAGAGGATGTGTATATAAGACTTATTTATAGTACGTATTTAGCCGTACGAAAATGTGTGTGTGAGTGGCTCCATCCATCTCTCCTGTATACGTATGCGCATGTATCTGTGTTTGTGTGTAAATGTCAGCATGTCAAGCCGGTGACAGCTGGGTTTAGTGTGGCCATTTAAAGCAAACACACGCTATATTCCACTGATAAATCGATAACGCCTCCCTCTCTACCCACTGGCTGCCTTGTGCAATCCCTGAGATTGATCTGTGGCTAGCACTCATGGAGACCAGGACACTTTTGAAGTATGAATAAAATATGGCAGGTTTGTGTTTCACGTCTTCATCAATGGTTCTGGTCATATGAGGCCACGAGATGCACATACAAGACGGACTTGTCTGCATCAACGCCACCTCTGTGACAAAATCCCACCTCTCTTGTCAAAGGTGTCGGAGGTCCGGTTTGCATCAACTCTTCACATTTCCCAAGGCTTCCGATGCCCTCTATATCAGAACCGCTGACGTAACGACAGACAGTGGCATTTCAAAATAATGTGCGCTCTTAATTATTCAAACCCTTACAGTACTACAATGCAGGAGTTCAAAACCACAGGACTCTTCGCTCTCCCTCACACACACACGTGCATAGAGATGCTCTGCGTATCTTCCCACTCTGCTCAGAATTATGACACATATTTATTTCACGTCATCCTTCGGATTTTGGCAAGAGGCAAAAAGAGAGAGAGAGTGTGAAAGAGCATAGAGAAAATGGCTTTGCACCACTGCATTTAGGTGTCAAGCTCGCAGGCCATCTTGACTTTAATATAAATAGACATAAATCATGGCAGCAGCTTTTTTTACATTTATTTATTTAATAATTTGTTTTTAAAATGTGCCATCAACAGATGAGCGTCACGTATTCACACCATATTGCCGCTCGCCTGCATGGGCCTTTCCACTGGATCTGTTAGAAATAGCTTTTAGGTGAGCTAACCAGCCCGCTCATATCGTCCCAACGGGACCACCTCCTGCCCAGCTTCCAAGGTATAGCTGCTTCCAAAATCACAGCTCTGCAAAAAAAAACCAGGGGCCCAATTTGGCCAGGACCCTGAAAGTTATTTCTACCCATAAAAGGTGTATATTAGTACTCTTTTTATATATATGTATATAATGTATATAATTTTTAGTCGTTACTATGCAGGTCAATGGGGCACAAAAAGTGTTACCAACATTCTTCAAAATATCTTTAGTGTGCCAAGGTAGAAATAAATGCATGAAAGTTTGGACTGACATTAGGGGGTGTAAATAATGAATTAAAATTTTTGTGTGCACTCCAGAGTACTGTCCCAGTGACAAGCTTTTGTATATATCTAAAGATAATTTTTTTGCACTTTTTTCAGATATTTTTTTTTTTTCTCAATGAATATGGCATGACCGGCCTGTCCTGTAACGTGTTATTTAAAGAGCTGTTGCTACGAGTGTCTCCACTATGGCGCAACATTTAGGAGATTAAAGGGGAATTAGCTTCTGCGCTCATCCACATGTATGGGGACAGATGATATAAAGCCACAAAGTGGGTAGTCATCATAATCATCTTCATCATTATGGTCATCATCATCACCCCATACGGCTTGCATCATGGGAATTACAGACAGGCGGTGGTGCCACCAGGCGTGCGCGTAGTCACGGCTCAGACGGAGGCTTATTCAGCGGGAACATCTCTCTCTCTCTCTCTCTCTCTCCTGTCTGCTTAGCTCTGGTCTGGGCCCTAGAAAATGCTGAGCTCACAGCAAGCAATCTCTTCTGCTGTCCCCCCGTCTGCCCACCCCTCCCTCCCCCACCTGCCTGAAGGGTTTCCCCGGTTAAATAGGGCGGGGGGAAGAAGGAGGAGATGACTCACCTGTTTAACCACCACCAGCCCCCCACCACACACACACACACACACACACACACTGCTGACCCGACTGAGAAGTACACGGTCATGAAATCTCTCCTTCTCTCTGTTCATTCTGCCTATGTTTTCTCTTTACTTTGTAATTTGGATCGGACAAAATAATAAATCGTACTGATAATATGAACTGATGGAAAGTTATGGAGCATCGGCCCGGCCAAAACAAATGTTCTTCTTTTCTTATTGCCTCCCTCCCTTCCATAATCCCTTTGAATTAATAAAAAGAAAATTACTAAAGAAAAACATACAGAATGTTTCACACATGAAAATACATGACAAATTCCCCATCACATATCTCTGTTGATCATTCATTCGTCTTCATCTGATGAAGCTCAACCCAATAGGTCACAACTCTCATTCACCTTAAAGGACCTCAGCTCTCTCGGTACTCATACAATGAGTGTATGCATGATGCAAATATGCACTGTATATCATAAAGCGAAAAAAAAGGTGTAGAATTTTTTTTAACTATGTTTTGCTCAGAAATGTCTAGTAACAAAATAAACACAGAATTCTGAAACAGAAAAGCCAAAAGAACATTTCCTTGTAAAACATATTACAGTTATATTTGTTTTATTTACAACTAAACAATGCTTTCAGTGTACACAATGCATTTATCTTCTGTAATATGCATTTCTATGTGAAACAGAACATTCAGCTGCAAATAATATGAGGTAGAGGAGGAACATGATGCTATTTAGCAGAGTTTGATTGGTCTGGAGGGAGTGAAATATATATATATATATATATATATATATATATATATATATATATATATATATATATATATATATATATATAAAATGTGTATATAAAAAATATATATACATTTGAATACCTTTTTTTTTTTTAAGTGACAACGGTAAAGGTGATTTTCTCTCACAACACAGCAAGAAACCATTTAGCTGAGATTGGCGACAAACATAAAAGCTAGTTCTTAGTAGTAGAGAGGGAGATGGTACTCTTTACAGCTGTGGAAGAAGCTCGGTGTGTGGGGGTCACAGTGTAGACTTAGGGGTCGACTGCCCCTTGCTAAATGAAGACTGGATGTGATATTGTTCCAGTCATCATGACCATCTGATGTCAATTTCACACAGCGGTGGGAACCTCCGCAAGCCGGTCCTCACCACCAACCACACGGGTAATAAACAAAACCATGACAGGCACACACGTTACCATTACAGCACAGACCATATATAACAAATACCAGCAGACGCTAAGATCAGTTTGCTATGAAATTGACAGACTAATAGAGAGATCGAGAGAGGGCTTAAGAATGGTTGTTCTGAACATACTCATGCTTTTCTACAAGTATAGCATGGAGACACATAACCTGGCGAACACTAACTCGCCGAGACGGTACATCACTCCCATCACACGCACACAATCACATCATCTCTTGCCTCAAATGATGCTAAACACGAGCCCATGGTATCCTGAATCTCTCCACAATCATCCCCTGTGCAAAAATAGCAATCTTGTCTTTCAGCTCAAGCAGGGCGAGAACCATTCTAAGAGGCAATGAATTTGGTTGGGGCTGAATAGGATGTTGGTACATGTTTTACTAAAGGAAATATAATGGCACACTATTATTAGATCACATTAATCATGAGGGTGCCAAAGGCACTGACAGCAGCCCTGAAAAGGATTGAAAACGTTGGTAATGGATATAAATTACCCATTGTGTGATAAAAGGATTTTTTCCACTAAGAAGGTGGGAATAAAACAGAGAGCCTCCGAATGCGGGTGTGTAAAATACTGAAATAATACAGGTTATCATGTCTGGATTAAAATTTTAAGGGAATCAGATAGTGACAGCGAGGCCTAAAGTTAAAGCACGAGCTATAAAAGTATAGGAATTAAAAGCAGATTAATATCAGCGTGACTCTGGGAGAAAGCGAGCAGGCGGATGAGAGCGAGAGAGGGGGCAGGAGGCACCAGAGTAGTTTTGATAGAGGTCTGTCAGTTGGCACGACGATAATGAGTCGCGTCTCTGTTATTCGGTTATTTATTGCCGACTTGGCTGGCAAACAAAAGATCAATAATTTTGAGCAAATCTAATGTTGTCCCTGCTGCTAATGTGCTCGTCCATCACTCCTGCCATCCTCACATGGGAGAGACACCGAATCCCGGCTTATTCCACATCAAATGCAATTATGTCATATGGCTTTAATAACACGCCAGCCCCCCATGAATACGTGAGGACAGTTGATTATGTGTATGCATATGTGCCCAAACATGTCACGTACTACTAAATCATAATATATGTTGAGATATCATATGCATTTTTTGTTTTTTCGTCCAAATCAATCTTTATTTGCTGCCTCAGATTTCTAATATGAAGTGTCGCAAAAGTCGATCAATGTGATGACAGAGAACGCGCTTGCATGCTAATACACATGCAGTACACACATGGGACATATGTCATTTTTTGTTGTTGTTTGTTTTTGACAGAACCTATTAAGTTATACAAAAATACATAATCTAACTTAAAAAAGACAGTGACTTCAATTCAAATTTACTGCAACTTACTCTACTTTTTTATGTATTTAATTATGTATTCATGTATTTATTATGAAAAGGCAAAAAAGATTTAAAATAAATGAACAAAATAACATGAAAATATAACTAGCATTACTTTACAAGTGTATTAAAAGAAGAACATGTGTTTTTTATTTTTTTTTTTTCATGTATGAATCCACCATGACTACTATCAGAAGTATGATCTACAAATTTAGAACTTATACCATTTTTATGCACACGTATCTAAGACAGAGAGACAGAAGCTACTAGAGCTCAGCCTTTAAACTTCATTCCTCAACACAAATCAATGCACAACCCACCACTACATCCCATCCAGAGGCTTCATCACAACATAGTTTATCTTGCTTTTAAATATTATGCTAAAAATCTTATTAGTATCTCTGCTTGTACGTCATGTCACCTATTCGTCTTCACCTGCAGTGTTTACCCCAAGAAAGCCTAATTGCCATCCGGCTCTCATTGCCATTGTGCGAGAGTAAACTGGAGGCAAGCCATGTGTTAATGACAGTGGCGGGGTGGAGCATGGGAGAAACTCATCGGATATCATTAGCACTAGCTCGCAGTGCCTAAGGAACAAGTGTCAGAAATCACAGCTCATAAAGACAGCTTTAACTGAAAAACGAAAGGGTCTTCGGCCCAAAATACACTTCCTCAAAGACGACAACAAAAATGGTAGTGTGAAGATGTATGCTGCGAATCATGGCATCTCTACGCTGCCTTACAAAAGTTTGAGGACAGTTTTATTTTTTTTTATCTTTTATGATTTTATTTTTTTTTTTATTAAAAAGTCTCAAAAAATCCAATAGTTTCCACATACATAAGCAGTACAACTGTTTGCAACATTAATTATAATAAGAAATGTTTTTCAGCAATAAATCAGCATAACTGAATGATTTCTAAAGGATCAAGTAACACTGAAGACTGGAGTAATGGCCGCTGAAGTAATGGCTTCCTATGCTTTGCCATCATAGGAATACATTACATTTAATATGTTTAATATGTTAAAATGCATTATAATACAAACAATTGAATGTTATTTATTTTTATATAAATACATTTTTATTGTATCTTTGATTAAACAAATGATAATTTTTTACAAGAAAAAAACTATTAATTTATATATAATGTGTGTGTATATTTATATATAATGTGTGTATATAATGTCCCCACCCCTTTGTGGGTATATCATGTTATATAATGTTGCAGTCACAATGTTTTATTCACCTTAAATGGTGAAATTAAGATATTATCTTCTTTAATAGTCTGCTTTCTTCCTCTGAGCATCGGTGCCATCATCTTCACTTTCACCACGCGCACAAAATCCTCCCGCACCCCCACCGAAGACAGCTAGTGCTCCGAGAGTCTTTAAAGATGTCATTTTTTTAAACATACACATCAAAGTTGTGGAAGAGAGTCTTTCTTTACTGAACATCTGCCTTTGTGTTCAAGTACAATCTAGCTTTGAAAAGAGAAGGAGGGAAAGCGAAAAGACATCCAAAGATCGCTTTCCCATCCACATCCCCCGCGCCGACTGGCAATACATCATTTGTATTGATGCAATATTAAATTTCAATATCGCATGTCAAAAGGTACAAAATGATAGATCATAGCCTAACTAAATGAATTATTAAAGGGGCCAGACTGCACCGCGCTATCGGCTTCTCTCCCAATCAACTGTGTCTGAAAAGTACAGTTTGATACTGGCAGCATTTCAAAGCTCGAGCGATTCTCTCTCTTTGTCTCCGTCGCTCTTCGCTTTCTTTTCCTCAAAGTTTTTTTTTTTTGTTCGTCATAATGAATCTGGATTTGTGTCACCCCCAAAATCCACCCACAATGCAAAGCTGCGTGAGCGTGGCTTCCGATTGTGTGGAATTTTTGTTTGTTTGTTTTCTTTTTTCCGTCCTGTTCGCTCCGGAGAATGCCAACCGTTATCAGATTACTCTAATCTGTTGCTAAAGAATTTAAAAGCAGAGCTGAAATTGTTTTCAACAGCCCAAATGTGTGCTTTATGGGCTTCACATCCAGGGACCTCCTTAGAAAACAAAGACTTGTAGGAATCTTGAAACGTATTGTTTTTAAGCAGCAGATTTGAAGATAAATGAATTAAATAAAATAAAAAAAAAAATAATCTAATAAAAAATAAAAGCTGTAATAAAACTCTTTTCTTTATCGTCCAAAAAAAAAAAAAAAGAATAGCTTCAGTGTTTCACTTTTGGTGGTTTTGTTTTTCGACAGCTGACCACAGAGGCCCTATTATTTCATTTCAAAAGCTGTTAGTGACCGAAACATGAAACAAGTACAGTATATGTATTCTGCAGTCCAATAATTATATTCAAATTTTAAAGTCAAAAACATGCATGCTTGTGAGTGTGTGTGTGCGTGTTTGTGTTGGTGGTAATGATGACTCCAGGGGGATTTAATTGGAGAGTCCAGATTGTCGGACCGGTGACCCCACACAAGTCACGGCCACCATTAGCGTTCGGCTCGCATGTTAACAAACACAATCCCTTCGCCTTTTACCGTGGCGAAAATTCAATTTGAGCTCTTTGTCTGCCTGCTGCCTTTGCCCTAACGATGGTCCCCGTCTCTCTCTTCCTCGCTCTCTCTCCCGCTTTTTCCCCTTAACCAACAGAACACAGAGGAGTCGTTAGGACCCTCTCTTCATTACTTCAAAAAACCAATCATTAGACACCAGAGTATATACGTAATTAGAAAATCACTTCCTTTGCAATCCTGGCTAAGTAGTTTACATACTGTAATTACAGGGACAAAATCAATTTTTAATCATTCTACTGATTGGGCTCATCAGCTCAGTAGGAACATTGTATCCTGCTTGTTGTGCGAAAGCAACATCTGGGCTAAAACAATTACCCTTTTGTGTTCCAAAACTATTCAGCGCAGGGCATTCTCCAGCACCCGACGGCTGCCACTAAGCCCCTGCGTAGCCATCTCTTTCTTCCTCTTTCTCGCTGCCTCCTTTCCGTTTTCTTCCTCTCTTTCTGCCCTTGACTGTTGTGCGGCGGATCGCGTTTAAAGCCTTATAAATCAATACGCTATAATAAGATGCTCTTGAGAAAACGCAGCATATTGCTTTTTTAACACCTATTGTTTCCCCCCACCCTTTTTTTAGACTTCGTCGTGTTGCTTGTTGTTGTTGTTTGCGACTCAATCAGGAAAAAGGGAACAGATTTTGTTTTGCCTGAAGAAATATCACCTTATTAATAATACGTGTTCCACTCAGCTAACAATTAGAGTAGTATTTAATGCACAAGTACAATATTCACAGAGCAAAACTGTGACTGCGTTTTAATTATCGTTGTTTTAAAGAAACAACACGAACGAACGGCGGGAGTCATGGCCATCGGCTCCGGAGAAAAGAGACGAAGAAAGAAAGATGTTTCCTAACGCGACGTATTGAACTTTGAAGTCAAAGCGTTCCTAATATGTTCCTACCCTTCGCTGCATAATAAAACGCTTTGTATTCGTGTCTATGCGATGGCGGATCGATGGGCATTAGGCCCGACTCCCTTTCTCTCACTTTGAAAACAGAGGAAATCAGATTTGGAGAAAAAAAAGGGAGATGAAAAATCAGTTAAAGCATTGATCGTGCCTGCTGTATGCAAATCACATTTGCCTCTATTTTTTGACTGATCAATAGGGTTAATTAACAGATTCGTTTTAACTGCACTTTGCGACACCGTCGACCTCAGAAATCATCCCACCGTCTCGCTGCCATCGCAGTAACGAATGACGGAGTGCGTGCGAGGGCCCATAAATCTAAAAATCCAATCCATCTATGAGCACAGGCATAACTGTAAAATATGAGCGTGCAGACAGCTCTCAGGTAGATCTTTGAACGTCGACGAGGAGGGACAGCAAAGACCGTCTTGAGTAGAGGATCAAGGCCCATCGGAGTTGAAAAAGCGAATATCAACATCATCCATTTTACATGTTGTTTTAGTGTTTCGTAACTCCGACAGCCAGCGTCGCACTGGAGGTGGCATTTTTGCCATGGCGCTGGTGATGTTCTACTATTTTGGATTAATAATGGATGCTTTTTGAAATGATTATTATTCCCAAAATGCTCTTTTGTGATTTGCTTTGAAGGGGAAAGCACTGGGAAGATTGCACTTGCGAAAGGGGGCCGCTCATTTGGAGAGCTTTTTCCAATTATACAATTAGTCAGGAATGTAGGGCAGCAGCCTCTGTGTACCGATCACTCCGACCCTGGAAAGAGAGAGAGCTTTTGCTTTTGCTTGTCGAGTAAAGTGGGGGGGAAAAAAAAAGTAAATAAATAAATTAATTAATTTTTAAAAATTAATAAAACAACGCTGAACAACTAGCCCAGAAAGCGGTACAGTGGGAATGTACTGTAAAAAAAAAAAAAGAAGAAGTCCTGACCTTGCTAGTGTTGATTGCATGCAAACACCAAAAGCGATACATTTTTGACTATTAGACAAAGTAGCGGGGTCAGGCATTTCTGTTTAAGTATATCTCTTTGTTTCTGAAGGACTTTCTGCTATTACATAGGAGCCGGGTTGATTGGCCAGTGTTGGCACCCAGGACCAAAAAGTCCTAATTATGCCACTGATTATATATTTTTTTTCTTTTAGATGGTGAAGAGATTTTAATTTTATCATTTGCCCTTTCCATTGTCCTCTTGCCAAAGCTGGTATAATGCCTGCTAGTTTAATATGAGTGGGGAAGAGAAAGAGAAAAAAAAAAAACACAACAGCTACCATCTGCTTGCCTGTGGATTTTCTGTAATCGCTCTTTACTGATTACACTGCTGACTACATGAACCTCTTAAATAATTATCCTGCAATAAAAAATGCTAAATAATTATTATCATTAACTCCTAGCAAGACGGCTGCCACTCCAACTAATGCTGCCTAAACTGTCAGAGACAGAGCGCCTATGTGCCATGTCAATCATCGGATGGTGAAAAAACGGACGATTTTTAGGATGCTTCACGAGAGAGAGGAAGGTTTGATGGATAATGTCTGCCTATATTACAGATTAAACTCAAGAGCGAAGGGGTTTGTAGGCGGAAGCTATACGACACGCAAAGCGTCTTCAGGGGGCTCCGCAAAAGTCTGTGTTTTGTTTCTCGCTTTGTTCTGCGTGTTTGATTTTGTCCTCTGGATATCGGGAAAAAATGACACCGGTACATGGTTGTACGAATACGTGTTCCTCTCTGAAGCCGAGGCCGGCGTGTAGGAGTTTATTGAGTTATGAGCGTACGTATTTACAGAATTGCTTTGGACGGCACATGTTTATGATGGATCCCGTATGGCTGCCGCGAGTCATATAGAGTTCAGATTAGAGGAAAAGCCAGTGATTTGACAGTAGCCTTAGCAACAGAATTCTAATGTAATATTCTAGTGATAGTGTCGCTAAAACAGACATGGTGGTGGTTGTTGTTGTTTTATTTTCAGCTAGCATAAAACATTTTCATTGATCATGTCATAAACTAAAACTAACTTCTAAACCTATCTAAAATTGCTAGTAAATTTCACAAATAATTACAAAACATTTGGCAAGTAACTCATTAAATTGATAATAATATTTTATTTTCAGTAGGAAGACTGAAAAAGTGTTTTCTGGAAAAAAAAAAAAAAATCCAATAATCTTAATTTCTTCATTTACATTTATTATTACATATCTTAGTTTTTAGAGTTTGGAGTCTAAAGTCTTAACTTCAGGCTGTGTGATTGAGTTGACCAATGAAATCAGCTGTGGGGCGGGGTTTGCATATAAGTGGTTTTCAGAATAAAAAAACATGCAAAAAACACACCTTCAAAAAAACCAGCATTAAATCAAAAAAGGCTGAAAAAGCGATTTAGACGTATCGATTTTTGGTCAACATCATTCTCCGCGGCCTACCATTACACATTACCTTCCTTTACCGACGTTTCTCTCCATATTTTAATAAAAATGTTTCACATTTTCAAGCTTCTAGAAAAAGGTTCTCATTGATTAGCACTTTAGCACCAAGCAATCAATTCCTACAAACCGCTCTGACCTTGCGCGCGGGACGATGACCTATTACGGATTAAGAGAAAGCTTCGTTCGCTGCAGGGAAGTGAAAACCGAGAAAAAAGAAAGATGCTCGCATCGGGACAGGAGGAGTCCGGGACGAGAAGAAAGCGGAAAACAAAGAATACGTGAGAAGCGGCGCAGCGAGACAGATGTAAAACCGAGCAATGTAGGAGCGCTACATCCCACCCCGTGAGCTTGTTGTGGAGCCATCATCCCTTTTCATCTCTTCTCTTTTTTCGGAGGACAGAAGATGTTGGAGTAAAACGGCAGGCAGACCCAATCAGTCGAGCCCTGATACAGACAGATAATTCACCCCTCCTGTCACATGATCCCTCATCAGTCTGGGAGATGGGGATATATCGCCAGCAGCTCCCGGAATAATGGCTGCACCTGTTTACCGTGTCACCTCTGTTTGCTAATTGTCTCCTTGAGCTACATTGGGGAAGTGAATATGTCTCCTGCTTCTGACAGGCGGGCGTTTATTTGGAAAATATCATTACTTCCAGCGTGATTGTTCTTTTTGCTGCTTTTTTTCTTCTTCTTTTTGTCACTTTATGCTTTTCTCTCTCTTTCTTTTTGTCTTTACCGTCCTCTCTCCACTGGGAGGGGGGGGGAGAGGAAGTGGTAAAAGTTAAATGACTATGCTTGGATACAGATTTCACGTCCTGATTAGGCGAGGTGACAGCGCGCGGCTGAAAAGTTCACATCCACTTGTTTCGCTGAGGAGGGGAGCGTGACAGACATCTTTAATATCCTCCTCTTTTGGCGCCATCAATCCCCGTGCCAAGCAGTCGTACCTGCAGCCGGGCGTACGAGGGATGCGGCACAGGAAGAACACAGACAGGTTCACGCGAGGGGGTAGACAAGCGCCTGTAAACAAACTCAGCCCATGCAAGAGATTCAGCAACCATGCGTTTGATTTACCTGTAATTACAACTTCAGAAAGTCGCGCCATATTCGCGCAGCTAAAATGTGGCAGCTGCAAAAATCCTCCCCCTCCCAAAAAAAAACCCAAAAAAAAACCTGATAATCGGTTGCTACTCTTTGCAGCACTGCCTTTAAAGCAGCTTGAGCGTTTGGGTTTCATTTAGCCCGGGATGCTCTGGATCAGTTGTGTGTAACTGAAGCCTATAATGTTGCTCCACACTGGTTCAGGTGCAATAAAGACACGTCCTGAGACAGACCATGAGCTCTGTATGTGGTGCAGGAGAGGAGGCCACTTTGATGATGGGGTAAAATATGATTCCTGTCCAAGGTGCCACTTTCCTGAGAACAAAACCTCCTTTCTTCCCTCATCCGCATCATCAGCATCTGTGTCTCTGTCATCAGTGTCATTGATGCTTTTTTTGGTTTTCCTCAAAGCAAAGCAAAGAGACTAAATTTCTGCGTGTGAAAATAATTGTGGGTGATCACAAATTCAGTTTGATATAAGTACATAAAGATGTCTACGTGCATTTTTTTAATGCAACTTTAAGAAATGTGGGCTTTATTTTGGCCGATATTTTAGAGAACACAGAGGTCAAAAAAAGGTGGTTTACGTGATAGCACACAATTTAATTAAAAGATAGTCAATTTAAATGTTGAAACAAAATTAATATTTATGTAATGTTTATTAAAATAATTAATTAAAAAAATTAAGCCAAAATACAAATGTATTAAAAATAGCAAATATTTAAAAAATGTATTGTAATAATTGTTTTATGTTAATATTTTTATTTAAATATGTTTACTTTTTCTTAAATTTTACGAATACACCCCCAACCTACAAATGTATCAGCCAATAAGGAAAATGAATATCTATTAATATCTGCTAATGTGTCACAACTTCACAACCATTCTCTGAGACACTTAAAATTGAACAGGCTGCTACAACTTTAAGAACGCCCCTTTCCCATGAAAAGAGTAACAGAGCCTTTCTCAGATAAGGCACAAGCTGCAAATTCAATATAGCTTTTAACAGCCCCATCCTTCAAAACTAGCCTCTCTGCAAATCCTACATTACTCTAGAACAGATACTGCACCTTAAACATCCACACCGAAATGTGCCACAAAACCTGAAATGATTAGGGATCCGCTTATTTCTATTTAAATCCAGCTTCGCAGACTCCTCCCTATAAGAAGCCATACGAGTGAATGCATGTTCAAAAAAATGCACCCACGTGCTAAATACACTTGCACGGAAAGACTCAATTTATTTGGCCTTTTTGATTTTTGTAACCATAACAGACATGTAGGCCAGTACAGAACGTAAAAAAAAACAAAAAACAAAACAAAGCGGTAAAATGTGACATAAATTCACAAAGTCTCATGCGTTACCCAATCCTGCTTTGAAAGACTCCTGCTCAGCGCTAAATAAATAATCTGGACGGCATAAACTCTGTGAACTACATAACCTGACCTCCCTTTAAAGTAGCACAGAACCCTGAGAATACAGGCCTCCCAGAGAGAGAAGGAGAGGGGGATAGAGAGAGAGGGCAGCAGCGAGAGGGCAGGGGCACAGATGTGGGGCTCAAAGCGGGCCACCCCCAGAGCCTGCGAGGGGAATTCTAATCACCCTGTAGTATTTCAATAGAGTGCCAAGACGAACACACTCTCTCACATGTGTACACACACACACACACACACACACTTGCAAACAGATACACAGTCACACACACACACATATTCACATACTCAAAGGCATGCTTGCCTTAAGTCACATTCTAAATTGGATCCCAGGAGCTTTTTCTCTACCTTGTTCACCAAAGGCATTGTGTATGTTTTCTGAGTACTCAGCATATGCTGGGTAACCTGAGCGCTCTTTAGCACACACACATGCGCGCACACACACACAAACACACAAACATATTGTTTCCAGAAGTACTAGTTGTTGTGTCTTTTTTTTTTTTTTCTTTCTTTTTCCTAAAGGTATTTCCCATTAGGAGCTTAATTAAATTCAAAACACCGCAGATATATCTATTATGTCTAAACTTTTAAAAAATAAATAAAAAAATCAATAAATAAATAAAAAAAACACCCACCTGAGATAAAACCATGAAGCCGGGCTGTGTTTGCATGCTTATTATATTGTTTTGTTTTATGAAATTTTTAAGAAGATTCTCCAAAATACGTTCCTCCATAATATCATGCACAGATGATTGATGACTGACAATGATATCCTACAGTTTTGTTTTATTAAAACTTATTGTGGGATGCAAAAAAATTCGTCAAACTGCTCTGCTTAGAGCTTAAACATATTATTAACATAGATTTTCACCTGCCATCTCGGGATCTATACAGCTCTTTTACAGCTCTTTGAATCAAGCATTTTCCTAATTGTAGAAGAACATTGGATAGCATAAAAGCCACAATGAATGAATGAGAGAAAAGTGGAATCTGGAGCCAAATTCGAACTTGGATCGCCCGCAAAACATGTCAGAGCATGTGCTCTACCTGCCACAGTCTCCAGTAAATGAACGCAAGACTCCGGAGAATTAAAAGAAATAATGCTCTCAGTTACCTATTCACAATATTTACCTGTTAAAAGACCATTTTTACACACACTCAACAGACAGATCATGGAACTACACTGTCTGTCAGAGCGGCAAAATGGTAAAAGTAATAGCAAAACCAGTGAAGTGTTGACTTTACAAAGGATATGAGGAAAAAACAGACCCCCTTTCCCACCCCCTCTTCATCACCATCTCTCTCTCTCTCTCTCTCTCTCTCTCTCTCTCTCCGGCTGGCAGCCGAAGTTAACATTTTCAGAGAGAATATTCCTCCCTCCAATAGTGGAGCGTAATTCATTTTCCATCTCTGTTCATTAATCATTGTTAAAATTAGTGATCCATTTCTTCCACTCTGCCATCTGCACTCAGCTTCGTTACAAACATGACACCTTCCCGCATAATAAAAGCTGACAGGCAAGAGGATGCCTTTCCAAATAGCTTTCTGCATATGTGCACCTCTACAACTGATGCTGTTGTCAAGACAAAAGTAGGTTATTTAAGCTCCCCGCTTTAACAACGCGCACACACAAACGCAAACATACGCACGTCTGGCACACGCATACAATCACGCTCCTGCCAGACACGCACGTATGCGGCATATAGACCAGATGTAGATGTCCGACAACAGAGCACATATTTACATTAAATGGAGAACATTCGCGGGTTCTAGCAAACCGAGTTTCTTAGTTTGTTTCTCTCGCTCGTTCTCCGCTTTACGCATGTGCGCTCGCACGCTCGCAAATATAATCTTATCTGGAATGTGCTCAAATCTGCGAGAAAACACACACGCACACATACACTCAGCTAAGCTATTGTCCTTATGACAAGTAAAGTTATGAAATATCAGTCTTTAACACAGCCATCAGCGCCAAGACAACAAAGAACCTGTTGTGAGTTAATGTGCTGTTTACGTCCTCTGGAGTTTTATTTCACCTTTCATTAACACATGCTTGTTGTTTGTCCACCAGGCCTTGAGAAAAAAAGGCCTTGGCCCTCACCCGCAGAGTGTGTGTGTGTGTGTGTGTGTGCGCGTGTGTAATAGGATTCTCATTTATTGCATTCTTATTTCTCACACATGGGAGACAGAGCTTTGACCTTCTCTAGGAAAATAATAATGATAATGATGATGATAATAATAAATACATTATAATTTACAAAACACATAATAAATATAACATATTTAATACTCACACCTACTCTTGACTGGATATTATTAGAAGAGTCTCCTATTCTCTAAGCAGGTGAAGACAGAGAAGCGATTGCTTGGTAAATTAAAGGTTACGTAAAATAAAGAAGCTCGTTTTTACACTAGAGTAAAAAATAAAACGTAAACACGTTTTAAGAAATAAAGTCTCAATTATGAGAAATAGCTACAATTGTGAGATATAAAGTCACAATTACTAGAAATGAAGTAAAAATGTTATATACTTTAGTATAGGAACCGATTATCGCTATTATTTAGTTGCTTATTAGTAGCCTATTAATAACATATTGGTTGTGTATTAGTGCTTATAAAGCTGCATGACCATATTCTTCATTGCTAATTAAAGCTAAAATCGAAACTTATGTACTAACTATTAATATGTAGTAAATTACTTTGTTGAGGCAAAAGTTGTAGTTAATAGTTTGTTAATAGCGAGAACCGGACCTTAAAATAAAGTGTGACCGTAAAAAAACTGTTAGATATAAAGTCACAATTATGAGAAATAATTACACTAGCAACATTTTAAGTCAATTATGAAACATAAAGCAACAACTGTGATTTGCTGAATAAAGTCGCGAAATTGGGTATAACTTAATGGGTATAATTGTGAAGTATATTTGTGAAGTATATTTACAGTTATTAAAAAATAGTCACATTTATGATAAATAAAGTCACAGCTATGAAATGGAACATAATAATTGTGACAGAGATATAGTCATAATTCTTTGACTTTATATCTACTAATTGTGACTTTACATCTGACAATTGTGAGAAATAACGTCACAGCTACTGTTGTTTTTTTTACTATGAGGTTGGAATGGGCATGCATATGTCTGTGTTTGTGACGTGCGTGTGTGTGAGGATGCTTACGTGTTGGCGGAATTCGGGTACCAAATGTGTAAATATACGAGTGGACTGTGTTATTGACAAGTGACTAAGTGTGCGTGCGTGTGTGCGTGTCGGTGAGTGTTTAGTGTCTGTGCTGGCGAGGAGAGGAGGGTCGTGCTGATATAATGAGCAGCTTGGAGCAGATGATGCTCCGACTCCATCCCTCCAGATCCAGACCAGAAGCCTGTGTTTGCTTTCAGCAGGCCGGGGCTCCAGTCTCTCCGCTCCCCCTTCCATCCCAGTCGAGTCCAAGGCTTCACACTAGGCCTCCCAGGAGCCCTTGGCCCAAACCATTAATCTATATAATGCCCTCAAAGAGCGAGCTTTTTCACACCACCGAGAGCCAAGCCGAAACAAGGGCAACGGCTACACCGTCGAGTCAGCTGTTCGCCCTGCTGTCAACATACACACACACACATATAGACGCAGCCACAAATAAACGATTCAACTTATAAACATATCCGAAGGACCGTAAACAAGAAGAAACCGCGATGCCCGTGAGTCGGAGCCAGTCAGCAGATGGGGCAGCAGCTAAATCATGTTGACATTCACCCTCAACATGACCAAGAGAACGCCAGAGCTTTAGCAGTTTCCCCTATCTGCTAATTCGGTTTTCCTTGACCCCGCACACACACACACACACACTGAAACGCACATCTCAACACTTCCATTCACTGCGCACAGGCAGACATGTTTAATTTCAGGTTCTCACCACATCTGAATTACAGAAAAACTGATGGTGGACAGAGGCCAGGCCCCGCCGGACTGATTAGCATCATTTAAGAAAGCGCGCAGCGCAGAGAAGACCGCCCAGCCTACGAGATGGGTGGCCTCTCCCAGCACTAGAAGTCAATACCTAGTAAACTCATTTGAATTGAACAGAGTGAAAAAGCACTCCAGCGCCCCGGCCACCGCATACATTTCCCCTCTCCCCCCCCTCGCACACATGTATTTATGTATTCGTCTTTCCTTCGCTCCCTTTTCCCCTTTGTCTCCCGCTAAGTGCTTTTTACGTTGGTCACCATAGACTGCCGGCAGAGGTATGCATATACATTAAGAGTGGAACAATGTTCTTTTTCAGAGGTATGAAAATAATAGAAGGGAGAGGCGTCCCCCTCCCTCTAAATTAGATAAGCCATGCAAATGGCTTAAAATTTTGTAAAGCTTTTGAGAAAATCCTACTTATGGTTGCGATTCTGTGCCAAAAAGTTCATCTGGCCTGTAAATTTAAGCATGGATTACAAATATTCAAATCATGAGCTTACTGTTCAAATAAACATTTCCAACAGGGAGAAAAGTTGCAAGGCATACACTTTCAACATAATTCCCTGTCTGGCATCGCCTGCCCCTCACTCCTAATAAAACAAAACCTCTCCAAAAATTCAGGAGAGAGCGGGAGGGGGGGAAAAACAAAACAAAGGAGTTAAAAGTTCGCCTTTTCATTTTTCGTCAGACTGAATAAACACCGCTGATGAAATCTGTAATGAATGTAATTGTAACCACCTATACAATTGCAATCTGCTGGGTAAGAGAGCGAGACAAAAACCGAGCGAGAGAAATCACAGGCACAGCACAGGCTGGGAAAGTGGAACAGATAGTAGAGTTTATATTTGAAAGAAGAAAAAAAAAAAGTAGGAGCGAGAGAATCAAATGGCTTAGGCTGGTCAGCTGCTTGCCACATGGTAGAACTAACAAGAACTGAAGTCACAATGATTCCAGCCTGGCTTGAATGTCCTTCCCTTCCCCTCTTTTACAACTCTCTCGCTCTTTCCAAAACAGTGGGATCGACTCAAACTCGGACCTGGGCGCTTCTTATCACTTTAACCTTGACCTGGACGTCGAGTCTTTCACTTCTCTTCTTCCGCCGAGCGAAGAAAAGAGAAAAGCGAAGGTCTTTTTGTGATGACAGCCGGTGCTACCCCAGGATTAGAATAGCCCCTATCATTCCAAAGCAAGAGTGCCATATTAAAGTCTTCCACATTTGCGAAATTGCAAACAGATGCAACTCAAGTACCTGCAAATAATCTGCCAAGACCAATTTCAAAAGGGAGATTTCCAAATATGTGGAAGTCATTAGGACGCGCATTATTTTTGCGATGAGCAGGAGGCTGGAGCCGGTCTAGAGGCAGATGGGTGCTGCTTTTATTTAGCCAGAAAAAAAGGACTACGTGTTGTTCCATCATAAACGAAGATATATAACGCCAACAAAACAATTATACCCCAAATATTGATGATTCAAAGACAACAAAAGAATGTAGAGTTTCCTTTTATCGTTACCGACCACAATCTTTCATCTTTCTCTTTCCTTCTTCATGTTTCGCTATTCACTTCTGATAACACGAGACTCAAAGAGATCTAACGGTGATGTAAAGAGAAAATATTAAAGGTAAAACGCTTCAGATATCTGATTTCGAACTGCTGTTGTTTTCTTTCTTCCTGCTCTTTAAGAAACTGAATCGGTTTCTCTTGTTGACTCTCTCTATCTCTCGTTTTATGTATCAGTCTTTCCTGTGTTCTCCAAATAGCGTTTTACCTCTGCATGCCTGTGCCGCATTCTCTAATTAAAAATGATTTTACCACCATGCACTGCGACAGACTTCATTAGGATGTGTGTCGAATAGCCTCTCTGCTCCATACTGCATGGGATATCCCAGTCACAAGCATGTTATTCTCTATTATTCTGTTTCTTGACATGTTCTCGCATGAAGGAAACAAATATTTCGATGGAATGAAAAAGTCTGATTAATTGATCAAACGGCTATTTGCATTTTTAGCCTCTTAAAAAGGGTGCTCAAATTCAGCCTATAAACAATATTTACTATTCAGTAAAAACAGTTAACCAGTAGGTCACATTTCCGGCTATTAAAATGCACGTATAACAGTTTGCAAATGCTTTGGGTTCAAGATGTGCTGAGAAATCAAGACTCAGTGTTAAAGGGACCATTCACCAAACAATGAAAATTCACACTCATGTTGTTGTTAATGACATTCTTTCTTGTGCAGAACTTAAAAGTCATTTTGAAGAATGAACACTTGACCCCACTGACTCACTGTATGGACAAAAATATATATATATATATATAATACCAGTATTTTATTTTATTTATTTTAAATTATTATTATCATTATTATTATTCTTTTTTTATGTTTCTGAAAGAAGTCTCTTATGCTAAACAACAATGAATTTAAATAATGAATCAACAACACAGTAAAAATACATATACTGTAAAATATTATTAATATAAAAAAACTAAATGTAATATATTTGTGTGATGGAAAGCTACATTTTCAGCGGTCATTGCTTCACAAACCTTCAGAAATCATTCAAATATGCTGATTTGGTGCAGAATAAACATTTATTATTATCTATGCTACAAACTGTGATGCCTGATCTTTTATTTTATTTTATTTTATTTTATTTTGTGTGTTAGTGTGGAAATTGTGAAATCCGTTTGATGAAGGATTTTGATGAACAGGAAAATTCAAAAGAACAACGTTTACAGTATTTAAAGTCTTTTGAAACAACATAATCGAGTTCACTGTCAATTCTGCCCAAACCGAATCCATCCTTGCTGAATAAAAGTATTAATTTCTTCCATCTCACTGACCCCAAACTTTTGAACTGTAGTGTATACACAGAGACATTCTTCAAAATATTTTCTTTTGTGTTCCACACAAGAAAGTCACCCAGGTTGGGAACGGCATGAGGGTGAGTAAATGATGAAAGAATTTTCCTTTTTGGGTTGAACTATCCCTTTAACTGGGGAGGAATTGAAGAATGCAAAATGCAGTTTTTATCTCCCTCTTTCTCTCTGCACCGTCCATATTCGTTTTCTGTCTCAATGTGGCTGGCAAAAAAAGAAAATTCTATAATTGAGCGGTACAGAACATGTGCCCTCCCCGCTCCAAGATGACAGATGGATTATAAAAACTTCAAAGGCGAGCATTTGGAGCACCAAGGGAGAGATGGTAGGTATTTGAACTATCATTCTTTACCCAGGAGACAATGGCTGCCTGACACGGCGTATACATCAAGAAATAGTGCAACCACATAGACATAATCTCCCTCTCTTGCTCTCTTTCGCTCTCTTTCTCTCTCTCTCTCTCTCTCCCTCCCTCTCTCTCTGCGATACATTAAACATCCTGTTATGAGTAACTTTCAGTCAGGCACAAAAAGGCTAAGGAGGGTTTGTAAGATTAAAAACAGTTCACGGCGCACACACCATTCAGAAGACCTTCGTAACTGCTATATAATGTGACATACACAGGCATAAACAGCAAATTAACTTGTCATCCACAGCGAGAAGTCACTGAATGTTGTATTAGTTTTAGAGTCTATTTAATGAAACGCTACACTCATGAAGGCTATAGCTAGAGGAGCATTTGCCCCCCTGAATGAATCCAGCAGCCAGTGAAAGAGAGGTAGTGCTATCCGTTTCTCTCATCCTCTGCCGTGCTTTAGATATGGTTGTGATCTATTAAAAAAACATGGCCATCTGTCCAACTTCCTTCAGCACAGAGGCAGCCTATGGGCAAACTACTTTTAATAATATAGAGACAAGATGTGGGAATGCCACCATGCATACCTAATGAGAAGATCTAGATCCCCTGCTGCAAATCACTACTGATTCTTATCCAAATCTGCCCCGGTGTGAACTTACTTGCTTTTGTTACCGGTTGAAAGCACACACACTTGCACTAGAACACAATCTCATTTGTTCTGTGACTGTCGACTCTCGGCTTTAAGGATTCGTCTGCGGGATCTAGACAGTATAAGTGAATTCTCAGTTGTTTTCTTAAGATTTCATTTCTCTTCCTTCCAGTTAATTGGCACTTATGGGCCTTTTTATGAGACGCTTTGCTTAAAAATTAAATAAAAATATAAAGCAGCATCGTGCATAGACACAGATCTGGAACTCAAGACAATGAGAATCGGATAAAAACAGTCTGAATAGACAATCCACACAAATAACTGATAAAGCGTACCTGAGATCCAGACATGGCCCAGCGAAGCAGTCACACTTATTCACCGTTGATTTATAAAGCAGGTCGACACTAAGCTTTGAGTTGGTGTTAAGAGGGCTGCCCTTTGACCTTTAGGATAACCCCAGTTTGTTTGCGTTTCTGTATGAATGCGTGTGGCTTCTGCGGTGGAGCGTGTAGTAACGCTTTTCTCCGACTGGTCACCTTTTCAGTGTCCATCAGGATTTCCTCACTAATCCCAATGGATCATCCTATCAGTGCTTAAAGCATGTTTATGTGTAATGGAATCCATCTTTCTTGATTCATTTCACTCCCCGTTCCTCTTTCTGCTTTCTTCCCAATTTTTTTTTATCTGTTTTCCTTAGGCCAGAAGTTTTGAGATCAGAGTAATTAATAAAATTTTGATATCTGTGATAGATATAATATACAGTATTTTTATAATAAACATATCTATCTATCTATCTATCTATCTATCTATCTATCTATCTATCTATCTATCTATCTATCTATCTATCTATTCTTTCTACAGTTATAACTAATTTCCTATATAACTAGTTAATATCTAATATTATTATTACAGTTTTAAATATTATGGAAATTAATACACTAATGGTGAGAAATTGGTGTTGGTAATATGTTTAAATTTTTTTAAGTCTCTTGCTCCCAAGGCTGCATTTATTTGATCAAAAATACAGTTAAGAACAGCAGTATCATATCATAAATAAATATTATATTTTAAGTTCATAGTTTTTTTTGCAGGTTTTTTTTTTTTTTTTTTAACTATACTTTCTTGGATGTCGCATGATCTTTCATGATCTGCGCAAGAAAAACAAACTATTATTTACGTTGAATAATTGCGCCGCTTAATATTTTTGTTAATTGTTTTGTTTGCGTGTTTTTTGGATTCTTTGATCATTTGAAAGTTCAAGCACATTTAACGAAAAACAATGCTCATGTCTTACCTGACAACTTTTGATGAATTCAATGTGTCTTTGCTTAAGAAAAGCATACATTTCTTTGAATATAATATTTGTATATTTTAACTGACACCATCGAGAACTAGCGCTTCTGATATTCGGCCAAGCGGGAACACGAATCAGCTGATGTGATCTCAAAATGGCCAAATATCTGCCAACATATTAATCATTTACCGGCTGTGATCAACGAATCTCTCAACATATAGATCTTTGTTTTGTTAAGCCCGTGCATTTGTCATAAATGGTGCTACAGTGAGTTTTTGCAACACACCCTCTCCAAAAGCAAGAATCCAGGTGCAATCTTTTACCTTTAGCTTCTCAGCTCCTCTCGAACACCTGTTCTATTCCTCCACACAGTCCCACGATGCTGTCTTCTCTCCAGCTATTTCTCTCTCTTCCTAGGCTTGGAGGTGTGCAGTACCTCCCCCTTGCTCATAACCAACTGACTACAGTGTTTGATTAAAAGCGCATTTGGACGGTAGAGAAAGAACCCGACCCGGCCTCCATAATTAAGATCACTTCGGAGATTACTGACGACAACAAAAGTGGAAAAAGCGGGGATCCGGCGGCCAAGGCGAGGGGATGAAACAGAGGAGCATGGGACGGGGCAGACCCCTCGTGTGCCTTGATCAAACGTCCAGTCGAGGGGAGACGGACCCCCACGGCTCCCATCGCACGAGTCCTTCTCTGGGATACGTACTGATCCCGCTCCACATATCAGTAGGCGATATATTCAGTACACGCACGGCAATTTCACAATAAATCCCAAATTAGAGGGAAAGAAATAACAAAGTCCTCCCGAATAAAGGCGCTAACACACAGACACATAGCGCGGGAGCAAACAAACATTTTCGTATGCAATAACGCAAATACACACACTCCATTTTGGAGTAACAATGCTGCAGGTGCTGTTCAAGTCTAATGAAGACAAATAAACGTGCGAGAGTGCCTAGAAGTCACATAATAACAAATAAAGATCAATACTTCTCAGAGGAGAATTATTAGCCAGCTTTGTGAGTTTTAGCCAAAAGCCTCTGGGTGTGATTTGTTCTGTCTCACTCATAACTTCCCTTTTTCACAGCAGACACAGAAACCCCACATCACATTTCTCTTTCGCTCCTTCTCTCGCTCTGCTACGGCTGCGGTTAGGGCGCTCACTGAGGCGTTGCGAGTTAAGTGGCCTGCCCAGAGGGAGCGTGGAGCTACGCCGTGGCCCACCTGGGCCTTGATCCCAAGACCCCCTGCGGTCAGAGGTCCATCTCCTTAACCGTTCCTCGTGCGATACTCCGCATTACCCCGGCCGTCCTCAGCCTCCAAACCCAGCGCGGGAGGCCATTAATATAATCACAGGGATGTAGTGTGCGCCGGAGAGCCCTGAGGCTACGGCAATCAGCGGGGCTGAGTGAGGGCTAAGAGAGACTGAGGGGGAGAGAGAGAGAGAGAGAGAGAAAGAAAAATATATAAACCGAGAAGAAAATCTCCCATAGCTTCCACGAACGGCGCGCGCCGAAACAGGATCGCGTCGGATCATCATTCCTGGAGACGCGGGACGAGAGGGGGGCTGAGGTTTGCACTTTAAAGGGGACCTCCCACGACGGAGAAAGGGAGAGAAAGGATCGGGGGAAGGGGGGGATCATGAATCTTCTCTGCCCAACCTTAAGCCTCTCTAGTTAGTTGATCTAACGATGACTGGTCACAGTACCATCATCATGCAAATTTAAACAGAGATGATCTTTTAGCCGCCTGATGAGGGGGCCACACATACAGGAAAAGTGTTAATGATCAACACCAGACCACAGGCCCCTTCCTCTGCGCCGATCACGTCATCGCCGGCTCCACTTGTTATGAAAGTCGCTCTCGCTCTGAAACAGCCGATATCCATAACGTTCTGATTAGCGTCATGAAATTAATTCACCCTTAAGCATCTTAGCGAAATCCAACCCACATTTATGTATAAAAGTCCAAACTATAAATACCGTGTTTATATTTAAAAAAGCACACGGAAATTTATTTTTCACCGTTTATGGAAAACACACAGCAGGGTTTCAAATGCAAGCAGAAAACAAAATGCCATCTTGTTTTATTAGGTTTTTTTTTTTCCAGACACAAAAGTGATACACTTTAAGTAATGTTTTTTTTTTTTTTACTTCAAAAATGCATTTTCCTACAACAAGCAGGTCAAGAGGTAACTCTTGTACCCGTTCGCTTGACCTCGGGAAGTTAAGAAGGATGCTGGCGGCTGATCTGACGCAAAGAAGTCATGCATAAAAACTTCCAGAAGTGTAACTGAACTCTAAGCTGTCCTTTCTGAGCATGCCTTCCATTTTTTTCCAGCCTCCAGTCGTGTGGGTTTGGAGTGGATTGGATCGTCCGCATTACCACAGGCTGATCTATACTGACAGCCTTATTTACAAAAACGTGGGGAAGAGTAACAAGGCAAGTTACCCCACACTCTCTCCTTCACTCACTTAACTTAGCTTTCTCCCAATTACAACGATTGGCACAGACGCCATAACAAAAGAGATGAAACGGGCAACTTAAGAGACAGACAACAACACTTCGTGATCAAGACTGAAAAAAGGGAGCAGGCGAGAGAACAAAAACAATAACAGACAAGAAAGGGGGAGAGGGAAAAGAAGCTGATTTGTGAAAATCGGCGAAGATTGTGGGAGATGTGTTATGGGTACGCGTCAGCAGGAGGGGAGAAACACATCTTAAGACTTAAAAGGTGTGTAAAGTAAGCTGAGCATCGGGGGAATTCTCTCTGAGAGCCCCTTTAAAATTCACCTCTGTATTAATGCAGATAAATAAAGGCAAATTCCCCAAAGTAAATACTGTTTAACTCTCACCTTCAGCAAGAGTTACTTAAAGTGCTTCTCACAGGACTGACAGCCCTCTACAAACAAAGCAGCCAGGTGGCTGATTGTATGTGTATATATGTCTACAGGATTTAAACAATGCAATTATTCCTATACACAAGATGCTATACCCTCCACTACAAACGCGACAGCAATGCACAACTGATGCTTTTATGATCTTATAATAATCAATTTCAATGACATTCAAACATTTAAACTGAAGCGTGGCGGGGGTCTGTGTGTCTGTTTTAACTTTTTGTATAAAAAAAGACCAACTGAACAACGATTAATCACAAATATTCAAATGAAAAAGAAGGTTTTTGTGTGTATACTGTGTGTGTGTGTGTATATATATATATATATATATATATATATATATATATATATATATATATATATATATATATATAATATAAATGCAAACAAACATGTAAGAAAAATCTGCTATGTTTATATATAATATTAATTATATGGACATATACATAAATATGTGTAAATGTGTTCTAAATATATACTGTATGTGTGTGTCTTTATATACTGTGTGCATAATAAAGTACACACAAACATATGTACACAGAAACTTTGGATGTGGTTACTGGCGATTAATTGTTGCCCAACACTAATAATAATAATAATAGTAAAACAGAGTTTGTTTTCCATTAAATGTGTGATATTGTCCTAAATTAATTTTTAGCTTTGACCCTCTGAAATTAGGCTTGGCCTTAACCTTGGACAGAAATGAGCAGATATACAAATACTTACATACTTAATATTTGTTCTGGGGGGGAAAAAAAATGTGACACTGACACTGAGGGTCTGAAGATGTGGCAGTGCTGGTATGGCTGGAGGAGTGTGGGGTGGTTGACAGTCACAGAGGGGCATGTGTTCAAAGCCTGGAACGCTCATTAGCATTTGGACCTATTTATTTACTTTAGGATCGCCAGAAAAACAGTAAAACCCTATTAGAGCTTTTGGAGGAGGGGAATACGGTGTTTAAAAGTTCTAGGTTGCATGGTGTTTAAAGTCTCTAAATATTTGCAAAGAGCCATTTGAGTGAAAGATGCATTCACGTTCAGAAATATAAAACCGTAAAATGAAGCACTGAGAAAACGAGTAAAAGATGCTCGGCGTATTTATAAAATCAATCGTTCATTTAAAAATAAATAAATAAATCGCCATTAAAATAACGATTGTTTGGAATGGTTTAAAGTATATTAATTGCGAGAGAAATTCCGATATTAAGGTCAGATATCGAACGATACGGCCGTGATGTGACCATGATTCAGTTCAAAGTAGCAGGACAGACGTGCAGAGGCATTAAAGAGCTTTGCAAACAGGCGGTCATGTCCCTGACTGATATCAAGCGGCAGTTATCAGCACTGCCACACACAGATCTCTCACAGCCTGTTCAAGAGCACAGCACAGATATGTTAAATACATCACCCTCTCTCTCTTTCAACATCTCTCTCTCTCTCTCCCTCTCTTTCCCAGTGCCAGAGCTTCCCTCTTTCCCCTCCGTATGCCATCTCTCTCTCTCTCTCTCTCCCTCTCTCTCCCTCTCTCTCTCTGGTTAGGAGCTGCTAATTCACAGGGTCTGATCTGTCTGTAAGGCTGGAGACGCCAATGCTATCATTATCAGCCAATTCAGCCAGCCGTTAAATGGAGGAATCAGGAGACATTTGCTCTCCTCCACTATCGCAATGACATCATTACCGGGAGAATCAACAGCACAAGCACTCTGACCGTGTGTTAGTGTGACTGCGTGAGTGTGTGCGCGAGCGTGTGTGCATACGCATCGCATGTGTGTGTCCGTGTGTGTGTGTGCGGCGTGTAAAACATAAAAGGGTCGTATTCAGGGGAAATTAGGGGGAGTAAAAATAACATGAGCCTACCTGTGAGATACCAAGGACCGGGACACACTGTCAGCTGAAAGTTCCCAAGTGCAGAGCATGGAGAGACAAAAAAAAAAAGAGGGAGAGAGGGAGAAGGAAAAAGAGAGAGTGAGTGAAAGAGTCGTTTGCACATACAGGGTAAATGGCAGCTCGCCGCTAGCTGTGGCACTACTTTTTTTTTTTTCCCGCACCCTCCCTCCCTCTTTTTCTGTCTCCTTTTGCCGCCCCTCTCCAACGTTGCGCTAATAGCCACCTGTGAACCACGCAGCCATATGATCCACTCCCAGGCCTCTGGAGTGGAGTCACCTCTGTGTTTTTCGGCCCCCTCCTCCAATGATAAATCATCATCGTTTAGCTAATATCCGTTTTTAACCTCTCTCCCTGATTAACAACACTCTTCCCCCCTGGATACAAACCACTCCTGCTACAGTGCAGCTAAATAGCTCGCCTCTTTTCCTTTTTTTCCCCCCCTCTCTTCGCTCTCTTTTTCGTATTCCTTTGCTCTCGGTTTCTCTTTCCTTCACTTTTTTAAATTATAGGTCCTTCAAAGACAGGACGAATAACAATTCATTAAACACGACTGTCACGTCCGTTCGAAAGGGTCACTATCGGCATTTTAACCTTCAACTGCTCAAGAACAGGAAGAAAAGACACATGCATTTTAATTAACCAATAAAAACAATCCTAAGTCGCAAATAAGCAAGAAACAGATGCTATGGATTATAAAGTGTCTGGAAACACGTAAATATACTTGTGTAAAAGCGTTGCGGTGATTATGCACACACAGCTAGAGAGATGACAAATAAATAAATTACACACACACACACACTCACACGTTGCGCTTTTGATACAGCACCCCTAGTGGAGGAGGCAAGAGAGAAATTCTGTCTGGAAATTGTCAAAATATTTGCAGCAAAGGAATTCCGACATGCGAGCGGCTTGGGCTCCCCTACAAAGGACCCATCTTCCCTGAGTAACAAGTGGAGGGAATGAGTGCCGACAGAGAAGCTAAAATCCCTCAGGCTAAAGAAATCCAGCTATTGTAGTAATAACCCCCGAGACCTGGCTGAGTATGTACAGCTTTCAGAGGTACTTCTCATCCTATTTGTAGCCCCGCCAGTGATGTATGTGTGCGTACTGGTAAGTGACGGCTTGTACATAACGTAAGTCACTTCACTGCACATGAGCTCCTTTAAACAAGCTCTTTTTTTCCACTATGTTCTCTTTAATATTATTATTTATTTATTTAAATATATATATATATAAATATATTTTATTTTAGACAAGTGCAACTTCCCACCACAAATACACGCTGGGGTTTGCCTATAATACTATAATGTATTTTTTCATCTCTCTTCTCATTTTTTTTTTCTTTTTTGTTCCACAAGGCAAGTTTCATTAAAGATCCAATTATGCAAATCAGGTCCTGAAGAGCCAGTTGAATATGCAGTATAATAGTGTACCGTAATAGTTCAACACAATATACTGCATCTGAGGCAGATTTACGAGGCAACATAACTGCTACGCCTCCGTCCTTTGGAGAAAACCTCTTGATCATAATTAAAGGTGCAGGGTCCCTCTTTACTTCTCAGTGGCGTCCATTTTAACCAGGCCGCCCTCCAGGGGGCCGCAGTCCCTCACGCTCAGTGGCGGGTTGTGCACCCGTTGGGGTCATGACCTGGAAACAGTTCAAGGGTAGGCGTTGTTAAACTCCCCCCAATTATCTGGAGACATCTTGTAACAGAGATGCCCTCCGCTTCAACGGCGGACCACCCAGCCATCGGAGGTATCTGTCGCTATTTTTGGTGCCTGTGCGGCGCTGCAAATATTTACCACTATTTTAAGAGCTCGGATCAGAATGCAAAACAACATAATAGCATGTGCTTACGGCCAGTGATTGACAGGAAGTCGCTTGTTTGCGCAAAGCCCCTGTCTGCTGAGATGACATGGCTATAATTTTGTGCTTCTCACCGACTCAAAAGCAAACTGTCACGTCAGACGGTGCCTTATAGTACGTAGGAATTAGTTGTTTGCTAGTTTGTTTTAATAAAAAGGGTTAACTCGGCAGTTTTAACCTCAATTATTTAAAATAAGACGCTAGGCGTAAGAAACGGAGAGAATCGGGGTGTGGTCAGATAAATCGGTGTCCCGTATCTGCAAATGGAGTAAGGCCGTATCCGAAGGCTGACCGTGTCTCCCAAGGCTGTGTAAACCTGCCCGATTCAACACTCTCCATAACGACCGCATGTCCCACAGCCTTTCCATACACGCTCTCTCTCTCTCAAACGTGTGAGAGAGTGTGAGCACGTGTGCGGCGTTGGAGGGCTGATTTTCGTCCACCCATCCCCTCTCCCACAGGAGAGAATTATGAGAAAGGGGGGAAAAAAACTTTGCAGGATACGAAACATCTGCACACATCTGTTCAGCACTGTCATCTGCGCATGGGCTAACTTTAACTGTAACGTATGCTTCCCTTCCAGTGCTCAATATTCCTCAAAGCGCCATTAGTCTATCTATATATTTTCCTCATGGAAAGTGCCTCCGGGTGGAGTAGAGCAAGGACCCTCTCTCTCTCTCTCTCTCGCTCTCTCTCCCTCGCTCCGTAGACAGACAGACGCTCCTTCTGGTGGCACCCTGGCATGAGGCAGTGGAGACAAGATCATCCGTCACCACCTCATCTGTCAGGGCACTCTTTATTCTTAGATCACACACTGACTGACGTCTGTGATTAGCCCGCTCAAAAACTTCCACTCCTCTACCCCCTCTCCCTCTATCTCTCTCTGTCTGTTTCGAACGACTACGAAAAGCCTTAGAAATCATCACTCATTTATAAGTGACATGTGCATAACGAAATGTCCTTATTCCACTATAATTATTTGTTAAATACAAAAGTTGACATCTGTCAGTAACCGAACATTCCCATTTATATTACGTAAAGTGACATGCTGAACTGTGTCTTCGGCTGTACACAGGCGGATATTGAATGACAGGGAATTATGCGCTTAATCAATTGGAGAGGACAGGCATAGGAGTAATGCGAGGCACTCTTTTTCTAAAAGTACTTTCAGAAGAGGCTGGATTCTGTAGGGATAGCTTCACGACCACACCCTTAACTTCACACCAAACATTTGGATGTTCGGAGATAATAGCATTTGAGAAAAAAATTCTACACACTTTAAAAAAAAAATGAATAAAAGTTTCACAGCAGGAAGAGTTTCACAGCAATGCCAAACTTTTTAAGACGAAGGGCAAAAATCTGACTTGACTGAAAAGTAAACTTTTCATTTAAATGTTATATTAAAATCTACCATTGAAAACATTTTTAATCAAATTTACATTTTTTTATCAATCAGTTTCACTTATATTACTTTTGATGCAAAAAATAAAACGAAAGTAAATATTAAAATTAGAAATGAAGTTAAGTGGCATTTTAATTCAATGGCATGTTATCCCTCCTCTTGTGATATGGCATTGTGGGGCAAATCAGTTCTCATCATTGGCATCCGCGCCATAGAAACACCATAAAGAACGTCACTGAGTAGTCCTTAAAACAACCACTTTTCTCAGCTTGAAGAATATCTAAAAAAAAAAAAAATTGGAAATAACTTTTTCCACAATCAAGCACATTTTGTGCGATGAAAAGGTTCCGTGGATGTTAAATGTTCTTTATAGAACCACCAACACCAATAAAAAAAAGTGAGTGCACTTGTAAAATATTTAAAAATGTCATTAAACAAAGATAGATTATTTTCTCGGGAGTTAACATAGCCTTCCTCATCAAGGTCACTAACGTTATTTGTTAATCCAACAGCATCATGTGAACGCCCCCAACAAATAAACGGGACACTCCTGGCGTTTAGGGATCCTTCCACCATGAGGTGGAAAGGCCTGAGACTTCAGAGCAGGAGAGGAAGGGAAGGAGGGTGATGGCGGGGTGGGGGCACGGGGTCGGTGTCTCCACAGCACATATCAATTAATACCTAAACGCCACGGCCTTGCTTGCCATACTGTCCCCCCTGAGTTGCCTGGCTAGGGCCCGGGCATCTGGAAGACAATTTCCTCCAATTAAAAGGAGCGGGGAGGCATTTAAGTGTGGAATGGCTGTTTGATCAAGTCTCCAAGGCTCAAGCACAGATCCAGCCGGCTAAGCTGGAGACTGACAGGCCTGGAGACAGAGAGAGAGAGACAGAGAGAGAGAGAGAGAGAGAGAGAGAGAGAGAGAGAGAGAGAGAGAGAGAGAGAGAGAAGGCTCATCTCTCTTGCCCGCTGGCACTGCCCTGCCCTCGGCTGTGGCAAAGGCTGGGGAGGTGCACCTCCACACACCGGGGTTACTGGTGACGGCGGCGGCGAGCACATAGACCTAGGGACATGCTAACGCTCTCGAACGCTGCCAAGTTCTGCCACACAACACACACTTTCCCTGCCGAATGAGTGCAAGACGCATATGTAAATGAGAGCATACACACCAGGGAGGAGACATTTTGACAGGATTGGCTTGGTCTGTTTAGCCCCATCGAACTGCTATCAGTTGCACTGGCAGAGTGTATTCACAAGAGTCTTCATAACACCCTCTCTCTCACTGCATTTAAACGAGTTTGATATTTTTCCTCCCCAAAAAAAACATTTTGTCTCATAGATGATAAATTCCATGTGAGCATGATATACATTTTCAGCTACTAACATGTTTGCGAAGACCAAAAATATTTTTTTAATTAATTAATTAATTGGGGAAAAAATAAAATAAAATAATAATAATTCTGCCATATTTGCAACAACATCAACACCTCTATGTCTGTGGCTATCCCGTGCCTCAGTTGTTTTTTTTTTAATTATTTTGCTCATTAGTAATAAAAAAAACGACAACAACAAAAAACGTTATTTAGCATAAAAAAAGCAACACACGTTACTTAGCATAAAAACAATGATTACAAACCAAGACTGTAGTCTACAGAGAAATTTAGATTAGTTCATAATTAAATAGAATTAAAGCTTGCTGTTAAATAAATCAAACATTTCACATAATACGATCACCTCAATTCAGATGGCCTCTCAATTGTAATGCATGACGATTTTCTCTCTTTCTCACTGTCCACAATAATACAGCATACTGTTTATTGATTTATTTATTTTAATTTATAAAGGAGCTTACAAGGCTATATTTGTGGTCATGTTAATGCCGGCCTTTCAAATGAATTGTGTGGGATTCTGAAAAGAATGTGTGACTTGACTACATCACAATGTCATTTCGAATCAGAAAAATGAAAAGAGCTGACAAAAATGTCTACGCCCAGACACTATTACAGACATAATATCCGTTAAACAATGACGGTACATCTGTGCCGCCTGCTATTTGTCCCTTTCTATGAACAATGAACCTGAGGAAAAAACAGTTATCTCATTTCAACATAATGAAAGATGCAAACAAACTAAAAGTAGCTGAATGTGTATGCGTGAGCGTGAGTGTGTGTGTGTGTTTAATATTCTTTTCCTTAAGTAAAAGTTTTGGGTCATCTCCTATAAAGTGACAGGAGAAATCTGCACCTAGACCTGAATGCATGAGACAGCAAATCAATTTTGCTTGATTTATAAATACGTTTCATAAAGAATTAAGCACCTGAAGTGCGCGCAATGGATGCATGATGCAGTGTGTCATATTATAATTCTGACCCTGACAGTGTTATAATTTGTGAAGTAGCAAAATATGCGCGGAATGGTTTTACTGAGTGTCGAAACGCAGCTCACAATCACGCCAACATACAACATTTTATCTTTTCTTCAATTATTCCCGCACTCCCGCGCGCATTCCTATCCCAATCTCCAATTCTTACAACTTTCTCCTTCTTTTTTTTTCCTCCATAAAACATCATTTCCCCAAGCGACGACGCTCGCAACAGCCGTTCAAATCTCCATTTCCAGGGGAGATGTGCGTGTTTTTTTTTTTTTTTCTTCCGCAGATAAAAAGGTTTTTAAGTCTGATATGACATTTAGCCCTCAGTTGTTGAATGCCATCATAAGGCTTCTGTTCATAAGAGGTCGATCACAGCACAAAATGGCAGGTCTCACCGGCTCTTCCATCTCACAAGTTTTGACACATGGCATGCACCGGGTAACTTTGATCCTAATTCTCCAACCGATCTGTGTTCACTTCAGCTGAAATCCTAAACGCAAAGCCCTCGGGGCTGAAGTGAGAAAGTTTGAGCAGAGATTTGAGGAAACTTTCTTACAGCTCCGTATCTCTGCTTGGCCAACGCGAGCGAATCTGGTGCGCATCCCTGGAAAGCTCCTGTCCACCTTACGCTAATAAAGCGCTTTGTGTCTTTACGCTTAATTAATAAAGTTAGCCTCGCGAGAGCCAAATCTGAAATAAAACGACGTTTTATTTTTTTCTTTCTTTCGAGTAAGTTCGCGCGAGCGCGTGCGGTGGCTTCCAGAAAAAGCTTTCGCTTGTGAAGCCCTTTTTTATCATCTCGCGCGACAGCGGTTTACGCGATTAATGCTGCGTCTGTTTCGAGCAAATAGCGAAATATAATAACACACGCACGCGTCGTCGGCACAGGCTGACTTTTAGAAAGCGAATCGAGCGAAAATCCATCCGCGAGCCCGCTGCTGATTCTAGCCACTTCTTACCTTTAAATTCATCCGGACGTCAAGACGCGTTGCGAAAGATTGTCTTCATTGAATAATGAAGCATGTCCACATAATTGAGCCGATCGTTTTCTTATACCGCTGAGGGGGTTAAAGTAGATACACGAACACGCGCGCGCTTCGGACCTGTTATGATCGTCCTCCCGCGAATCCGTTTCCCAACTGTTCCTCGCGCATCCCGAGTGACGAAAAAGCGCCTTTGAGTTTATTCTCGATATAAACGCGTTCATTGATAGCGATCGGCCAGCATCACAAGACATTTCCCCTCATCCGTCTGCTCGGACTCCCCCTATCTGGACGGTGAAACGCATTGTACCGTTAAAAAGACACTCCATTGTCGTCCATTCACAGAGAGCGGAGAGAGTCTTGCGGCATTTGATGGGACTAAAAGCTTGAACCCTTGATAAAACAGCCCCGGTGCGCGGAATATCATCTCGGATCGTCTATTTTCCCCACGCGGAGAGACTCAAAGGTGAAATTCACTCCGTCGGATCATCTTATTGACCTTGACTTCCCCGTAAACACTTATTAAAATCTGTCTATGCTCACTCACATTGTCAGCCCCGTTATTCAGACGAGGCGTAATTGGCTTTGATGCCTGTCGCCGTTTAAAGAACACCGTGGAAAAACACTACAAATAGCTACAATTGCGAAATAAATCTGCTTACCTTTCGGGGAAAGTATCTGAAGTCTTGTATCCTCGAGAAAAAGTCCAGTGAGATGAGCGGAGAGCGCGAGCATCAGTCAGTATAAGAGAGAAGTAATGAGTGATAAAATGACGCTCATCTGCACTGTAACCTTGTGGCGTATTTAATGTAAATAAGCCGGTTATGTTGCACACAATCACACACGCGCACACACACACACACACAAGCGCGTGCACACAAACAGAGACCGGCCAAGACGGGAAGCGCTTTTTTCGCACTCTTATATGCTAACGCGTCACACAGGAGCGCATATTTAAAACAAATGCGCGAGAAAGCTTATCAGTTTGTAAATATGAGATGAAATTGCCACTCAGCGGGGCGCGCAGCCTAACCGACAACCTCCCTCTTCATCACAGAAAGAGGAAAAGGGTCCAGACAGCGGTCGAGACACGCGCTCGGAGACGTGGGAGAAGGTCCTCTGAAAAGGTACTTCGGTGAGGACGTGAAACTTTTTTCGGGGCTGAACTTCAGCGCTCAGGCCGATGTCGCTTTTCTACACGAGGAACGAGACGCGGAATAACGCGATTGTGCGTTCAGCGTCCCGGCAGCTGACAAAAGCTACTGATTCAATAAACTCTTTGTTGTGGGATTATATAATGATTATGTTGTAATTATGGGAGCGCTTTGGTAATAATAATAATAATAATAACAGTATAAGAGTATCCAGTGGGAATGCGAGTGCGTGTGACTTTGGAGAAAAGGGACACGGACGCGACACTGATCGATTATCGATCGGTTATTAGATTGATTATATTGATTTTGACACGTATCCAGGTAAATCATAAGGAGGGGGCAGGTGGAGGATATAATTTTAAACTTCAGTACTTAACTTTAGTTAGTTTTTTTTTTTTTTTGGCTATATATCGTGCCACCCAAAAATATAAATAATCAACAAGCAAGCAAACAAACAAATAAAATAACAACAGCACGCATCATAATTTGGCGCAATCTTTGAGAAATGATTAATATTAGCCACGTACGCATATTTACAATAACGCAGTTATTTTACAGCAGGACCTTTTTAATTCGGGGGGAAAAAAAAGTCAAATCAATAAGACTGATTCTGAATGATTTCTGCATTAGGAGCTGCTGACATCTAATGATACGGCGTATTTACGCACAGGCGGGACAAAACGCGTCTTACTCCTAAACGTGATCCCTGTGACAAGTTGCAAAGTGGAAGGTTTTCCTCTTTCTCTTTCTGCTTCGCTACACAGTTGTGCGTTTGTGATATTTAGCGTGTTCAAAGGAGCATTAATCGTTATTAAATCCCGAGGCAAAGGCTCGCCTTCTCTTTATTTTCTTTCCAGACAAAACACACGTTTTAAAAGATAGCGCATTCATTATTCACTATGAAAATCAGATTCCCATGCTGCCCCTTAAACGCTCAGGAATTCAGCCCGCATTTTCCAGTCTGATGTGTATGAAATTCCTTTTTGAACAAATTCCAAAATAAAAGTTGTGCCTCTAAAGAAATTAGCATAACCATCCCATCAATAATATCGCTATCTCTATGGGAATGATAGCGAAAGCAGTAGGGGTGTTCCTTTACTCAATTCTTCATGGATTCTCTGTTTCTTTTGAACTTGTTATAGCAAGTCAAGTGATTCTTTATCGGTGACAGGCCTGACAATACACGACGAGAACGGGAAAGCAGGTCAAAAGGAAGTTGCCATATGGACTTCAACATGCACTTTCCTAACAATATAGGGCAAAGATCCGCGGCGCACACAAGTGTGTTTATCGCGCTCTCTATTTGTCGTTTATTCCTAAGTGCTTGGGGTTAAATGAAGTTGAAGGCATTTGTTGCGGATAAAGTGGGGCAGCTGTATTCTTGTTAAAGCGAATCGCTCGTCTGTGTTTCTTGTCTGTTTACTTCTCCGTGGCTTTTACGCTAACAAACAAATGCGGATGCGTTCGGGTTGGCTGCTATCCATTTTATGGATTTTGGTGCAAAAGCAAGAGAATGAGGTAAAATTGTCACGTTGTCTGCTGTGTTTGGAAGGGCAGCATTCGAGATTGATCATTTTGTCTCCGCAAATATCAACTTGTAACAGGAATCAAAAGGTCGAAAGATCCTGACGGCTCGAGTCACGTGACTCCTGGCTGCCCGCGAGCAACAGGTGCACTAGAGGAGGGAGGACTCAAGGCATCCTTTCAGATTTCTTTCTTTCTTCCTTGTTTTTTTTTTCTTTTTTTTTGCAAGATGATGCTTGTAGTTAATCAAGTAAATTCTGGTTTCATGTTTCTTTACTTGTTTGTGCATTTAACAATATCGCACAGTATTTACATAAACACTAGTGTGTGTGTGTGTGTGTGTGTGTGTGTGTGTGTGTGTGTGTGTGTGTATATATATATATATATAATGTATGTGTGTGTGTGTGTGTGTGTGTGTGTGCGCATATATATGAGAGTCCATATATTTGCTTTAGTTCAAAAAGATTGATCTTAATTAGTTAAATATACACTATATATATATATATATATATATATATATATATATATATATATATATATATATATATATATACACACACACACACAGAGTGAGAGAATGTGTGTACATTTTATTAATATATTAAAATCCTTTACAAGAGACATCCATTAGATGTTTCATTCGCAAAAGAGCTTTCGATTAAAATCAATTTAAATTATGTGAATGCTTAAGGGAAAGTTTATATTTTAAATCATTTAAGTTTACATTTATATTTTAAATCCTTTTCACTGTTTTTATTTATTTACTTGCTTAATCTAGTTCATTTTAAATGGTCCGTCAATGTGACAAATGAATTTTTAAAGAACAAAAAAAAAGCAAATAAATAAAAGTTTGCATGAGGTTATATCATAATTAAGAATATACCGTTTTAAATAGCTTCTACCGGATATGTCAGTTACACATACGTACACAGATTATGGTATACATAAAGTCAGTCAGGTCACTTAAACTGCATTTAGTTATGTTTATTATTTAAAATAATAAATAAAAACAATTATTAAAAAAAAGTGACGCTATAAGCTTTCTCTGCTGCAAATTTTGCATGACTGCATCGGTAATGCTGGACTAGTTATTTTTGTAACACTGAAAAAGCTGTTGTGGGTAATACACTACTCAGAGAGTAATCCACAGGGTTTGTTTATACTATTAGACCAAGACCACACACGTCCAGTGTAAATATTTCAAGACTTCAAAGTACATGCAAACACTGTGCATTTTATTTTCAATACACGCTCAGAACAGCTAACAAAGTGTCAGCCACAGAAAAAAGGACGACTCAAGGTTTGAGCAGTCATAAGGGCAGATAAAGCGATCGTGGCTGGGTATGACAGTTTCTCTAAAATTCTTTCTGACGGGAATTTAAGTACAAGCCTATCAGCACTGTGTCTGGTATCTGTCCAAAACAGTAGGCCTCTAAAACAGACATGGCAGTGTTCAGAAAAAGAAGAAGGGGAAAAAAATGAAGATGTTAGTTCTCTCCATCTACTTGGACTGAAAGCAGCTATTTAGCATCTTTTAGCAGATGTCCAGATAATTCACAAGTTTATCAAATTAATTCAATGGAGCAATGACCAAGGAAGTGATGTACTCCTAATAAGCCACGAAGAGAGAGGGGGAGTGAGAGATGGGAGATATGTGGGGTGAGTGTCACTTTAAGACAGAGCAAATAAATGACTGCATAAGCATTTTATCCAGGAGCAGCCTGATGGTTTAATGCTGTGCCTAGTTTATATCTACATACAAACACACCAGAATGGTTTTCTCATATGGAAGAAGGGGAGGGGGGGCTACATTACTTTTTAAATTGAGTTTCTCAGAGCATAATCTGTTCCAGGTCTTTGATGAAGAAATGTTCTCAAAGTATCACAGTGACTGATTTAATGAGAAGCGAGTGAGCACAATTTCAAACAATCTGATTTTCTGAACCTTCTGTGACTCTAAACTTTTAAAATTGCACTTAAGAATCACATCAATTACTCTTTAAAGTATGACATCGGCTAACTAGGCGCACTAGCATAACAAACACACGCTATGGCGTATTTACTCCATATCCTCTCATCAGGATCTGATACATTGGTCCCTTATGTGAGGCTTCTGCGAAGCTCTCCCAACTCCATTACGGTTCCCCTTTCTCTTCAGCGAGGAGTGGAATACATGTGTGGCGGATCTACAAGTCTGACCGTGATTTAGTCAAATATTACAGACGCAAATATTTAGAGCCGACTTCTAGGTTTTCAGCATCCGATGAGACTATACGTTTGTACGTTCTCCATATTCTTCAGGCCACAGTTTAGACAATGCTTCTGAACGCTGCTCCAAAATCCCACCCGGTGTTGATGAACTGAGAGAAGTGTATAACGTCTATGACTGATAACTGGACCAACGCTAATTTAAATCATCTGAATCAATGTCTGGCTGGGAGGAAAAAAAAAATATATCTAAACGAAAACATCTGACTCAAACAGATTACTGACAATGTTGAGCATAAGAGATTTAATAATGATTACATGCTTAAAATATCCAGGCCGTTTTGAGAATCCATCACTCGCATATATATCCCTTAGTAAAAGAATCCACTGTCTGCTTGACAAGAAGAGCTATGACACAAAAACAAACAACAACATTAGCATTGGGGGAAATTAGCTGGCTAATCAGTGTCTTAGTCACTTCATTAGAACTTTGGCTGCTCTTAAGCATAGTCTTGAGACTCGGAAAAGCGAAACAAAAAAAACATACACTCACATGTGACTTTAACTTAAATCATACCAAAGTGACTTCTCTTTTTTTAACCGCGCACTGAAAATAAGAACAAAACCCCTCAGCATGTACTCATCACACTCACACACAGTGTCGCCTCCTCTTTAAGGTCCATATTTCTGTGAAAGCGAGCCATCATATTTTACTATTACCTATCAATTGGTTTCTAATCATGGTAATGAGGCGTCTGCCGTTTGGTGACAGTGAACTAACGGCCTCCGTGGGAGCATTAAGGAGCCTGGGTTATGCTGTGGGCCGTTAACTACCTACAGGCGCTTGCTAATGGCTCCAAATGACCTCCTCAGTGGCTATTAGCACATAATTAGAACCTTGCAGACCATCAATGACTTCCACCGGACATGCGTACCTCTTCGGTCTTCTCCTCCATGCTCCCCCACTTACTGTTTAATGGTCAGATTATGGTGAGGTGCTGGGATACGACCACAATTGCTGCATTAAGTTGCGTGCGGCTCGCATGCACCCAATGCTGCGTACAGTAAAGCTGCAAATCATGCGCAGCACTGCGACAGCAGGGTTTCTCAAACTAAATACACCATGTGACCGTTTACATGGACCTTTAGCTTCAACAAGTCCCTGCAAGAAATGAATTCCTGGGTCGGCTCAGTTTGGCAACCTGCGAAGCCATCGATCTACTACAGTCAATCGTTTAATATCTCATGTAAAATATTTGTATATATGTAAAATATTATGTATAATGTTTAATGTAAATAAATCCCAAAGGAAGAAATCGCTGCAAATATCCAATACGCCACCTGCTATCTCTCCCCACCATCAGTGCCCTATCTGTTCTGGTCTCTTTTACTATTATGTGCTATTGTTGTGGATCACGCCGAGCGTAAAGTGCAAGGCACGGCCACACCGCACAAGTGGTTCAGTCACACCAACCTCTGCGTACACTTAGCAATGCTCTCCAGTTACCCAGAACAAAGGCCTGCTTTAGTGGGTTAATGTCAGCTCAGGAGCTGCAGAGAACAATAGCAGAGTTAGAATAAAAAGAGGAATGCAATGTTTTGTAAAGAAAACACACCACGACACATCTATGTGGTAGTAATTTGTCAAATTATCAGCAAATTATCTCACCTCACTGCAACAGTTATGCAAGTCATCCATGAGAACCGCAGACTTTGTGGCAAAAGTATGAAACAACTAATTTAAGCAGCAGGGAGGAATCTTTCTAGGTCATCAACTAGCCTTGGACAATGGAATCTAAAAAAGATCATGATAGGGTGGAGAAAAAAAAAAACTGCTCCAGCCTATTGTTTTTCTTTTCTGTTTACAATTTCATATATATATATATATATATATATATATATATATATATATATATATATATATATATATATATATATATATTTTTTTTATTTTTAGTTCTTTTTATGTGAGTGTAATTATATACAGTAATTTTAAACTGTAACTGATGGTCATCAGGTCTGCATTTATTTAATAAAGAAAATACATATTGTGCATTCTTATTGTTATTTTCTATTTGAATATTTAAAAAAGTTATTTATTCATGTGTTGCCAAAACTGAATTTGCTGATTTAAATCTTAAATAAAAAACATTTCCTATTACTATCAATGTGGAAAAAGTTGTGCTACTTGACGTATTTGTGGAAATATATATATATATTTTTTGTTTTTTTTATGATGACAAATAGGTAGTTCATAACATTCTGAATGTTCCACCTTCACTTTTGATTAGCTGAATGCATCCTTGCTAAATAAAAGTATTAATTATCACCTTGTCGACCCTAAACCTTTGAACGACACTGTAGGTATCACTTTAAAATATTTAGTATACACAAGCCAGCATAATGTGCTATGGATGCATCTTCCTTCAAAGTTTGTAAGCATGGGCAGAGCACAGGGTCAGCAGTGCGCTTTCTAGAGGCCAGAGGCAGTACTGCAGGCTTTTTTTTTGACACTAGAGGAGACCACCAGACAGCCATGAGCAGAGGTCACCCACTCTGTGTTAACAATCACTTCCTGCATTCTAAATCTCCCAAACCATTTTGGATGCATTTTCTGTGTCATGGATTTAAATCATTCTCTGACGATGCCACCACCCTCTAGTCTCTCTCTCTCTCTCTCTCTCTCTCAGCATTCCCTGAATTAATTTGTTTTCATTTGCAGTATGTCAACTGAAAATATGTAGTTGTTCTCTGTGGCAGTGCAAAAGAATCTCTCTGGCGAGTGTGTTTCTGCTTCTTAATCATTAAATCTGCGTGTATGTTTTTTACAGTGCAATATCAGTAAATACATAAACAGTCTGCTGTAGCTGCTCTCCTCTCAGCTGCATCTGCGGTGCTTCCCTCTTCACAGTGTGCCATTCCGCAACATTCCCCTAGTGTTTGTCCTGTGTTGTCTGAACGCTGCCAGCCACTGCTGCTACAATGTCAGGCCGAACCACTGCCAAAGTGCAGGGACGGGCGACTGCGGCGGGTCCCAATTATCTGCGGGGTGACGGCGTGGTCCAAAAATAACTTCTTTTTCCCATATACTTCTGGACTGGCTGCCCCCGGCCACGGGCCGTCCACCTCTCTAAGCCCATCTGGCAGGAGGACAAACAAAATCTTGGTAGTCCTTCAGTCGAAAACCTTTTCTCAGTCTGGAAAATGACTTCACCCCGTCATCCATTTCTCCACAGTGACCAAAACCCTGGACATAGTTAATCAGCGAAAAAGGGCACGCCTCCAAAACGCCATTCTTCCGCAGCCACATTAGTGCACAAGTAAGATTTACAGATCACTTAATGTTCCAGAGTTCTCCGCATAAAAGTATATACAAAGGTTAATATTGTAATAATATCTTCCTGGAGGGCATTGCAATCATTATCTCTCTAGAGATATCAATTAGAAGCACTTTACAGCAGGTAATGACAGAGATTCCGGTCCAAAATGACATTATTATTATTATCATCATCTATATTCCCGCACTCCCTATACCAGGCAAAAGTAGCAGCGTCGGTTCAGCCAAACGAAAGAAAGAAACGTATCTTATGGCGCACATTAATCTTAGTTTTATGTGGTCAAGCTGAGAGACTAACAAGCTTTCGATGTAACCCCTCTGCCTTGGCATTTAGGTAGCGTGCAACAGTTGTCCGCACCTCAGGCATTCATCTCGTATGCTACTCATCTCTCCTTTGTTTTAGGAGGATAACGTATACGGCGTGTAGGCCGGATACCCGCAAAGCAAACGGAAACGTTGATAGACACACATCGCGTGAGAGACACAGGGGAAGCGGATAGAAACGACGCAGGCAGTTATGAATCAAAAGCTTTTTTGCTGCCGCTCAGCTAATATTTGCTTGCCAACAAACACAGATTTACACCGTTGCTTTCGGTGTTTGTCTAGAAACAAAAAAAAAAAGAGGAGTCGGAACACCGGAAAAGTTACTGACTGACCTTTGGGCTTCGCTACTAACATTAATAAGGAGGATTTGTTATGTTATTGACCCTCTTATCAACAGCATGAATAATTCACAGCTGGGCCAGCACTTGTCCAAAAGCAGATGAGAAAACAGCACCCATGCCTCTGACTGTTGATTTAGCAGTTTCATATTTAATAAGGAACTGGAGCGCTGGGAGGCGCCTTTTTTTTAGAGAGATTTAATTGGGCACTGGTGACATCCATCACATGGTTGTCATGACCATGACCTTTCGTTTGGGGCTATTCATAATAAGAGAGTTATGAGCCAGTTCCTCGTATTTCTAGCGACTCACCCCTGCGCTTGTGTAATGGATGCCGTAGCATTTGTAAACCTTATCTTACAGGAGTTGGTTAAAGCTAGTGTGCACATCAGATTTATTGCTTTCTGTCAGGCCGGTTAGGGGAGACGTAAAAGGGTGTGAGTATTTGGAGAAGGATGATTTAACGTGGATGGATAAAGTCCTACGCTTTGGAGGAAGAGGCCCTGACATGTTACTGTTTTACTGAGAGTAATCCTTGACACAAATGAGTATTTACAGCCTTGGGGCTGCGGGGTATTGGAAAAAGGCATTTTCCATATCATTTCCAAATCCCCGTTTTAGCGAACAAGCTCTCCAGAGCTAAAAATGCCACACGGAGAAGGAGCGGTGGGAAAATGGAAATCGAGAGGGAAGCGGAAGCGCGACTCTTTTAAAGTCGTCTCTGTGCGACTCGAAGGCGGCGAGGGAGAAAAGAGCTCCACGCGCAGGTTAATTTCATCAACCCCACGGGCTCCGGGGACCGAGTCGGAGCCAGAGGGAGCTCCCGACGAGCCTTCCGCACAAGCCTCGAAGAAAGTTACGAGACAGAAGGTGAGAGGGAGAGAGAGTGAGGGATCAAATACAGGTGAGCGTACTCCCTCAGGAGCACCAGATGGCCTGCACTACCCCCTGCGTTTGTGCACTTAACTGCTTCGCTGTGTCACCAGAACAATGGTCATTCACTGCCGAGCTCTCTTACACAACTCCTCCTTTATGCATAAACATAAAGCCGTCGTACATTATTAAAGCAGGCCAGGCGCACGTAATCTTTTCAGGCTGGGACAAACTTACCACCATTGATATCTATGTATTTATTACAGCAATAGAGCAATATGAGGGTGAGGCGCGGAGAGATATCGGCTTACCCGAGGCTGAGAGGGAAATTTAAGATAAAGGATATTTAATATCCAGTTCACATCACCAGGGCTAAGCCTTTAATAGCACGAGGGGTTTCCATGCAGGTAATGCCTTTGTCTTTGTCTAAACACACTTCCACGGACTCTAACTGTAGTCGTGAAAAGCGTGCGGGTCACTGATAAATGTGCCGTAATGGCTCGACGTGGGAGATTGCCCATTTGTCCTGTCAGGTTATTAATGCACCTGGGCACTTCCTCCAAAGGTGTTATCTAGCGGTGGAAAAAACGCGGCGATATATAATTAATTCACTATCTCCCGCGCGTTTGCCTCTCTTTTACAGTGTTCTTACATTTTGTCACATTGCATTAGAATCAAACGACGTGCGCCGCGGCTGGCAATAATCACGGAGACAAATATGCATGTATATTATTGGGAGTAACATTAGGCTGGTGACTTGCATTCCAGGGCACATTACTGCTGCTTATTTTGTGTCTAAATGATAATGAGCGGCGGAATGATAACCTATATCATTTAGAGTGAAATATGAATTTAAAACACTGCCTGCCATTTAGAGAGGAGAAATGTGTTGTGGAGAGATCACTCAGGTGTCTTCTGCGTTCATTTGAAAACTGGGGATGGGGGGGGGAGTACGGAAGACACGGCTTGAGTTTTCTTCAAGTGGTAAAAGACTATTGTTGTCCTAATTACGAGCTGGCTGATGCATTATTTAACGATCCAACATACATCACCAGGGCTGGATATGAGTAAAATAATTTATGACAAGATCTTTTTTTTGCCCCTCACTTTAAATCAAACTTCAATAAATGTGCCACCCCTATCCATATTACATGAGGCCTTGCTGAAAACAAGTAGCATGCAGGAGTCTGTTATTCAAAATTCTTCCGACAGCATGGGGTCAAAAAAGAAAATCAGACCGAAAGAACAAGGATGTGTGCTTGGTTAGCTCACCTTGGGCTGCGCAAAAGTAAAGAGGAAATACAACACACGCACCCCTTCAAAACAATATCTTAAGAAGTCTATTGTTTGTAAGCTTAAAGGTCGACCATTTACAAATTATTACTGTACAGCCTAGAAAGGAAAAGAGAGATTGACTTGAGTTGTGTTGGGGTCTCAGAGCCCCGAGGTCCTTTTAATAGTTCAAAAGCAAACTTAACTTTGACGTGTCAGGGTGAATCTTTATGACCGGGCTCAAACTTACGGGAACAGATAAACAAACTTGGTGTCCATGAAAAATGTTAAATTACTTAACCAGGTTTGGGTTTACAAATCCTAGGAATCAGACTGGTGTACACACCATAACAGAAAGCGCTCTTAAAAATAAATTGCATAGTGATGCTACAGAAGAACCATTTTTGGTTCCACAAACAACCATCCAGTCACTCTTTTTTATCTTTTTATAAAAAGAAGAACTTTCTTTCATCACAAAGGACCTTTTGTGAAACAGGAAGGTTCTTCAGATGTTAAAGCATTATTCCACCCCAAAATAAAAATGTTGTCATTAATCACTTATCCCCATTTTTTTCCAAAAATATGAAAAAAATATCATCGGAACACAATTTATATATATTAGCTGAAAACAGAGAGGCTTGTGAATGTTCCATTGACTGTCAAACAATTACCAATGTCAAGGCGCAGAAATGTTTGAAAGAAATGCTCCATCTACCATCAGTGGTTCAACAGTAACATCATGCAGCTACGGGAATGCATTTTCTATCAAAAGAAAATAGAAATACAGACTTTACTCAGTGATTCGGCACCATAATGTCACCGTAGTGCCAGGACAGCATCCTGTGAATGCACACAGAGTACACAGTTCTATGTTAGACACAATTGAGAGATACTCTGTTTGTACAAATCAAAGCATAAATGCACATAAAAGATGTATCTTTCCATTCCGCCCAGGACAGAACTGTGTGCACTATATGCGTAGAAATAACCTATATGCCTTCGGGGGGTTATCACATGTCCTCTGAAGCAGATTGATGGGTTTTTGTAACCAAAAATATTTCTCATTTTAAAATTAAAATGTAAATGACTGACCCACGTTGTTTTCCAGTAGAATGCAGAGTTCCGGCTTCTTGGCAGATATACGACTCGACATATGACACAACTTACGTCATACGTCGAGTCAGAAGTCAGCCAAGCTGGAACTCGGCAGTCAGTCAGTCAGGTATTTACTTTAAAATTTTAAAACTAGAAATATTTTTGTTACAAAAACCTATCGATCTGCTATCCACTCACTTTAGCAAGCTTGGAAGAGCCAGAATAATTTTTTTAAAAACTGCAACTGTGTTTGTTTGTAAGAACAAAGTCATATAGACCTAAGATGGCTTCAGGGTGAGTAAAATATGGGCTATTTTTATGGACTATTCCTTTGTTTATATGTAAATGTGAAATCACACTATATGTCCATGACTGAATTCTCTGGAACAACGAAGTCAAATAGCAACTTATTAGTCGAAAGCATGCATTTGTGCACCTTTTTTTTGTGGTATACAGGTAAAACATCACTGACCTCTATTTAGCTCTCGTGCCGTCATAACAATGGCATCAGGACAGACTATAATGAGCACTAACGCAATGGGCAGACCTGTAGCTATCCATCATCAAGTGTGCTGAGAGCAACACTGCAGCTTAAAAGCACAAGCTGAACAGACCCTGCAGAGAAGGAAAGCGGCCTTAACCAAATTTATATCATATTACACATTGAAATGTGACCCTGTAATGACATCACTGAAATTCAATCAAACCCTTTATTCGGTATTACTTAAGTTGAACTAGTGTCCTTCCTCATCTGAAATTAGTAAATTGAATATGCTTCTTGTTTTTGTTACAGTGGGCCCAAGACACAGTTTGATTTAAAGCGTTTTGATTTTCACAAAGCCTAATTTTCGGGAGCACATCTGAAGAGCAGAAATAGCCCGGGAAGTTGGCAGAATTTTTTTTATTGATTGTGGTTTACATAATTGCTATCTATCTGTATTTGTCTACTCGAGCACGAGGGTCATGTATTACGTTTCAATGCAGCCAGTGAACACTGTTAAAAGCCATTGAGAGCAGTGAGGGGTGCGGCGGGAGAGGTTTGTTTTTGAAGTTGTTGTGTTGTTGACACTGAGAGGCTCTCAAACTGCTGGTATTGAGAGTGACTGACACATTCATAATTCCACCATTATGTACTTGACTGATCTGCTCTAACGTTGATGTCAAAAACAACAGACTCGACAGTCCTAGGCGCATCCACGAAAGCTCAGTATCAGGTCTGATTTTAAGACAGGCAGCAAAGACAACACCATATTTCAGGGGTCTTCAGGTCCGCTGTCCTGAAGAGTTTAGCCTCAAGCTAATCTAATTCTACAGGATAACACTCCATATTGTTCCAAACACACACACACACACACAAACAAAAAACAACTTTCAGTACCCAGCTAGAATGCTGTGAACATAGACTATATACTGCACTACAAACTAAAAATAGATATAAACTAAATATCAGCACTAGAACACTGCTTGTTCAGTCAAACTGAGGGACCAAAACTTGCTGTATATGTATAATTCAGTTTCCAGATTTTTACACACTTTTTTGTATAGTGTATTTATGTTTTAAAGGAAGGAAAATGGTAGGAAATTGTAAAGAAAACAGGCAAGAATAAAATTGGGAAAAGTCAAACGTTAAAGTCTCTATGTCAAAAGTTTGCTAAGCACTTGGCTATGACTATGGCCTTTCTATCGGTTTACTATCGCAAGGCCACCGGCAAGAGGTCACACACATACAGTATATGCATAGTTGGGAGTCACGAACAAGTTTATTTCCTTCTAGAAAATATCCTGCGTGAACATCAGAGCCTGTTGAATCAGACAGCAACAAAATGAATATTCTTCACCTGTCTGCTCATGTTGACTTCTCTTGTTTAGATTTCACAGTGGGGGGAGAAAAAAGAAAACCGCATATTTACTTTTAATTGAAAGGAAATTAAAGACGCATCCACATCCGCAAATGACAAAAGAGTATCACAAGGCTTGGGAGTGATGATAGCTTTTGTTTAAGATGGATTTCATAAAGAACCCCTTCCCCACTGATAATAATAAAGAAAAAAAAAAAGAAGTCTTGGACATTTCTCCAAATACAATTACCTCTGCATCACCTGATTCAATCAAATGAATTTGCATTCTGTTTGCATCCAATGTTCCGTGGCCCAGTAAACAAGACAGGGGGAATAAATCTGATGTGTTTTCATGGTTCTGCCTGCACCCCCACTATTCGCTACACTTTATTTGGAATATTTGAATCCTCATGAATCTGTAAACGCACCATGTGTGGGTGAAATTAAAAGCTTTACTTTGGAGTAAGCAGCGTCCTCTCAGGATGAGAAGAGAAATGCTTGTGAAACATTTGTGAATGGCCATATGTTTCCTGATTGAAAAGAAAAATGGAGGTCAACATATGCCCTCAGTTGACCTTGAATTTGAAGCTGGGGCAACTGTAATAGTAGAATGTAGTCAGCATAGCACTATTTTTAATTCCTCATTGAAATTAATGCATGGACGTGAGAGACAGATATTTACAGAATTACTAAATTTAGTAGACAAAGTCCATAAATTGTTTTGAAAATTTGTGATTTTTGAAATCTGAAGGTAATACGGTGTGTGCCATTTCATCTGCGCTAAATTCAATAGAATGTTGTTAAATGGATAGTTCACACAAAAATTAAAACCCACATATTTACCCACATATGACTGACTTTATTCAAAAAGAGACCTTTTACAGAATATTGACACTGTTGATCATTTTCCATATAATAAAGTTGAAAATAATTTCCATAAAAAATAAATTTTCCATAAAAAAAATTAAAAAATAAAATTCTACAAAAGCACCACGAAAGTAGCTCATACAGCAGAATTGAGTGAGGAACAGTAATTTAATTCAATAATGATAATCTCCCACCACTGCAGCTTTCAAATCAAATATGATGATTTTATAAGGTTTTTATAGGAGCTGCGGTCACTATAAACAATGTTAAGTCAAAAATGTCTCTTTTCTTCATCAAGGGGAAAAAGCAACAGCGTCCAGGTCTAGAAGATCTGAGTAAATACAGAACATTGCCTTTAACAAACAACCCCGTCGGAAAAAATAAAATTGCATCAGTGAATTATGATGCACTTGAAAACACAACCGCACTGTAGCCACACACACTGATACTCACACTCAGCCAGTGCACGGAAAGTAAAAGTCCATTGTTCTGTCAAATAAAAAGCCCTAATCTATCTGTCTTGCTCTCCTCCCACCAGCTACTCCATGAGACCAGACTCATCTTCACATGTCTTCATATTCATATGAACACACAGAGGTGGGGGTCAGCTCGGTTAAAGACTCCCTTTACATCACGAACATCATAAAGAACACAGGCCCGTCTGAACGTGTACATTAACTGATCTCCGTGTTCTACTGGGACAGATCAAAATGAAGAATAATATTGTAAAGAGATAATGGAGAAAAAGAAATGTGAATATGCTAATGCTTCCTTCTGACATATGAATGTTTTGAATTCTTCAGCAATGCAGTAGCCACATAAACATCTAGCAGAATGCTGATGAGAAGATGCTACCTGGCGCTAACGGTGCAAATGTTTGCTAGCAGATCTGGCTTCCTACTTGGCTCCGATCTTTCCTATAACTCAACAATTTATGCGACTTACAAAAAAAATCTACTTCCTCTTAATAATGCAAAGTCTGCGACTGAACCGTTGGGCACAGAGTCTATAAAAGATTGTATTAGCTTGATGATGGAAAATATTGCATTTTCCATTCAGCCCATTTGTAGATGTTTTTGTAAGTACTGAAGCATAGGCATAAAGACCGCTTTGGTTTGATGTCGCTACAATACTCGCATTGAATGGGGAGGTAAATACCACAGCTTTGATTGAGGGTAGAAGAGGAGAGGCTGGGGTTGGTTTGGGTTCCTTTAATGGCAGGCCGACCACTGTGTGTTGGAATAATAATTACGAAGACTATTTATTTTTAATTGATATGCCCTTTCTTACTATGAAAAGAACAATTATCCCAAGAACCGCACGCCTCTCTTATGCACAGTATGCCGCTGAAATAAAAAGGGTCCTGTGCAAAATGAGCAAGAACAGTCATATTTCTGCCAAAACCCTTTTTCTGTGTCAACGTTTATATCAAAGAACAATAATTTTGGCATTAAAACCACTCAACTCACCAGTCTAATATCATTTTTTGATGATTTGCTGGATTGATTGGGTATTAAAAGCAATGATACAAGATAAGAGCCAGTAAAGAAGGGAAAGATTTCATGTTAAGTGCATATTACATTCATGGGGCGCTGCATAATTTGATGCGAGAATATTTCTTATGGATCGTGTTATATGCAGAGAACTATTTTACAGTTCTGAAGTTTAGCTTTTCATATAAATAAGCGGTGTAATTACTCCTAAATGGAGATCCCGAAATGACCAGAGGGCTTTTCACAAGTGTCAAAAGAACTCATGACTGCTCCCTCTTTCATTCCGAATCTCCATCGTCTGCAGGAGCGAGTCTTAGTCTGCACCAGTGGATGTTTCTAGGTCTGCCACGATTTTTGTCTGTCTGTTTTTGCTCGTATATATTTAATTAGGTCAGCAAAAAAGAGAAATTGTGTCAAATTGTGACTTGAGAATTGACAAAATCCTTAACACTTTTCTCCCTGGAATAAATTATACATAGACTTTGAAAATAAATAAATAAATAAATGCACCATACATTATTCTGTTGACTATGACAGAACATAAATAGGCCTTTTCTCTGACTGGTAAGTTTTCTTTGCATGTCTCAGTGTCTCACTTATTTAGAGACATATTTATTTATTTAAGTTGAAATAGAAAAGCCAGTGCAGTAGAACATAAAAGCAATCAGTCGCTGTGACTTAACAAGAATGTGCCCCTATTAAATAAACTCTAAACCCATCAATGAAAAACAGCTCAGTACATCAGCAATTTTCTCAGGCATTTGGAGGACAGACAAGCTATAGCTGTTTTTTTATTTATTTATATTTTTATCCCAGACCAAGAGATGTATGTTATCTTTTATAGAATTGACAGAAAATAAAAATTACATTTGATCAATGGATATATAGCGATTGTAGTATCGTGTGTGTGTGTGTGTGTGTGTGTTGGGGGTTGGATTGGATTGGATCGTGAGGTTGAATGCGGGCCGATCCCCTGTTTTCTTGCCTCCTGGAGATGCAAATGTCAGCTTTGAGCAGTTTGTGGACTCCCTGCTAAGTGCTTGGCCCATATTAAACCAAACTGCTTCCATCTTCTGGACTTCTGGCATTCCACACCCTTACGTCGGCCATCAATGTGTCACATGACGACCCATTCTTTAGAACCAATTCCATAACTCCAGATCGTAAAAAAAAATAACTGTCTTTTGCTTTTCCTTCCCCCACCTTTTTACAGATCATTCCAGCTCCCTTCATATCTAATATTTCAGCCTGATATCACTTTGTATTGGAATTGTAGGGTTCTGTCTTCCCCCGATATATACAGTTACGCTCAAACTAACCATAAAGTAGGCACATGCCCCCTTATTTTGAATAGGCGTGATACTTCTGGTGCAGGTACTGTTTTATACTAAATGTCATACGGAAGCCAGTGGCTAAGTGAGGAGCAACAATAGCACTAAACTACTTTGGCACAAGATGACAGACACATTTTGAAAAAACAAACATGGCTCTGAGACAGCATAACTTCATCTCGGCTACTTAAAAATATCCTGTTTCATTGCAGTCCAGAAACATTCCATAATTGGGCTACTCATGAAGAGCACAGGATGGAAAGGAGCAGCGTTTTCTCTTTCTCCCTCACACTTCTCTTTCTCTCTTCCTGAAGGCTATTGCTACCATTATGTGAATGGCCTTTGTGGATTTACTGTGCGTGTTGTGCCAGCCCAGGCCAAAGAGAAGTCCTTGTGGAATAAGCTAATCCTTTTCAAACGGGACGAGACTGACGCGGACGTTACTTTGCAAAGGCAGGGAACAGAGGGTGATGTCACCCGTCCAAAGTTTGGATTCAAAACACACACGCGGCCCCTCGCCCCTCCTTTTCTGCGGCCTTTTCTTTTGAAACTGGAGGCCAACTACAATAATCAGGCTTCGCTCAAAGTATTTATCAGATGGAAGGAGGCGCGATTACATCGAGTGCAAATATGTGTCCCCGTTATCCTTCCAGACTATACGATCCACCGGAGCAACACTGGAGGTGACACGGAAAGAGAGAGAGAGAGAGAGAGAGAGAAAGAGAGAGAGCAGAAGAGCTGTGGGATGAAGATATGGATAAACTGAGTGGGAGGTGAAGAGAAGAGAGAGGAGGGGGGGTAAAAAGTTGAAAGAGAGACAAGACCAGCTGATAGCGAAGGAGAGAAAACTTGATAAAAAGAGGAACTGGGGGAAAAGAAAAAAAAAAACGAGACGGGGTGGGAGGGAGCTTTGTATACGGCAACTCATTATCCCACAATCAAACCACTCCTTTTCTCTTACAGTTGCTCTCTCTGCCTCTCGGTTTTGTTTACGCTCTTTCTTTTCCGTCTTCTTTTTTGTAACTTATTTATGAGGAGTTAGAGCGAATCTGCAGAGCTTTGCATTTCACTCTCGGTTTATGTCTAATTTAGTAAACATCCTGGTACAAGTCGGGCCTGTCAACATCCCCTCCCCTCACCTCTCATTTAGATTGTGGCTTTATGTTTGTAGGGGGTGAGTAAAATAAGAGATGTTTTGATCGAGTTAGCCTATGTTTCAAGTATGGATCTTATTTTAGTCTCTGTAAGAGGTATAAGGCCGCTAACCGCATCACTGCATTGTGGTGGTGGTTCTGCTGTCATAGTGCGTTTTCTTCATTTCTCATTACCTGCTAATGTGGACAGGGGCCAAAACCACTAACCAGCCCTCTACCCACCTCTCAGTATCTTCGCTTTCTCTCTCTCTTTTCTTCCATCTCGGCCCCTGCTGATGGGCTAAATGGTCTGGCTGCTAACAAAAGGAGAAAGGGAGAGAGATGAAATATATTTTGACTGTTTCATGGAAAAACAATCTGACACAAAGTAATATTCATCTCCAATGAATCCAATATTCTTTTTGGAATGATATTAGACGGTATCTATTCTATCTTCCATTGTGTTCCCATCTGCCCTTTTCAGGATCTAAATTATGTGCATTAGTACGTAAATGGGCTAATGCCTGTCTGTATTTAGCAGGCTACATGCCGTGAATATATTCTCTGCTTCACGAAGTAATTGGTAATTACAGTGGTCATTTAGGCAATCACTGTCTCTCCCAGATTCATGTCATTCTTAAAAATAACTAGCTCTTAACCTTTGACAGAATTCTACAGAAACTGTTCATCACCGCCCCCGCTTTGATTAATTTTGTGCATACACTTTCTCTCCCTCACAAGTGCGACTGCACACACACACACACACACACACACACACACACACACACACACACACACACACACACTCATGCGCACGGAACTGTATCAATAATAGTGATGTTTTTGCATTTGTTAACTGTGACAGTTTGCCTCTCTCATCAAAACAGAGGAGAGATGCGAGGAGAATAAAACAGTTAAAATGTAAGGTACGCTTACTGTTCTAAAACGATTAGTTCCATTTATAAACAATTAGACAACAGGACACACAGGGCATTTAGCCTTATCATCTCTTCCTAATCTCCCTCTCTCAGTCTCTTTCTCTCTCCCGCTCTGCCACGAACAAATTCAGTACTTTAACTGTGATAATCTTTTGTCTGCGTGCTCCCTGTATTTCACTTTCTTTGTTTATACAGTCTTATTCACACATTATTCATTTCCACGCATAATGAAGCAGCGCACAGAAGAACTTTCGCTCTGCGGATACTGACTTTGAAAAATAACAAGGTCGACAGCTTTAGCTCCAAAACATTTCCCTCCGTGGCACTTAAGATCTCCATTATGTTGTCTAAGGCACTAAAGGATCGTCTCCCTCGTCTTCCCCACACCACATGTGAGATCGGTTTTGGGTTTTTGCAAAACTTGACAGGAAGTGTGGAAGCCTTTTAATATCATGTCAAAACTGGTTGCTGCAACAAGAACTGTTTAGAATTGATATCGTTGCTTCCTGTAAAAAGGAGTAAAAATGCAGCCTTTAATGATGTTTTCAAAGCTATACACCTATTTAAAAAGCATACAGTAAACCAACAGTGCAGTTTGTTTGTGTGTATCGTATGACATATGTGTATGTCAGAGTCACAAGAAGCAGGGGTTTCTTTTTTTTTTTTGGTTTTGTTACGAGTGGAAAGATAAAGAATAAAACATTTCTGAAATCAAATATTTGAAAATCATTCAAAAAAGGGTTAATATAATTTAACAGCCTCCCAGAATACTGAATCTTAAAATATGATTTGTACCCCTTATAATTTCTTACCCTTGCAACGTTTGACTTCGCTCAAATGGAGAAATGAAATGAAATTAAGTCAAAGAATGGTCCCTGTAATATTAATGAGAGTTTGTATGGTGTAATTTAAGCTTCCTTTTATGCCTGAGTTGCAAAGCCTGAATTATCTATTCAGAGGGATACAAAGTTTTACTGCCGTGAAAGTTTAAAGAATGTTCTTTCTGCCGCTGCCACAGATGAATGGGGCTTAAAACAGAGGTTAGTCTAGAAGGATCTTCTGAGTACAGGATGCCCCTTTTATTACTAACCTTTGACCAGTCTGTCCTCTCCAAATCCTAATTTTAACTGTTATGAAAGAGACAAAAGTACCAGCTTCAGCTGAGCATGAAAACGGACCCAGAAGAAGACGTCTGTCAGAGCTAAAATGAGGACTGTCTGAAACAGTTCATCCATGACATGCTGTAGTATAGACTGCTTGACTGCAGTTCGGCGAGTGCAGACAATTTGATGCATTTGAACACTGGAAGTTGTATGATTACTGGGGTATATTTTACAAGAAAATGTATATACATTGACACTATTGTATAGTTTGTTAGGATAGGACAATATTTCGAGATACAGCTATTTAAAAATCTTAAACGAATCTGAGGGTGCAAAAAATCTAAGCACTGAGAAAATGGCCTTTAAAATTGTCCAGATGAAGTCGTTAGAAATGCATATCGTTAATTAAAAATGACTTTTAGATAAATTTATGGTAGGTAAGTTATAAAATATCTTTATAGAACGTGATCTTCGCTTAATATCCGAAAGTTTTTGCCATGATCGATAAAATCAATCATTTTGACCCATACAATGTGTTTTTGGCTATTGCTACAAATATACCTATGCAAGTTAAGACTGGTTTTGTGGTTCAGGGTCACCCAGACACACACACACAATCACAGAGTATATATATATAGTCACACTGCACAGCAAGCAAGACAAATGCTGTGGCCAGTTTATAGGAACTGAGAAGAAAATTAAAACATTTAGAACTATGAATAATATGGCTATTAGTTTTAGAAACAATACATTTAATACATGAGTCCATATAAAAATTAAAAGTAGGCTTTGAGGAGAAAAAAAAACTGCACTACATACTGCAGTGGTGGAAAACCTGCAGCTCAGCAAACAACTGATGCTTTTTTAATACATCAAAGCTTAAGAGCACATATAATTAAGAGTACATGAATCTAATGTGTTTTCATTCTCCCCGGGGATTTGTTTTAGCTCTGATTTCTTTGATTGTATTCCCAGTAAAGCACTCCAATTGTTTGTACAATCAAGCTGCAGGGACCGCACGTATTTGTATGTGTGTGTGTTCTCAATGGCCAGCATAAACATTCATTTCAGTGTGTGTCTGTCTATGTGCATGTGCATGTGTATGCGTATGCGTATGTGTGCGGTCATTGCCAAGCATAAGCGTGTATTTGTGATAATTCGGATCACTGCACGAGCACGTTCCCGCTGACACTGCTGCCACCCAATTCAGGCCTTATAGGCATTATGGAGAAGAAGCCGTGCTCCAACAGCACTCTGAGCCGGGCTCCGTCTCTGCTGTGTGCTTCTGGATTTTATCAAGATTTCCCGCTGAGCACCGATATATTAGTGTGGCAAACATATCTGCCAATTCAAACTTGCATCAAAAGCGTATCGACGACGCAGCCGAAACAGCATTTCCATGCACTTCGTCTTTTGAATTGCTAAAATCAGCTTGGCAAAAGAAGCGGCACCATAAAATTCAGCTGTGGTTTTCTTTCAGCCAAAGCGCTTTTCTTTTGTTGTGAAAAAGGAAAAAAAGGTGGTGGTGGCGGAGGGGGTGTGGAGAGAAAAGCCTAGGTCTTAGCTGCGCAAGAGTATGGGGAATGCATGGGTCCATCTGGCATCCAAAGAGAAGGCTTTGTCAGGATCCATCCAAGACACACTGCTGCAGAAGGGTCCTTTTCTACAGCACCTGCAAAAATACCTCCGAGCTGCGCCAGGCGTCGTCTGCCCGCCCGCCCGCCTGCCTGCATCCTTAGCATTGTTTTTCTGTAACCTCTCCGAGCCCTGCAAAGAACGCAGCCACCCTGCTGCTTTTAGAAATATGGGAAGTAGAGAAAGATAAATATTTAAAGGCCTGAGAGAGTGTCGATGGAGGGATGGAAGTAAAATAGCGCTCTGGAACAAAGGAGGCCGACGCCAAATGTCATATTAAAAAGCGATACCTGTGTATTAGAGAGCAAGCCAGACCGGAAAGATGGCTGTATCATTTACCCAGGGATACTTCGTGCTAGACTGTTGTTCATTACAGCATCTCGTCTCGTCGCTGCTGCCTAATTTGCCTCTGATGTCGATGTGTTTTCAACTGATTCAAACGAACGAGTCAGTAAAGTCTGTCACAGGCCCCTTTAAAAGGCGCCTTGACTTCAGGGGCTGTTAGTAAAAGTTCACTGCACGAAGATGTCTGCGGAGAAAAAGGGAAAAACACACACACGCTAGCTGACCATTAAATGAGTTTAATGTAGACTATTTCACAGATGCTTTTTATGAAAATGAGAATTAGGTTATGCTTGAAGCACAGTGATGATAAATCCTTTCTAAGCTTAATTATGATGTTATAAAATTGTGCCCCGCATGGGCACATACAACTTTTAAAGTGTATTAAATATTGCAATCATATTTAAAAAATGCCATAATCTGTCTATATAATTAGAATTCAGCGAGTAATTGCATGAGAGTACCAGAGGTGAAGGTGAACTTAATTCTCACACAACCTTCACCCTAAACACAGACAGCATGGTGAATCTATAATGAAACCACTCAGGAAGCACTATATCTATTACCAAATATAATGGAATTCATTCGACAAAGTCCACTCGCACAGATCTGAATGTGCTCTTTTTTTGCTATTTATAGGTCTGTGTATTTTCAAGTGATCAAATCAGAGGCTACAATAGAGAAAAGAGCACTCAGGATGTGCTTAAAACACTGTGGCGAAGCTCAGATATAAGCCTTCTCCTTCTCTCAAACAAGATCTTTAAAAGCATCACAAAAACTTCTGGATTTTTCTAAAGAGAGCTGTAACTGTAAATCATGAAAATCTCTGGCCGTCAGTATCAGGTGTTCCAATCGACACAGGTCAAGTTGGCCGTCTGACCCTCACAGGGACGAGGCTGTGGGTGAGACGTACAACAGTGAAGTGGATCGCGGCAGGCACGATGAGCCACTCGAGAGAAGCATTGAGACAGGGTTGGATAGAAAGGCACAGAGAGAGGCTAAGTGGTAATAGAGCCTTATTATCGGGTCAACGTAGAGGCCCGGAGTGGAGGATAATAACAGAAGAGCTCTGCGCTACTCACACCTTAACCTCCCTCACTCTCTGATATCTATTCCTCAGGGGCATCAACACTTACGTCGCAGTCCTGGTCCACACGCTGCTCTCTTTCAGCTCTCGGTTCTGCCACTTTTTATTCCTTCTCCAGCGCCGAGGCGCTTTTGTTGTTGATCGGTTTGGCGCGGCATCTCTATTCCTCTCCCGTTTCAAATTAAGGCAGGTTGTGTTTCTGCTAATGTTTGGGAGAGTACAACACAGTCCATACGCCGAGGGAGGACAGCTTCATTTCTCTCAGCATCTTGCATGCTTGACTCTCAGCTTTAAGAGAGATGGCAGAGACGTCAGGGTCCTGACAAGTCTACACCATTAGAGCCCACGCTTAACTTCTGAGAAGCTGATTAGAGCGTTGCTGTGCCAGCCACAATCCATCACTTCCAGTAAAGGAGCTTCTTATCCATCTAACCAAGAGACTGCCTCCAGTGCACCGCAGGGAAGCGAAGGAAAGCTAAAACATTCCCTTATCAAATCCTGGACTGAGTAGCCCTTGCTTCAAATGGCTAGCGAATCTGGGATGACCAGCTGTACCACGAGACGGAGCTCGGCTTTGGCGTGCACCCGGAACGTTTCGCTGATGGCCTTGTTGATGAAGGACGCAGAGCACCCACAGACTCAGCATCCAACTGGAGCTCCTCTGAGGACCCCACACATCCCTGGCATGTGGGCAGAGATAAAGCTTGCGCCAGGCCTCGAAAGTTGCAGTCCAAAGTTTTGCCCGAAGAAAAGCGGAGGGAAAATAAGAAAGTTTAAGCTTGTTTAACTCCCCCCTCCCCAAAAGACAAGCAGTCATGCCATCTGTGAAGATTCTCTCTCCAGCCATGGCCACTACTCTAGAAGAATTGGGGGAGGGCGAAGAGAGAGAGACAGGGGGGATGCAAGGGGGGCATAAAAGGAAAAAATGCGTTCGCACAGAGGAATGAACTGCTCCACAGACAACGCAGGTACAAGGTAGGCACGTGCCCCTGAAATCTTCAAACATCTCCCCACTAGATCTGGATCTCTGTAGCCCTCGTACTGCTGGCAGAACAACTGAGGACGTTAACCCCTCCTTCTGTTCGCCTTTGATTTCAACGAGAGCAGAATGGAGACTCTCTCTTCTTTTTGCACATGAAAGCCCGCACTTGAAAAACGGACATGATTTCCGACACTGTCATGGCTCGAGTGTGCCTTGAAGGGTGGCTTCCTTTGACCAAAAAGATCCCTAGTTTGTTTGTGTCTTTTTTTTTTTTTTTTTTTTTTTTTTTTATTCCTGTTTCCTGGGAAAATCTGCCAGAGCTTATACATGGAAGCCAATGCATGAACTTTCAATCAGGGATTAGCCGGATTTTCCAATGTGGATCTTCTTTTGTGAATTTGGCCAGCGTCGCCTCTGTCGTTGGCAAGGGAAACGTAAATAGAAAATGATCCCTGGGCCAACGGGGATTGCCTTGCCTATTTCAAAGAAAGAGTTAAAATAAAGGCCACTTAGCCCTCTCCATCAATGTGATGCTGCATCAGACCGGAGTCACGTTCACACGACAGACCACCAAAAAAGTCCTTGTCCAAGTTCGCAACATATTGCCGCCGCACACTTTGGTCCGTTCGGCCAAAAGAAGGGGAATGCGCAACATGGCTGAAAAGAAAAGAGCAACAGAAATGACTGAAGATGGAATGAAAGAGCCAATAACACTAATAGCTCAGTGTGTTTCTGAGGCTCTGGTTTTGTTAAAGCCCTCATGGTTTCTGTCCCTCTATACACATCCATTTATACATCTATTGCCATATCTCTGGCCACTGTTCCACTTTAGAAGTCCACTTACCCCAATCTAGATGCTAATCCTAGCTTACCGTACTAGTGCGTCAGATAAGGGCACAGACCGCATATATGTTACTTTCATTCATTGATGCAGTTCTCTGAATGGCTGCCAGCCACTGCGTCCAATGTGTGTGTGTGTGTGTGTTTGCTTGTGCAAAAGAGTATGCGGCTTTGCAGACCTACACAAAAGATGACCTAACTTCTAACAAGCTGAAGTTTTATCTGCTTGTGAACAATAGACAAATATGCCACCCATGTGAGTGTTGTGTTTGTTCTATAAATGTCAACTTTGAAATCCACTACATTGCAGAGACTGCAGCTGGATACAGGCAGCAAATGAGATGCACTTATGCCACTAACACTCAGCTCCATTAACTACTCTATCTAGAAACTATGACATAAAAATCAGTACACAGGTGTACGTCTATAACAGATATTTTTTTCTTTATCACAATATAACTTATTTATATGTTAATCAAACTCTCTTACTCTCTTACGTTTGCCAGTCTGGCTTGTGCTTTTCTTTCTCCCATAATGCCACACCCACACACACACAGCACACACTCAAAAACTCATGTTCTCAGCCTCCTGTGGTGAGGGGCTATTCAGCAGGTAGAGAGCCACTGCACTGTACGCGACAGGTTCCACAGGACAAAACTGCACACTACTATTGGTATGAGAAAAATTTGATTGGTACAAAATGCCTTTAAACATGGGGCACAAGCATGAATTATGAGAAAGGAGTCTGTATTCTGTGTAATTTTTCCTTCCGTCACTTGCGAGAAGAAAAAAATGCTACATTTAATGGCACCAAAATACACTTAGCAGCATTCCTAGCCTTCTATCCATTCGGATGCCGCAGCAGAAAAAGAGTTAAGAGCGCAAAATCGCTTTGGGGAGAGGAAGAGTTGCTGTCCCAGTTTGTTTCCTCACCTATTCATGTCCTTCTTTGTTCTTTAAGTTCTTTTTCTCCACTCCAATCCGTGTCTAACAAACTCTTTTCTTTGTTTTTGTCTTTGCACTGGCTCTTAAGGTGCTTGTTTCTCTACAGCTCCGAGCACCACAGCTTGCTGCTTGTTTGGGCGATTAGCGCGGGCTGCTGTGTGCCGTGCATGTGTATCTGTTCTCGGGCTCCTCAGGGCCCCGGGGGCGTTACGCTCAGCGTAAAATGGCCCTCCACTCTGCCCACCTATCTCTCCCAAGACGAGGCCGCAGCCTCCCAGTGGAAAATCCCCATCCCCAAGCGCTGGGCGAGGAGGGGTAAGGATTAGGTGTTCCGCCTGAAAAGCACACTAAATTGAGTCCTCAATGTTTATTTTTATACTTTGTGTTGTAAATTAAAATGGTGGAAATTCATCTTTATTGTACTTTGTTCCCCTGCATTCTTTAAAATCTGATTGTTTTGCGTGCGAGGGAGTGTGACTCGCTTTTCAGCGCGGGGAGAACAACTGCGAGGGGGAAAAGTAATCACCGTATACACATACACAAAAGGATTCCGAACGCTAAGGAATCAAACAAGCGCTATATCCAGAGAAGAGAGCACATACTCACTCTAAACGCTCTGTTCCAGCACGTTCTCTGTGATCCTGAACTTCTTCTCAAAGTCTGATAATGAAGGACTGTTTCATTATAAACAAGAGTGGAGATATACGAAGATGTTCTGCTGCTCTCATTTAAAGAAAATCAAGTCAGTCTCTAATCAATGTGCTCCAATAAAAAGTCACGTAACCAAACTCTCTCTTTTAATTTCCTGTCTGAGTTTGGAGTTAAAGCAACATTCCCTTTCTAGCCCCTCGCTTTCCTTTCTCCTTCCTGAAATATTAAGAAATTAATCAAATAAATCAATAACACTTCGCTTATGAATACATGACTGCACTGAATGAGTTTGATCCTCAACCTAACTTTGATTTGAGAGCTGAATATCTGATTTTGTGACAGTCATAAAAAAATGCGTAACAATTCTAAACTATGTTTTCTCTTTTTCCCAAGCATAAGTAGACAACATTTTCTCAAATTCTTTCTTATTATCTCATAAAATTATTTTATGAGATAATCTCTGAATAAAATCGAAACACACATTCAAGCTGATTATCTGATCTGATCTGATCTGGGTGAATCGTACAGACACTGTAAAATGAATGTCAATTCAAAGAAATTGCATTTGTTTTAACTTCACTCATTCTGTGAATGTCGCGTTAGCATGATAAATATAACTATTATAACTAAACGTAGCATGGGAGAAAAAGAGGTAAAAATGGACTCTTCGCTGCACTAACATAGCAACATTATTGAACACTGTGTGAAACCACCGTGTAAGCTCTACACTTCAGCAGAATCATAATAATGATAACTTCATCTGAAGTGTTTATGCGTTTACACACACACACACACACACACACAAATTCACTTGCGATCCAGTCCCATACAAAGCACGTAGGGAACTAGATATTCGCTGTCCAGTTTCAGCTGATGCATTAAAATACCATGTAGCCCTTAATTTCCATTTTGTAGAAATAATGATTAAAAGATGCCTGCACTGAGTAAATTGAAAACGAACGGACTTCACGCTCTGAAAACAGAGTTAACTGGCTTCCCTTGGTCACTATGAGAGTGAAGCTCAGAATGAGATGTAAACTTAGACTAAGTTCCAAAACAACATTTTCACAAAACTCTCTCTCTCCGCATACAGAGGATAACAGGAAAAAAAAAAAGCCTCAAGAAAATAATTTGAAACGGGAGCAGATATTAAACAAATATTGCTCTTTTTACATCGTGACATGCTAGGAGGCGCCCGCAAAGCAAGATCCTTTGATGTATTCCAGTATATTACTCTAAATGGTTTCATCAGTCTCTGACGAGTGAGAATATATGCCATTTTATCATCTCTTGATGATGGAGCCTGAATGTTTGCCAAAGGCCTCCACAGTCGCACAGGGGAGGATGCTGGGGGTTCGAGGGGTGCCGGGGTTAGTCAATCTCTGGAAGCGAAAGCAGGGCGTGCGAGAGGTGGAGTGAAGGGACAGCCTCATCTCTTCCACCCAGGCTGCTATTTTCCCAAAGTTATTTGTAAAAACGCTTCGCATCAGTCTTTAAAACTCTTCATTAATCAATCCAGTCGTCTTATTATTTCTGTAAGTGCAGAAGAGATTGCTAAATAAAAAGAGATTTCTCGTTCAGTGGGGGGAGGGAAAAAAAAGCACAGTGAAATGAAACCGCATTCATTGAACCTTAAAATGTTTTGATGGCTTTTCAGAGGCACATTATATTTACATAGGAATGTGTCATTAACGTCAACGGCGAACCAGAAACTATTAAACTAATACAATGCTAAACTGAACAACCTTGAGAATTTGATTAGAGCCATTGTGAGTTTTAAAAATGCTCCATTCTTGGGTTAAAACAAAAGACTGATGCTTTCAGCTATGCTAATAATTCAGCTGTCAACTTTCATTGATGTATTTGACTGCTGCAGCTAGCATTTACATACTTTATATATAGCAAGGAGGGGTGGGGGCGGGGGTCGTCTATGCAAAGAATCATAATAGAGGTTCGAAACAAACACGAAACTGTTTGTGTTTCATTTCAAATTAGCCGCTGTAATTTTCAAAAAGACTGCAGGCATTGTTTGCTTGGCAAAGTCATGCGTTTTGGAGCAGTTTTAATTCTCCTATTATTGCACTTGCCGGAGACGCAGCATTTCCCTTTTCTCTGCTCTGCCAAGTGCTCTTAAACAGACGAGAATAATCTTGCTGAAACTCTGCTTTAATATCAATGACCTTCTTAGACTGTTTATCAACCGTAGGTGGATTTGTCGGAATTCTGTCATTGCCTTCAATGCACAATTTCTTCACAAATCGACATACTTCTGACGTCCACCGAGTTCCAGTTTCCGCTAATTGAAGTTTACGACTCCAATAACAATACAGCTTGTCATAGTTAGCAGGCAAACATGCGCTCCCTAGATGCTATTTTAAATGCAATTATGAAATTTAATAAATACATAATGGGATGTTTCAGCACAAGACAAAAAAAAGGTAAAATAAGAACCTATTTGTGATTCATTATCTGTTCGAACATATATTACATCTTTGGCAAGATCCTTAACATTGTTTCATCAAACCCTGGAGATATTTTACACAGTGATCTAATTAAAGTCACCATTTTGCCTAGTATCCCATTTAAGAAATCTATATGTTCTATATAATTATGAAATGATGCATTATTTAATACATAAACCCCAAAGCTCCATGTGTGCCTATAATTTTAATGAAAAAGCAAATGAATAGACTACCTCTTTTTTAGTCCTGTTTAGAGGCTTAATTGCAGAAATAGATGAATGATGAGTTTGTGAAATGCTAAAAAGACACAATAAATACAAAAGGACAACTGGAAGCATCATCTGAGGGTTTAAAATACAGTGCATTATTAAAACGCCACATATTCACACACACACACACACACAATTCTATACATTCAATCCAACAGATAAGTATTGAAAGTGCGTGCGTGTGCAAGTCAGGTTTTACCTGCATTGTTGCAAACGAATGTCCTCACAAGGACTGTAAAACCCGAAATCATCAGCCAACTGTCCCCATGAGGAATACGGCTTAATAAACACACTAAATAATGTCTTAATGAAAATGCAAAAAGGTTTGTGTGAGGGTTAGGCTTAGGATAGAAAATCACATTAGCTCAGTATAAAAAACAATAGAAGTCAATGGAAAGCCCCACTCTTATATAACAACAAAAGTGTGTGTGTGTGTGTGTGTGTGTGTGTGTGTGTGTGTGTTGAGCAAACAAAGGTGAAATAGAGATGAAGTGTAGCTAGTCTGAGCATGCTTGCCTGCAAAAGATTCAGGATCACCGATTTTGCAGGGAATATAACACGCGCTCATATTGTTGTCTGCAGCATTGTTGCTAAAGTAGCCCATTAAAATGCAAGGATGTATATTAAAAAGCAGCGCTGCCTTTTGATGGATAGTCGTCAGTTTATGAATAAGTGTGCATATTGATTCGCAAAAGGTGAAAAAGCTGTTTGACACAATTATTTCTGAAAGGGCCCCCACTCTCCTGCATGATTTAAAAGCCATTTTAAATGCCCATCACTTACATTTCCTTATAGAAGACCCCAATGACTCCCCTGGAAATAATAATTATGAAAATGTGGGAAATGGCATTGGTGTATATTGCTTGCACGGCAGACAGTACGCATAGCACAAGCGTGGATACTGATAGGCATCTGTGCGGCGGGTGATGGAGGGAAACCACAATCACGGTCAAAAGGACCATTGCTGTTTTTTCCCTTTATCTTTGCACCTCATCCTCTTTCTTTCAGACTGTTTTTCATTCTCTTAACAAACCTCACATCTGCCCATGTGTTGCGTCCAGATTCAGATCTGCGGGGCCAATAAGATTAACACGAGCTTTTCTCCCTCTCTTAAATAAAACAGCAGAGGAAACCGAGTCCATTGGGCTTTTGGAGGACATACAGCGGTCACAATGTGGGTTTTCCAGCCAGAGTGATGTCTATGCTGAACATCTATTATTAGAGAGTAGTTAAATACAAACTCTGTTTATGCACAAACTCCATTAGAAAGTGCAATACGAGGAAGGTACGGGAATGTACATCATGAAAACCAAATACAGCTACAATAGCTATAACCGCTCTAAACCTACCGATATCCCACAAAGCTCGCAACAATAATATTTAACGCTGTTACATTTTTTGCGTTTTTAAAGATGAACTGTAAGGAAAAGTTATTATAGCAAAGATATGTAAATGGAACGCTGGGAAAAGGAACACGCACCATTAAATATCTAATATCAACTGTTATGCGCTCTTCAAAATTATTTTTTAGTGCTGTCAAACAATTAAAGAAAAAAAAGTTATATTTCCATAATATAAATACGTTTACCATATATATATATATATATATATATATATATATATATATATATATATATATATATATATATATATATATATATATATATATATACACACACACTCACGTAATAAATATACACAGTACACACCATTATACTATGTAAACAAAAACTTTGTTTTGGATGCAATTAATCTTTTGACAGCACTATTGTTAATTTAAAGTGAACTTTTGAAGTTTCTATTTATCAAAGAATCCTGAATAAAATGCATCATGTTCCACAAAAAATATTCATTACAACACTGACTATAAGACTTGTTATATGAGCAGCAAATCAGCTTAGAATGTTCTCTGCAGGATCATGTGACACTGAATACTGGAACTATAGCTGCATGTGAAGAGTTCCTTGAAAACAGACTTTTAACTTGTTTTTAACTATTCTTTTTTTTGTGCATTCCAATTAATCTCAATCAACCTGCATTTGGGTTATTTTGACTAGGTTAAAAATAACTAAAAACAGCTAACTAACTTAATAAAACAATAAAAACATGATAACATAATAAAAAAAATATATATATTTGACACAGAGTTATCTCTTTTTAAAAGTGTGTTATTGATAGTTATTTTAAAATCGTAACAGTATTTTATGCTATTATTAAAATGAACGCAGCCATGGTGAGCATAAGAAACTTCTTTCACATACACACACACACACACACACATACACACGTTGGTATTTGTGGTTTATGAGGACGCCCCATAGGCGTAATGCTTTTTATACTCTACAAACAGTATGAGCTATTGCCCTACACCAACCCTAGACCTAAACCTACCCCTTTTGAATTGGCAGTGTCCTCATAAACCACCTTCAAATTGTAATACCTCTGTCATACCCATGTCATTAAACAAATGTGTGTCCCCATAAACCAGAAAAACCAACACACACACACACAAACCTCTTACAGACTCAGAACATTTGACTGGTAGTCTATATCCAATACCTACCAACAAAAACAATAAACCAATAACCAACATGACACAGACATATCATACATCCCTAGTCTGGTCAAAAACACCAAGGACCAAAACATTAAAGCATCAAAGTGTTTCTGAGTGCACAATGCACTCCGAAGCTAAGAATCATGGATAAATTAAGCACAGGGACCCTAGGGAGAGCAGAGGATCTTTAATGTATACAGCTTAAAACGACACATTATGCAATTGAACTATTTCTCCAGCCATCAGCGGCTCCGTGCAGGGGCTGTTCCTGCCACCTAAAGAGATATAGTGCTAAACTGTTATATTAGAGCGCAACCCTCGCTTCTCAGCGGTGGAGGACGGATACTTAAAACGTGGACATCCAGATGTTCGCCATATATCCGCAATTTATTAAACAAAGCGTCCTTGCATGTGTTGTGTGCCGTGAATAAACCTCCACTTATTAGACCCCGTCTGTATGTGTGTGGGTGGGAGGTTTGATTCTGATTATCATCACTCACCTTTCATCACACACCGCTCCGAACAACAGAGCAACAGAGATGGACGTTCACCCATGCTCACATCCGTCCATCAGAGAAGCAACCGAATGCACGCGCACACACATACACACACACACACGCACGCACGCGCGCGGCAGGTGCCCCCCTTATCGACTTGGCCTGTGCTTGGATTCCCTTATTCTGTAAATGCATGCTCCCATGGTTAGCTAGAGAGCCCTTCTGCTCTCTCGCGTGCAGTTAAAAGCACAGGCTCTCGTCGTCTGGGGAGTAAATTTGTTCGGAGAATGGCGTGTGTGGCTAACAGGGGGAACATTTCGTGTTTTTAATGCGGTTTCCACTGGCATCAATCATTCCGTACAATTAGGCCAATTCCCACTCAATTTTCTATTTCTGAGGAGCACAGCCACGCTGTCCCGCACCCTCGCTCACACACACCTATCCCCCCGTACAAAGCGAACAGGGCAGGTGCTTGCACGTTACACCGGAAAGACAGGGAGGTGTTACCAATCTTTTCTAATTTCTCATTAAAAGCGAGACACACCTACGGCGCTCGCGCTCAGTTCCTCCCGTGTTCTCTTAGACCTCAAGTGTCATTTGTTTTCCATGGCAACCAGATTAAATTAGGTGAGTGATTATAGCTTATTAACACCAAACGCTGTTAGTGTATTCTTACCATTTTGTATGTAAACACTTTCTGCCTGTAGCGCTCTTTATTGGAAATTGCTTTGTATAGACTCGGAAGCCCGGAGCTTGCTTATAATAAAAATATAATTACGATTTAGACAATAGCCACTCAGACGTACCGCAGTCACCCCCTCCTTCTTCTGACCATTCGGTGACTGCAAGTTACAAGGCACAGCCAAACACGGTAATGAACAATGAAAGAGCAAGTCTCTCTCTCGCTGCCTAATTCGAACTAATAAAGCCACTAGAATTAACATTCACAATTGGCGTAATGAGGTGTGGGGGTTTGGTCTCTGCTACTTCATATTGACTACTCTTGCCCTCAGCCCCCTCTCTGCATTTAATGCAGCACTTCAGGCCCGAGCGGCACTCGCATTATTTACGTATTTTGCGGAGCCGCACGTGTAATTGGTATTAAAATGAAGCATTTCGTCAATGTTAGCCGCAGTACGGGTTGCTTACGCGCGGGTCTTTACGCCGCTCTCTATTCGTCACAAGCAAATGCGTCTAGTGATCTGAACAGTAGCAATTAAAAATTTGATATTTGATTGATCAAATATTTTGTAATGCTTTATTCTGAGGTTCCAAATGGAAGTTGGGGTAGACATTTCATTACCACAATGTGAGGTATATAAAAGTGAAACTGCTTCTTAAAAAAAAAAAAACAATGTAGGATGGGCCTTGATGTTGTTCATTTGGAACTGATTCATCTGGAACTAAATCTTTAATTTAGGGACTAATTCTCAGCATTAGTTGCTTAGCATTCAAATTAGTAGTATATTGGCTGTATATAAGTGCATATTAATGATCCCTTAATCCTACTCCATATCTAAACTTAACAGCTACCTTTAGAAGTTTCAGGCGAAAGTCATAGTTAATAGTTAATAATGAAAACTTGTCCCTAAACTGAAGTTTGCACAAAAAAAAATAAATGAATGAATATAAATGAATGAAAAGCATGCAGTGATGTGCATGAATAAATCCTTCTATAAATACTGCTATATTCATTATTATTATTAATAATTATAATAATATGGTAACCATTTATTTTACAGTTACAGCTATTATTTGCTTATTAGCATGCATATTACTAGAATATTAGCCTTTTATTAATGCTAATTAATAATATATTTCACAATGACTTTAACTTACATTAATATTAAAACACGTATTAATCTTAGTTAGTGTTAATTTCAACATTTACTAATACATTATTGTGTTAAATCAAAAGTTGCATCTGTAAATAATATTAAATTTAACTAACACAAACAATGAACAACTTTGTTTTTATCAGTTAACATGAACAAATATTATAATAGATTATTAATGGTTATATGCCCTGGTAAAAAAAAAAAAAAAGGAATTTAAAAAATACATTATACTGAAGTATAATTAAAATTTACCAAATATCTACTGGCATATCGCTAAAGAGTATTTGATATAAAAATTATAATTAAACTTTATTTGGAGTACTATTAAGTTTCAACTGTTTTTTTAATTTCACTATTGATGAGGACTGTAAGAACTTTGGATAATATGGTCCTTTAAATGCGATGTATTTCCACAATCATTTACTTCAGTATATGTTTAGTTGGACTTCAGCACTACTTCCGTAAAATTAAAGTGCATTAAGTACTAAATTAGTTCTTGCAAGTTTTGCATATTTGCACTATTCCACTTTATTTATTAAGCATATTTATTAAGTCTATGCAAATACGTAAATGTTTTTGTAGTATACTTAGCATGAAATTAATGTATTTTACATACATTTTAGTATATTAAAATGTATGTAAAATACATCTAATGGGACCTTACTGTAAAGTGTTACCCAATTGTTTCATAATCTCAAGCATGCGGCTTTATTTCCTTCCATGTGAGGCTGTTTGGTATCGCCATGCACTGCCAGGATGAGTGCATGGTGCGACGGAGGGGAGAAACAGAGACGAGGGGAGAGAGTGAGCGGCAGCTTTAGGCCAGGGGGAAAGCGAGCAGGTGCAGGGAGGGAAAATTACTACTATAAACAAGGCTAGTCCTTGTAATTTATCATTAATCTGGCTGTCTGCGTTCCCAGCTTTCAGCTTCTTCTGCATGCTGATATCCATGTCATATTTCTTATCTGCGATTTGTTTATGTTTTTATCCTTGTCCCCATGAACGTACCGCAGTGCCACCGTAGAGGGACGAGCGAAAGCGACTGTAAAGGCATTTAAAAAAAAAAAAAAACACACACACACACACACACACACACAGTGAAAAACCACACTCGCATTAATGACTTCGTTTCATCACACAAAAAGGCTCAACTGCACACTGCACAATATCAGCTAATGCAAACAGCCGTAATATCATCTTATCAGCACCTGCCTAAAAGTGCCTTCATTTGCTTTAGTCATGGAAGTTTTATAGAGCCTAATGCTGTGAAATAAATCTATGTAACACCACTTTATTACATGTCAGGACTCACTTGTCTCTGCTGGCAAGTGTATTGTATTAAGCAATGATACTTATTAACTGGAAACAGACGGTGCTATTATGTCGGTTCACAAGTGTCTAATAACATCCCGTTGGGGACGGCTCACACAGCGAGAGTTTGTTTGGAAAGAGCCTGTCTATTGCTCTCATTGCAAAATAGACCGCATTTGAGATGGGAAAAAAAAAAAAAAAAAAAAAAAAAAAGAAACTAAACCGTTCTTTATTTAGAAAAAATGTTCAAAACACAGATAGTGGTCTACTTTTGCTAATTGAAGAGAGGAAAACTTTCACAAAGAGCATTTTTAATGTTTAATTTTTTCCTCTCTAATTTTATAGACGGATGAAACGGATATGACTTTTTTCCCTTTGCAAATTTGACTTTGTAATTCTCTGTCCTTGTTTATTTGCTGTAATTTACAAATGAAAAAAAAAAAAAGTGCAGAAGTTATTGATTCATGACCGTAATTGTTTAATTATTAATCAGTTTAGTGTTATATTAGCATTTGTAATATTGCAGATGCTCATGCTGAGAGGTTGGGAAAGCTATAAAGCAGGTTGTGGTTTGCTGCTCTGTGACATCTGAGATCACCACAGAATCTGTCACGCACACGTGCGCGCAAACACACACACACACACACACACACACACACGCTCCCACTCTCTGTGTAGTAATTTATTACCCCTTTCACACTCTTCAGTCAATACTGTAGTGGGCAGGCAGTGGTTCAATACTCTGATTATTTGATAAAATTCACACATTGCTGATGTATGGTTTAACCCCCCAACACGATGCATTTACTAATAACCACAGGCGTCCGAGTGCACCGTACAACAAAAACACACATGTATATCTGTTTTTTTTTTCCTCATACACACTCACTGATGTGTGTGTGATGATCCTGAGAGGGCTAACACTGCTTCTGTGCAGCTCTCACATATGAAAGAGTTTAGATGCCAGTGAACTGCTGTTAGGGGACATCTACTGGCCCAAAAACAAAGTCACACACCCCTTTTTTCTCAATTTCTCGCACTTGTTCTTTGCATCTCACCATCGAAAACAACAACCAGAAGCCCATTCACATTAATCCTTTGCTGGTGACATTTACTGTGTATTATTTCACGTATTTGGATCGATTAATTGCTTTCTGATTAGGTATCCAGATTCCAATTTACACTTGGCCACATAAACAAGTCTCTGCAAAATAGATATAAATCCAAGTTATTCTATTCTTATGCTACAGTCTATGCAAAGTAACTAATGCCAGTGGAACATCGTCTTTGCCCAATCTGGCAGTCGACTGCCTTAAAAATGTAGCCTGCCTTAAAAATGTTACTGACATCAATGCTACCTTAGCAACTGCTGCCATATGCTATTTTTTCAGGCAAGCTTTTGGTCTTTTTTTAATAGAAGTCTATGGAGGATGATTGGACAGTTTTAAATGCACATGTCTGGGAAATTATCCAAAATTATGTTAAAATGTTGTTTACGGGTCACTTAGTTACTCAAGCGGTATTTAACAAAAAAAATAAATAAATAAAAAATAAATACTTGAGAAGTGCCTGCTGTGGATTAAACTGCACGCCAGTCTTCGTTTCCAAATAAATATTTTAACATTAAATAATGTGACTTCATTGGGTCCTCAACACACATTCTACTGACTATAAGTAACTTTGCAGTTGTATGTCAACTTACTCTTAGAACAGTTTACTAATACTCTATTGGGAGTTACTTGACAAAGTGGACTTGAAATAATGTGTAACCTTTTATTGATGCAATGCTAAAATACAAAACATGCACTCTGTCACTGGGGCAGAGCAAATAAGGTACTATCCATAAGGTACTATGGATTAATGCGCACCCTTTAGGGGTTGAATGAGGTACAAAGGTGTACCTTTTGAAAATCTTTTTACTTACAGTGTATACTGTCTGCATTTCTGTTCGCTATCAGTTAAAATTAGGCTTTTCAAGTTAGCAATGAAAAGCATTTGTTTCCGTCCTGATGTGCAGTCTCCAGATTATCCCAAATGTTACTGCATGAATTACCAATTTCTTTAAGAAAAAAGCAGATACAGTGTCATAATTAATTTCATCCCATATAAGAATTGCAATTAATTAATGTTTTCCACTTTTCGAGCAATTTTTTTTGCTACAAACATTTTACTACAACATCTCTAGATCACTCCTATAGGATGTTGTGTAAAGCTTGCCACAGTAACCATGTAAACCAATGTAAAAGTACAGTATAGTAAAAGTTAAATTATTTTTGAATAGTATGATATTCTGATATAATTCCTTTTAAATAAAATAAAGTTTTTGTACATTTGGGGTCAGTGTATGTATAATATATATATATATATATATATATATATATATATATATATATATATATATATATATATATATATATATATATAATGCTAGAATATCAAACATGTCCCAATATACAGTTTTCACTGTATTGTTTTTAATTAAATAAATGCAACCTTGATTATAAGAGATGTCTTTTTTTTTAAACATTACATATTTTACAGACACCAAACTGTAGTGTATGTGGCCTGAACAGCCTGCATTTGCACACTGCCACATACGCCTCTAATCACCTCGTGATTGTCCCTCTTCATCTGAAATGCATCTCGGAGGGCATCACATTGGAAATTTCCACCATCGGATCTATCTTATCAGTAAACATCTACAAAGTTTCCAAGTGCGCATGGGTCAATATATACATATATGACAACACAAACGCGCTGAACAAAGCGAATCCCAGCTCATTTCCCCCCATCCCATATTCCCTCTCAGGCCCGATTCACTCCCTCGTTCTCCATATTCCTTCTTCCCCTTCAGTCTGTGTGAAGGACAGGATTGATTAGCATGCCGCATATTCATTTGCATACTTTTGCACACAGATCACTCCGAATGAACGGCAGCGTTGTTTTCTCGGTTTTTCGCTCTCCAAAGGTGGGGGAGGAGAGGGTGGAGGGCGGAGAGGTGCTGGTGGTAGAGGTGGAGGGGGGCTCGTCTTTTCAAGGAACACCCCCAGAATTAATGTTCCACACCTGTGCACAGTGCGGCAGTCTTTATCAACCATCACAGGTGCGCCACATTAATTGTGGGAGAGACCATTTTGCTTTCCACAGGGGTGTCCCATTTGGCAGTCAGCATGTGCTCCCAAACCTGAGATAGTTAATGTGCTTTACAGAGTGTTCATTTTCATCTGATATCAATTTTTCTTTTCTCTTCTCTCCCAGGACTGCACATAGTGCACAATGCATAATATATAAATAGCCTCCCTATTTCAAAGTAGTGATTAGTGTAATGCTTGTTTGGCATATTTTCCAGTGTGTGTGTGTGTGCTGTCATATTATGAAGTTTTAGTACTTCTAGTAATGTGATCTCGAAAGTTTCCAGAACCACAGACCATCTCTCTATCTCTCTCTGTAAGCGTTTACATACATACATACGGGGGCGTGCGTAGTTGTGCAACGAGTCTCCCGGTGCTTCCTGTAAGAGCATGGAGGACTGCACACCTGCAGGCCTAAAGGCCAAATGCAGCAGACTGCCCCCCGGTGACAAAGATTACCGCAACCTCAGAGTCAGACCTCCAACATCCGTCCCGAGACTCCCACTCCTCAGCACACTGAAAGCAACAATATCTTGAGTAGCACAAAGCCTGCAGAAATAATAATAATCAAAAAAAAAAAAAAAAAATCACGGCCATTGAGCAGTGATTCAAGATTCCCTGAAGATTTAGGAGATTTTGTTCTTTGTTTTTTTCCGGTTGTCCAATAATGAGCAGTAAAAGGTCAGTGGACCATTGCTGCTCATTCACTCGTGGCTTATTCTTCCTCCTTATGCGTGATTACCCGCCAAATGGTTAAAGGTAAAAAGAGTAAAAACAATGGGCTCATGTCACACTCTTCAAACACAGAGACCTGAGCCTTATTTATGGCGTATTGTATTAATGACACAGGCCGAGTGAATAAATGTTCGTTTTTTTTTCTCTGTCTCTGTCTTTTTTTTCTTTTTTTTTAATAAATGCATATTTGTGTCTGGGGAGACCGGGGAGGATTGAAAGCAGAAAAACAACACAATATTTTTCCCTCCCTCCATCAGCCATTTTGAACTCGGCAATTGACCTTCTGTGGCATCATTTACAGTGACTCATATCAAAGCTCCAAAATGTTAAAGCTATAGTGTCGACACAGACGTCGAAGCGCGCACACACACACACACACACACTAGTGGGATAATAGCTTTAACTACGCTAAATTGTCTCCTTCATTTGGATGGCTATGGCGACCTACAGTCTCCTCGGCTCACCCTTTGACAAAGGGGGTCATCGCTGTGCAGAGGAAAATGAAACCCACTAGATATTGTTTGATTGGATTTGCCTTTCACAGGTTTTGAGATCATTACAGAAATTCATTTGAAGTGTGGCAGAAAATGAAACTCGCCTGTTTAATTATTTTTTTTTTCAACCAGCATTTTTGCCCTTTCTCGATGACTTTTTTTTTTTTTTTTTGGTTGAAATATTAAAGAGCCAACACTATCCTTAAAATGCATCTTCGATGGGCTCACATACCCCCCGTTGTCTGAGGGAATGAAACATATTTAATGACTCCGCCATCCTGCTCTTAAAGTTATATTTTCTCCCTCTCCACCCCCTCCTCCCTCCTCCCGTTCACTTTCACAGTCTATCTTTCTCTCACTCACAGAGAGAGATAGAGCGACACAGAGAGAGAGAGACTTCCAAACCAAATGTGCTCATTCCAACATTTCAATAAATTGAGAGGAAAAGCATTAAAGTTAATCAGACCAACCACATTGTGGTTAAGACACGTTGGCTGGATTATGGATTACTATTAGCTGGATGAAAACCGATTCTTTCATTTAAATTCTGGGTTCCTCATCCCGCTAAAATTAAAAAGGAACTAATACTTCTTGGAAAGAGTTCTTTATTCTTCTTGCAAGCCCTTACTTCCTTTTTAATCTGACATGGAGACAGACTATATATATGAAGAACACCCAGCGAGAGGCACGCGTGTAAAAGATGACCTTTAATAAAGATTACAAGGGCAGCCGGCACAAAACACAGCTAGCCTTTACGTTTGTTATATCTAAAGAAAATAAAGCTGGCACAACACTTGTAAAAGATACGAGCATCCTTCACATACTGCCTGCAATAAACATCTGCTAACCATTACTCTGTCATTAATCCTGACTTTGCTTTGCATATTATTGTGTTTGGTAATAACAACAACAGCAGCAGCATTACTTAATAATGTGTAATAAATAAATAATTACTAAAAGGCAGTGCCACGCTAAAACTTGTTCTCTATGCCCCGCCACTCAAAAAAACAACTCAAATGAAGCAAACATTGCTTGAAACCTGGCATAAGCAAATATTAAATAAATGATATGTGAAGCAGCTATATAAAAATTCTGACCAACAATTATTCCCGAGTCACGGCTAAGAACCAATAAATGGCTGATGATCACATCCTATAGTAGTTAGCCAATATGAATTACAAATAAAACACTAAACAGAAATACAAGGCGATTTAGGAATCACAGCATACACTTTACATAGAATATACAGTTTGAAAACATATTTGTATATAAAACACTTTTAAAAGTGCTAAATTAGTCCTCTAAAAGATGAACTTTAAGTGATGCTAAAGTTCAATGCTAAAAGTAGCAAAGTATCAACTTACCTATGCCGACTAATATCTATACAATATTGACATATACTATAAAAAAACATGTAGGTAAATATCAGCCAATAACTGAATAGTGATGTATTCTGCATAAATGTTTATAAAGAAATATATTCTGGATCCCTGAGTCTGACAGATGTGTTCTGACACGCAAGAAAGGTATATTTCAAATATATAGTTAACACATGGAACTTTGTCCAGCTTGAACTGAAATCTTTGTACATGTCTATATATGAGTGTATATGTACGCCAGTGTTTTAGAATTGTGTGCTGCTTCAGAGCAGCTGTGTCTGTGTGTGTGTGTCTGTGTGTGTGTGTGTGTGTGTGTGTGTGTGTGTGTGTGTGTGTGTGTGTGTGTGTGGCTGCTGCTGCTGTCAGCACTGGATGGTGTATGTCAGCCTTGACTAGACTCTGGCTCCAGTATATCACAGGCAGCAGGCAGCCCACTGCAGATACAGCCAAACCGTTTCATTGTCAATAAACCTGTGTCTCCATTAGAGCCACAACCTCTCAGTCCAAACCCACACAACTACACAGACGTCAAAGTCAGCAACCAGTGAACTGCATTTGTCATGAAGCTATGTACTATATGAATATACGAAACATACATACAGTGAGTAAATGGATCAGCCTCCTTCGCACGCCTCGGTCTCGTTCAATTTAAGATTCGTCACCATGCCATTACACAAGACTTCCTAAAATCTGTCCTAATGTTGATGAGGCTGACTTTATTCCTGTGTTTTGGTCCTGCCGGAAACTACTGGGTGTTTATATTCAAAAGAATAAATGATGCTTTTAACGTGTGTATAAAGCCCTGTGTTGAAATTGCTATTTTTGGAGTACCAGAACATGTAGTATCTTTGACTAACAATGTGAAAAATGTTATTGCTTTTGCCTCTTTATTAGCAAGGGAAAGAATATTGTTGAAATGGAAGCTAAAGAATGTGCCTAAGGCTTCAATGTGGATCTGTGACCTGATATCACATATAAAATCAGAAGAAAAAAATGTAAAAAAAGGATCCGTTCAAAACTTTGAAACCCAATTATATATTGGGATTCTTTTTTTCTGTGTGTGGGGGGGGTCTCATCATCCCTGCAACATTAAATAAATTCTTAATTTAATATATCACATATTGATGTATTGTATAAAAACATATAATACACATCTATATATAATTACTTTAGGTTTTACTCAACTCATTGTTTGTTGGTTTGTCTTTTTCCATTGCTGTGTTCATGTGGGTATACAAAGCAAGAGTGTATCCTATTGTATCAACACTATCATTACCATTATTATTATTATTTTTTTTACATTTTCATTTAATATATGTTTTAATGTATAATATTGTATTTGTTTTAAGCTTTTTGGTTGAACCATGCCTTGCACACCCTACCCTGACCTTGGACCACAAAACCAGTTATAAGGGTCAATTTTCTTGAATAAATAATCTCTCCATTCATGTATGGTTTCTTAAGAAAGGATAACATTTGGCCAAGATACAACTATATGAAAATCTGTAATCCGAGAATAAAAAGAACAGGTATAAAGTATATTTTTTTAAATCTAACTAATCAAAAATTAGGCTTTATTTTTAAATTTAATAAATATCTTCAAGGAACATGATCTTTACTTAATATCCTAATGATTTTTGGTATAAAATAAAAATGTATAATTTTGACCCATACAATGTATTTTTGGCTATTGCTTCAAATACACCTGTGCTACTTAAAACTGGTTTTGTGGTCCAGGGTCACATATAGTAAGGAAAGTCTCACGTTTTACCTAGAATCAAAATTTATACACGCATATATAAATATAAAGTACATTACTCTTTTAAGACTCTTAAGATGTTTTGCAGTGTGCATTTATTTCACCCCACAATTACCATTACTGTAACATATAAGAAATATAAAAAGTTCTGCCTATCATTTTAATATATAATTTAGACAAATTTGCCAATATCCTCATGCTATTACGTAATTGCAACATAATATAAAGATTTCAGCATCTATGAGTGATTCTGAGGCGCTAGCAGTAGCAAAATTGTTTTGCAAAAATACTAATTGCTTTCAAAAGGTTTCCCAAAAACGGCCTGCCAAATGTTGTATCAGCCAATATTGATGTGTCAGGCTACTCATGCTCTGAAAGCACTACACTGTTTACACTTTTTTTTTAAGGAGCCAACCTAGCAATGTCATTGAAAAAAAGAAGCTCAAAAGTTAACACTAAGCCTGTGATGACGTTACAGGTGAGGGGGACAGGCTTCATGGGGCATCTAACATGCTCTTTCTTTTTCTGGGCAAGGTCAGCCCTCTGTAATGTGTTCACCTCCACGCCTTACTCATTACCCTCAATAGCAGTTGATGGATCTGCTGAAGTAGAAAAAAACGGGGGGAGAGAGAGAGAAGCATCACTAACATTTATCTCCACTTGCTCCCACCCCAGCTTAAATCAACCCATCAGCCTGTCCCAGAACACTTAGTGCTGAGGCACATATCACCGGTTCTTGCCGTACCTTGGCTTCCTCTGTTAGCAGCCTAATCTGTCCAGCAGGACTGTATTGAATGCTGTATCAAGATCCCCAGGACATATATCACAGTGTGCACAAACACACTTTGGAGTGGGCATATACAATATTTAGACATTTCACCTTGCTCACTCTCACACACACATACGTGCACACACACTTTCCAAGGTACACAGTAAATTATTCAAGTGGCACAGCATTTGATTCAGCAGACCTCCCGTGCACTGAAGCGGACCCTGAGTACCGCGTAGAAATATATATACACAAACCACCCCCACCCCCTCGCTTTTTTAGACATTTCATTATGTTATATGACTTTAGGCCCAGTGGCTGGAAAATGACAATTATTTTGCTCCAGCAGCTTGCTATTAAGAGACTCGCAGAATACGTCGAGTGGTGTGTGAAGGAGCCGCAGTGGTGCACGCACTGAGAATTGCTCACAGAAACACACACGGGTCTCTATCTGTCACACACACACACAAGAGCGATGCAACAAGCGTGCTTGGACTATGGCTGGGGCACGTGACGAATGGCCCTTTGGAGAGAGTTCAGAAAAATATCAGTCAGAGCAAACTAATGCCTTTTAAATGCACCCAGCTACCTTTAGCAGGCCAGCTTAGTGAATTAAAGGAATATCTAATGACAGTTTGTTTGGCCCTCTCATAAATTCCACATAAATATATATGAGGAAGAGAGAAACATACAACAGGCTAATAGAAACGAATGAACTAGTCAACCATAAATTTGCTATGCGAGATACGCTTTTTCTGATTGGAAAGGGCATCCGCTATCTGCAATATTGATAATACTTTTCAAATTTCATCTGCTTTTGTTTGCATTCTGGGCTGTCTGTTTAAACACACTGGGAATTATAATGAAGCCAAACATTATCTCTCAGTTGTTCAAGGCTGAACATATAACTTTATCGTAGAAATGATTCCCAGTCTTTGGCTGGGCTGTATCTTTTCCATTAAAGCCTGGCTATCAGCCGGTGACAGTGAAGCAGCCAGTCGGCACTGGCTTGTCCACATGTGCCGGCCAAGTGGTGTGAAGGTTCCCGCTTTTGTTTCACTCAGCTATTTCATGTATGCCTTTGTGTGTTAGTGTGTGAAACGGGGAGCAAGAGATAAAACAACATGGTTAGTGGTTAACGTGGTTAGTCTTTTATTAACTTTAGAGGGTGTATTTGCATTTTGATTTTCACAGTATGGAACTGAACAGGAGGGAATCAGTGGTGAAGTTATGAGCCCCAAATATTATTCATTTTATGCACTACCTCAGTGGGGTCAGAGCCCCAGTCAGCATACAGCACAAGATGACCATTGGGTCACTCAAGGGGTTCTCGGGCATGCTAGCGTATCATTAAACTTTTGGGAAAACTGTAACATTTTTGTCTAGAATGATGTATGATGTACAGTACTTAAAATGTATAGTAGGAGGCAAAGTTGTTTATTTACTTCTTACATTTCTATTTACTTTTTTAATTTTTTCTTTGTTTTTATTGTATTACTGATGGTTTAAACAATGTTAATACTGCGTTAAAAAAACATATTAAGGTCAATGGATAAAAAGTCATAAAGTTGTGTAGTACATGAACATGAACGAGTTTGTAAATGAATGATGTCTGGTATTTAAAACCGTTGCGTAAAGTGTCTTCTGCTTCCAGTTTTATCTTCCTTAGGTCAACAGGTTTTTTAAATGTAACATCAACACATCGGTAGTAGCCCACTAATAATTTACTTCCAAAGTTATTATTATTTCTCATTTATTTACTTACAGAATTTACACAAAGGTTGATAGAGATGTTGAATTCTTAGTGGTTGTAATTTGAAGGCATGCAACTCTGGTGTAGTTAGTTTACCCTAACTTTCTTGGCTCGCAGTGATTGCATTTATTGCACTTCAAAATTTAATAGAAATTTATCAAATAATGTCTCTTGGTTACGGAGCTATATTGCGCTATAATCCAAAAGCCAATGGAAAACTTTGGTAACACATAAGGGAATAATTTATTTATCAATAAATTAATAAATCGCTACTTATTAATAGTTAGTAATGTAGTTGTTAAGTTTAGGTATTGGGTAAGATTAGGGATGTAGAATAAGGTCATGTATAATATGGCATTAACATATGCATAATTACTACTAATAAATACAATACTAATATTCTAGTATTCTAATATTATATGCATACCATGAAGTGTTAACAAAACTTTTGATCAAGAGAACCAAGGCGATGTTAACTTCTGGGCTGACATACAAAATCTCATCGTCCCTGCAACACTAAATAAATTCTTAATTTAATATATCACATATTGATGCATTTTATATATAAATCTACGCATTCCAGTGCTAAAGCTCGTAATTAGTATGACTCCTGATGAGTTTCCCCTCGCATTACATTAGTAAAACTAGCAGTCCACTCATCCCTAACAGTAAACTAATTTCATCACACATGAACGCATTCACTCACTCCAAGCTCTTTCCTACTGTTCTGTCGTTATGAAGTGCAGACACAGACCTTTCAGCTCACTCTTCATCCTCCTAGTGAGAAATGAGTGGTTTCGCCTTCACTTCAAACATATCAAAGGCAAAGCTTTCCTACAGACATACAGCTGTTCTGGCAGTTACAGAATGAGAGAAAAGGAAACGAAATGCCCACCATGGACACAGACACATCACTGTGGGCCTGATAGATCAGTCTCCGCCACAAGCCCCCTGGAGATTGGGTTATCGGCCACTGTCAGTGCCTAAGTGGATGCTGCGCAGCCCTGGGCGGTAGAGGACTCTCAGCCTGTATGTGCAGCTTTTAAGAGAGCATGGGAACTGTCCGTGTGTAGGCTTCTGGGCGAGTTGAGACAGAGAGCTTATAGCGAGGAGAAATCACAGTGCTGATATTGTGCCGAATGGCACGTTACGCCTAACCACAATGCCAGTAGTATTATGAGGGCTCTTCACAGCATGAGAGTGGCAACAGCACCCAGCATCCTCTTGTACGATGATATTTATTCAGGTAACGCTGATTAGAAGGTAACCCTCCCCAGCTGTACGCGGTAAATGCATCCCAAATAATTGCCTGAAAGTGATGCAATATTAAAAAAGTTCGAAAAGAAACGCAGATGGGAGGGTCTTAAGCAACTCTATCCAGCGAACTGATTCCTTACAGCATTTAATGCATGTAAAACCCTTTATGAAAGCAAACAGAAAGTAAGTGATTACATTAGGCCGTTGACATGCTGCAGTCACGCAGCAAGTAAATGGCACAAACAAAACAAGCGTGATTGCAAAGGCTCTGTAGACTTTAGCCCTTCCTCGCAATGTTCCAAAATGTACCGATAGGCTGATATTCCAGACATTCGGAAGCAGGCTTTGTTGAGGTTAAGGGTAAACACATGTGGCTCAAACTTTGGATATGTTTCAGTGCCGTCTTTTGATTCCAGCATCTTTATCCCAATCCTGGCAAACAGGAAGGAGTCTGTGTCCAGAAGAAGACAGCCAGGACTCTTTCTGTTTACCCATGACTCTCACAAGAGTCCTTCTGCTACCATCATCATCTCAAACAGCTGGGGCTTCATATAATACACCATAATACTAGTCTGCGTGTGTGCGTCTGTGCTCACGCATATTCAAAGTAGATTTGAAGGGTAAATTGCTTAATGATTTCTGGGAAAACTATAAATTGGGGTACCAAATAAGCACCATTACTACAATTTGATTACCAAGCAATTGAATTAGAGGGTAATCACCATTTCTATATATCATTATATTGAAACGCAATACAGGATTAGTTTATGCTTTGGGCTATGGGGAGAAGATATGACCGTCTAAATAAAAGGTGCAAGTGTAAATCTACAGCTTTTAGCTACCCATTAAAGAGCAAAATATCTTGTTTTTCCTGAAAACCGTCACACAGGGGAGAGAGGCTGAAAAGCTGAGTTTGAGGGCAGTAGATTGTTGAAACAATGGTTCATCAGACAAACACTGAATCTCTGTGATTGGTGTTTGCACCTGTGCAAGTGTCATCCAGGGTCCCTGCCTTGTAGAAGAGCATATTTATAGATGCTGGGCTAGCTCGTATACAGCACCCTGTGAGGAAAAAAAAAAACCTTTTAGAGGTATATCTGCTGATCGCTAAGGCAATACCGTCAAAGTTTAGGAATTTAATATTCAGTCTATATACAATAAAATAATAAAAATATTCTACATACAGTAAGAAGGAACAAAATGTGGCAGTTTTTGCCTACGCATTGTCTTTTGCACAATCAGGCATTAAATGATTAGTCAGTTGTGTTTGATTCACGAAAAAGTTCATAAGAATCATTTGGTTAGGAACCGCACTACAGTGGCAGCTCTGGATGTTTTTGATTCACTAAAAAGAACTGAAAGATTTGTTTGTATAATCAGATTACACTGTGTTGTATGCTGCTGATTCATAAAAAATAAGACACCTACTCTTTCGTACCTCATCTACCGCGAAAGGGTGCATATTAGGCGGGGTGATATAGGTAAATACTACTACTAGTAATGCACAACAAATTAATGATAGATAGATAGATAAGATAAGATAGATAAGATAGATAGAGTAACAGCTGTTATACCCTAAAGTGTGGATGTAACAGTGAAGATTGATATTGGAAGTGTAAAAACATGGCATCTCTAAAAGCAACTACCCACCAGTCAGCACTGCAAGATAACTGCATTAATGGAACCTAAAAGAAGAAAAAGCGACATGACTATTAGATTTAAGTTTTTGTTGTTTTTTTTCAAAGGACTATTAATCTCAAAGATATCATGGTATTACTTTTACATACATGTTCCACTCACCATCCATGCTGTATTTGCTCACGCAACAGTAACTTTGCTTTCCTTTTTCAGCAATGCCCCATGGGACATGTCAGCTATCACAGAGATTGTGACGTCCTTGACAATCGTCCAGATGTCTTTGTGCTGTGATGATGGAGGCTGAAGACTCGAGTCCCTCATGCTGATGGGCATCAGGCAGGCCTCTGAAGAGCCTGCGCTGTCAAGTGGTGGCTGAATGAAGAGGTGAGTGCTGGGGGCAGAGAAGAGACACGGGGCTCCATCAAGACAAGCTCATCAACATGAAGCTGTCTACATTTTAATACATTTAACATATACATTAACATATTTCCCAACAATGCTTCGAAGAAATACGCATGTTTATAAAGAGATACAAATGTAATACCTAGACGAACTACCCTGAGTGAATCAGTGCTCTTGAAACGCCCCGAATCCCGCCAGCACTCTTCGCATGTGCTGGTTTACTTAAGCACACAGGACCAATCAAGCCACTGATTACTCAAATGGGCTAATTAAGGCTCATTAGACTCTAAGTCCTGACACCTGCATGCAGTACACTCTGCATGCGGACAGGGCCACAGTTTCTCTCCCACAGCACGCGGCTCTGCTAGCTGTCAACACTGGCCCCAACAACTGTCCCAGTCATCGGTCCGCTTTTGTTCCCCGCCCTTCACACTCTCTCGTAAGGATCTCTCCAATTATGCGAGCAGACCGGGGACGTTGTGGAGTGGCCCAGTGAAACAGAATGCGCCATGCTAAACAGGCTTTATTAGAGACACAGATTTCTGATGCTAACAGCGCCATCGGAGACAAAGCTAAAGAATCGGAATCGTAAGGAATTTAAGATCACCGTTCAAGTCTGACACATAAACAAAAAGAATTATATTGTGAACAATGCACCTGAATAACTGCATCTGAATTCCAAATGAAATAAAACACTAGTTTATATCACAATATACATATATCTATTAGGGCTGTCAAACGATTCATTGTAATTAATTACTTCCAAACGAATGTTTTTTTGTCTGCATGATGTGTGTACTTTCTTTTTTATTATATTTATATATATATATATATTTATTTATTTGTGTATATATTAATATTCATATATTATAATATAATTATATTTAATATAAAACATATAGGTTTATATTGCAATAGAGGGATTGTATTTATCCATACATAATAAATTTTACTAGGTAAAAAAAAAAAACATTTTAGATGTGATTAATCACGATTAATCATTTGACAACATATCTATATCAATATCTATATAACAGATAACGGTTTATGACATTAAAACTTACACGTCATCTAGAATTCACAGTTTCACACTAATAACCAGGACTTCACTCGTTCATTCATGTGCTTGAAACTCTTAATTATGATATTTTCAACTGCATTTGAGAGGCACAACAGTGTGTGTGTGTGTGTGTGTGTGTGTCTCATTCTGAAGGCTGCACCCCCAGTAGGGTCGCATATGCCATTGAAGACGTCTCCAAAAAAACAAAGATATGACAATTTCTCACAAGCAATAACAGTCAGCTTTATAATGGTTAGTTTTCTGAAATGAGACATCCTCAATGACATATGTGGCTGACAAATGCAACCTCCAGAGGGTGCATGCTTTGAAATGAGACACAGCTAGTATTTTGATTAATTAGTTGTTTGATTTACAAAAATAACTAACAGTAACACTTTATTTTGAGGACCAATTTTCACTGTTACCTAGTTGCTTATTAGCATGCATTTTACTAGCATATCGGCTGTTTATTTGTATTTATAAAACCTTACCCAGCATGACCATATTTCCTTAATCCAACCCCATACCTAAACTTAACAACTGCCTTATTAACTATTAATAAGCAAATTAGGAGTTTAAACTTTTTGTTTAAAGGGAACATGTGTTCCCTATTCTAAAGTTACCAAACTAACTCCTAAGAGTCATTTGGTAGGGAATCAGACTACAGTGGTAATGCAGTATGCTTTTGATCCAGTAAAGATAACCAGCTCAATCGGACTACACTGCCCACTATCTTTTTCATGCAGTATAGTCAGCAACGGTGCACATACAGCACATACTGTTTTAGTTTAGCGTTCCTTCCACATCAGTAATAAAATATACTTATTATAATTATTAATTGTTGCTGTTAACGGTTTCTTGCATGTCCATTCTTCTGTGTTCTCGGTTCTGTACTTAAGAGCTGTCACATTGATTTATATAATGCTTTGCCTGACTAAGTCATGTTGTACTTCATGACTTCAAGAACCTTGTTCACGCTTAATGTTTTGTGCACCAGACGTGTAGGCCAACTGAAGAAATCTTTCACTAAATGTCAAAGGACTTTTAATGAATGTCTGCTAAAGTTTGACCTTACAACCGTAGTTCAGCCTGTAACGTGAACAAGAAGCGCGCACAGTTCAATTAGGTCCGTTTCAAATCCGTACGGCTCCTATTAACGCAAAAACTCCGCCGCAGAGTTTCGGTGGCCTCTTGTCCCTGGAAAACGCTGTCCATTCCAACCTGCGTCCACTGGCGTGCAGACAAACACAGGCTCGACTTTCGAAAAATATTTTTTCAACAGTGCAAAAACAAATAAAATACGATATCTAAACCTTCTGCAATAAGGATAAACCTCGGAAAATGTTTATGAAAAATAATCACCAGGACAACACACGCATGTGGTGTTTACACTGACGCCAGTGTTGCAGCTATCCCACATCTCCGACAAACACTGGGGAGGGGGGGCAGGCGGCAAAACAGGAAATATCTTTTGCATATTATTTTAAGTAACTGTTCAAATTTCATTTCAGAATGGTAATCCACAAAACAAATATGTAGAGGCATATTTTAAAAAGGGAGGCTCTGCTTCAATTTCCTATTGTGGTGCAGAATGTGTGTTTACTCTTTGTGTCTGTTTGAATTGATTTGCACAGCTCGGCAGACAGCGGCTGAATGCTGCGACCAAGAATCCATCATCTCATGTGATCTGATAGTTCTGCAGTATTAGATTGATTTTCCTCTCTCCTCTCATCTTTCCCTGTCTCTCGCTCTCTTTGTCTGCTTCCCTACCATTGGCGACGTTAACAAACATGCCAAGTTACCTGTCTCCCCATCTGTTAAGATAGAAACGCAGTCCCTTCTGTCACCAACAACAGATTAAGGTGCGAGGATAAAGGGTAAATTGTTCACGGTTGTGGATTACTCCTTGACACCAAAAAAGGTGCCCTCCAACAGGCAAAACCTAAGCGATCTTCTTGGAATGCTTCTTTTTTTTTTTTTTTTTTTCAAACATCCGCTTGATGTATTCATACTCCTGCTGGATTTGGCCTTGAACTGCTAAGAGAATAGAGACAAGAGGGGGCTTAACTTTCCCAAACCATCTTAAGGCTCTCGTCAACTCCTCAGAGCCATCGTGTGATCTCCGTCTCTCTTTCCCCGCTCGAGCGAAGTTTAAAAACACCCGTCACAGACTCAAAGCAGGGACTCGGCGGTAGCCGGGCGGGCGATCACCTCTCCTGCAACACTTTAGGGAGAGGAATTGGAAAAAAGAGGAGATTTTTAAAAGCTCAGAGATCCTCTCATCGCTCTTCTTTAACCGTCAGCGAAGGCAGCAGAGACTGCGCGCAGGTATAAGCCCCACTCCGGCGTACCTGAGACTTCTATTTTAAGCCCTCCCTTCCGTACGGCATGTCAGACGAGCCCGAAATCCCTGCTAATACTAGTTACCTCTGAAACATAGATCTTACTGTTTGGCTTTTAGCTTTGACAAGTTATTTCCTACTCCCTTTGAAATAAAAAAGTGGAGTGTTCTGACACCGACTTTACGTTTTTGAGCTCATTAAAGCCGGGATCTGCCTCAATGCTACCTGGATTTTTTTTACAGGCGCGATAAGCCAAATTAATATGAACTCGTCAGGGCCACTTAAAATGCTTCTTGTTATCCAAAGCCCTGAGCTCCTGCAACTTATCACACAGCCACTGATATCCTTTAAACTAGCAAGGTGCAGTGCTTTAATTAAAACTAGTAACATTCCCTTGGAAGAGGAGGAAAGGAAATGTAGAGGGGTGGACTTCATAATTTATCACAGGCTGGAGTTAAAAGGAAGCGATTTCGCAAACTAAAGCAACGGCTAATACCTCTTAAACTGACACGCGGCGAGCTTCCTCGTTCAAACGGGCCGGCGAAGAAACAAAGTCCCCGAGGATGTACATCATACGCTAAGCTGTGAAATACTACGTGTAGCATGTTTTCCGGCGCAACCCTTAAAACTGGCACCAAATGAAAATGGATGTGTGCTCTTCCTTTGTGCTACAGAGCCGAGAGATATATCTTTATAATATCCACCATATTTTACTGATAATAAAAAGCAAAGCGCCACGTTGCCACCGGAACACTTAGCTAACGTAGAGGGGAGAGGCGGCCATAGCAAACAATGTAAATCAATCTGAGTAATATTGCTTTAAACTTAATGCAATATACTCACTGCAAGTATAGCAGTCCTAATGTGCATTTACATACGGGAGACACAGGCGTATACGGCGTATGAGTACATATCCCTAGACGTACAGACATCCATAAACACACACACACACGCACGCACACACTCGTACGCACTAGAAGTCTATTGAGTATTTTTTCTTTTGCCAAGGCGCTCTGAGGATAATACAATTCTTTTTCTCTCTCTCACTCTCTTTCTCTCCCTCTCTCTCGCTCTCTCTACTTTCTTTACAATACATCATTCAGTTCTGCCTTATGCCTGCATGAAATTCATTTTCTAATGGAAATATTTGTTTTGTAAATCAAATATGTATTATGCACAGAATGCAAAGCACAAATTAAATTATGTTAATGAAATGAAAGAGATATGAAATGCATATTTCATGGACAAAACATAACCCCAGCGAACAGCCATTTCTTGATAAAAATCTTTAAACACAATCTCATTCAGAGAAAGACATATTGCTAAGGCAGATAGCACCTCATTAAAATGGTCTCCTTTAATATCAGTGCTTAGTATATATAGGATTGTAAATAACCACTGGGGACGAGGAACCAATAATGAAATACTGTCTTTAATAGCTTGCCATTGATGTCAGCATAAAAAGTGCGTAGAGGAATATTGGAAATTGGGTGCGCACACACATAGAGTCAAAAGCTGTAAATGATTGCATATTTAAATAGAGCTGACTAAGGCAAAGATGATATAGATATAAGTAATAGGCAGAATATTATGCTGACCTCACATAATTTAACTAAAAAAACACACTGTTTTAAATTTTATATTGGTTACACTTAATGAATAATAGATTCCTGGGCTGTTGTTGTGCGCTGCCTGATCTTAATAATAATAATAATATTTTAAAAACCGCCTAAAAGAAAAGAAATGGAGCCGCTCGGCCTAGCTTACACACAAATGAACTAAACTGGCTTTTCAGCAGAAATAAACACTGCAATACGTACAAAAGCAAGAGCGAGAGAGAGATGCCCACTGCTTTGATTTGATGGTGGTGAGGGTAGAGAGGGTGGGGTGCTTGACCTGGCTTATTCCGCTTAATGCTAAATATCTTAATTGCCCCACAATACGCAATTACCAGCTGCTCCAAACAAAGCATGGATTTAAACCCAAATAATACCCAGCTGAGGTCTGCTGAGATTTTTTTTTTCCTCTCTGCCTCTTGCCTCTTGATTGACAACATGCACGGGAGTTCAATGAAGGCATTTGTGTCCAAACTGCAGGTGCACCAAGCCCTTAAATTCCTTAATTTGGTTATTTCCTTTTTAATTCGTAAGTATCCTCTTAGGTCTTGAATGCTTAAAAACAGACCAGCGTACCCTTCAAAATATGAGTAACAGTGTGTTTCCCTTACTCACCCATGGCCTTTTCCTTTATCCAAAACTAAGTCAAGTTAATTATTAGGGGTTTTTATCTTTTGGTCTGACCATGAAGAGATTATAACATGAGGATGGACATATCATAATCTTTTCAATTTTTGCTGAAAAATGGACAGCTTTTTTCCTCAAGCTGTCAGAGCCATCCTAAAGGTTTTATCCACTACAAATAATCTGATTAACAGATTTTAATTGTGTTTTCAATAATTGTTATTCTGCATTTATTTAGCTGCTAGCTGAGCGAGATTGCGCACGAGGGGAAACACATGAGAGCGTGAGAGAGAGAGAGAGATAAACGGTGGGACGGAAAAAACCAAGGTGATGGTGGCTGAAGTCGGGCTGACGAAGGATGGAGACCTGCCGGAGGAGGTCACCACACACAATCTCATCACATCAGCCTCACATTACACACTTAATTTACATTTTACCAGCTTTCTTCCTCCATCTCTCAGTGTTTCTCCAGCTCTCCACACTTGACTGAAAACAGGCCGCTCCACTGCAGGTTGCAAAGCAAGTTAGTGTTCATGCTGTTACATATGCAGTTTTAAGCAACGTTTTAGATTTTAGAGGTAAAAAAAAGCTTAATAAAACAGCTGTTCAAGTATATTTTGATGTGTTTTCATTCTTCATACCGTCATCCTAACAGATACCTTTATACCACATCATAACAGCCAGCAACGTAACACCTGACAGGCAACGTAGGAAATATAATATAAGTGAAAAGCAAACCTGCAGTTAAAACTCATCTGTTTTGCTTCTATTTTTTTTTATTTTAATGTAATAAATCAGTAGTTCTAAACTGGCTTTGCTTCAGGACCCAAACTTCACATTAGACAAGTAATGATCCAAAACAGCAAAAAAGTTGTCAAAATCCTACATGAAATGAATTCACATTGCCATGAACTGCTAGGCTCAAAAACACGCAAAATTATTAACATGAATTCTGTATAGTAACTGCATAAACAAAACAGAAGTTGCTTTTATTAGACCAAACATTTAATTAGTATTTACAATATTGCAAGCAGAAAGTTTGGCTGGAAGTTAATAAACCTTAATAAATATTAAATTGCAGTCATTATTTAATTAATACATTTTCTAAAAATGATTGTTTAATTATTTACAAAAGAAATACTGGCATTAACACATTTGTTTTTTTATCGCAGTACCAACCATTGATTTTGACATTCCTAGTTCTGGGAATTGTTTGCCTTTAACTATTTTTCTCTTCAACCCATGACTCGATCAAAACAGGCCCAAGGCATTTTTGGGTCGCAGTCCACCAGCTGAGAATGTAGAGTTTTACAGCAGCAGACAGAAAACATCTTTAGCCTCTGTAGGCTATAATATCAGCTGAAGATGAAGACTGATGCCTCACATGCATTTAAGTGTGATTTTCTAGGATACATATACACATAACAAAATGTATATTAGACAGACGTAGCTGCCTCGCACTAAACTTTCACCCGAGTTACTCACATTTACACAAAGCGTTGCGGTAATCTCCACTATTTCTTCAGTTTATGATTTTACAGGGCCTTTTCGATCCAAATAAACCATCTTTGACAAACTCTGTGGATTTTATTTATGTTTGGTCTTTTGAAATGCAGCCTAGGGACCTCTAAAGAGTGATGTAACATCCTGCGAGAACCATCAGAAATATGCAGGCAGTTCTGTGCATTAGGAAAGCATGTGGGCCATATGAAATTATGAATTACAGACGCATGCATCCTGGTATATCATATGATAAAACCCCATTCTCTCCAAATGACCATATCTCACCCATGTTACGTCCTCCCACCTCACAAGCCCACCAGCTGCACGCTGCTACAGCTGACATCTTTTATAACAACCATCGTGCTCCATATGCGCCGTCGCTTTCTCTCGCTCGCTCTTCTCGTCATAGAGGAGTTCCCACAGAAAGCGGTGGTTCGTGATGACTGGACACATCGTGTGAGGCGCAGAACGGCACAACATACCAATAATCCTCCTTTACAGTCTAAATATGGCACTTGAAGAGTAAGATGCAAAAGTTGAAATGGGATCACGGATAGGCAATTAACACCGCTCTTCAAATCTCCTTTAGGCTGTGGAACAGGGGAGAGCAAGAGTATAGAAGAGCAATGCTGAATATGGTGGCAGAAAAAGGTGACCTTGTTAGGTAATTAACATCTCTCTCCAAGTTTAATTAGAAAGGCTACATCAATTCAAAATACGAATAAAAGGAGTGCTGCAATCAAAAAAGAAGACACAGAAACACTAGCTTCTGTATGTAAAATGCTCATCTGATTGTATAAAAGCATTAAAAATGCACCTGTTCGTGGATAAATTGCTTCACTCGCTAGAACTCCTCAGGGGCCGAGTGCTTTTCAAAATAGCATCAAGTGTTAAGATGCTATTTACATGCGTTGATACATAGAATGCAAAGCCGGGGAAAAAAGAGAAAAGACGGCAAATTATTTTTGCATGTCTCAGTCCTCTTGTTAAGATTCAAAACAATGCTTCAAAACTTTCCTGATTTGGGGCTCTGGGTCTCTGTTGGCCCGTTCTTTCCCTGCCAAAGCCTGCCTTAACCCCCTTTAGTGTTGAGCAAACAATCTCCTCCCGCTCACAATAACTTTGAAGGAAGATGTTTTTGTTTAAGTCCCAGAGCCGTTATTGGCATCCGGTCCAAAAATAAAAGCGTGTTCTCGTCGGAGGCTGACTGACGGGTGGCTGACAGTCCGCGTAGATGAGCCGTATATTCATCAGATGTTTAATTGAGACGGGGTGCGCAGGTCGCCAAGTTAATGTAGCAGGGACGATGCGGGATTTATAATGATGATTGATGGCGTGACGGCACCGGCCTGACTATGAGCGCTTTGTGCTGGTGGGTCCGACGTCGTGGACAGACCGGAAAGACGTTTCTAACAAGAGCTGGATCCTATCTACTTCCTCCTGCCACTCAGCTCAACTAGTCTAACATGACAGGTCTGACCTCACAGACGGCACAGACACACCACTGTTCCCGTCCGGGCCAGTCGGCTACATTTGAAAGATGTCATTAAGCCCATATGAGGTAAACCTTAATATAACAAGAGCTAAAATTAAAGGTCCCACTAACCTCAGTTTCGGCCTGAAACCCACAACGTCAGCTGTACTGCAGGTCTTAGCCATTTACAAATACACTGACTCCTCTTACACAGCACTTTTTTCTATATTTTATATAGTTGTGAAGTACAGTAAGAAGAGCAAGATTATATAGGCATGCGATTTTTTAGGTTTTTCTGGAAACACGTCCCTTATGTTCACCGAGGCTGCATTTATATATAAAAAAGAATAAAAAATACAGTAAAAGCAGTAATATTGTGAAATATAATTTCAATTTATTTCAAAGCAGTTATTACTTCAGCCATTATCATATGTTATTTGGCTCTAAAGTAACGTTTCAGGATTATTTAAATAACAGAACATTAAAATAACTTCTTTTTGTAACAATGTGCAATGCGTTTATTGTCATTTTCAATAAATGTAATGCATCCCAGTAGAATAAAAATGTTATTTTCTTTAAATAAAAATTCTCATTGGCCCTAAACTTTTGAACAGTAGTGCACATCCTTCCTGTTACAGAACAAAGTGTTTATGGCCTAAATAACTGACTCACTGAATGAATGAATGAATGAATGAATGACATTATTATATAAACCATTTTTTGTTTTTTTTGTTCCTTCAAAATATTGTCTTTTGGTATCCTACAAAAATGATTACACAATTAAAAATGGAGGAAGAGTCAATAGGACTAAATTAATATATATATATATATTTATAGCTGATGAACCATCCCATATAGTGTATCCCATAGAATGCATTATACACACACATAATTACTGGTCATGAAAACTTGGAAAGCCAAAGTAAAAACACTTTTGGCAAAAAAAATAAAAAATATGTGAGGCTTCAGCCTTAGTAGCCCACTTCCAATAGCCCTATGAGGACAGCGCAGTGAACATTTTCCATGCGCACTAATGTAGAGGTTTACACAGGAGCTTTGGCCTAGAAGTTTGCGCACATACTTAGACATATTGAGTGAAGGTGCTCACACAAGCTATTGGATAATTTCCTGATCCCATTCTTTCTCCTTGTCACCGCTCTGTCACTCCTTGTACTGCACAGCTACATGGCAAAAAAAAAAGGCCAAGAACCGAATAAAAACAGCTTACTTTCATGATGACAGACAAAGGTTTTTAAAGTGGAGACACAAATAAACAAATCTAAAATGATGCCACTCTGAACAGCACAATCAGGATGAAAAACGGATCAGTCGTGTCGGCACTTGTCCCTCATAAAGTGAGCCGTGCGGCAGGTACACGGATGTGGAGGGGCTTGTAATTGCCTACAAGTGATGCACTAATAACGTGACAGTAACCTCAGGACCTCTCGAGAGGGCCTTTTTTCTTGTTTTCAAAAAAGAAGGAAAAAAGAACACCAAAAAGAGGGGAAAAAAGAGAGAGGAGAGGAGGGGGGAGCCAAAAACAGGCTGTCAGTGAAAAGACGAGAGAAGAACAAAACCACTCCACCTTGCAGGAGTTCGGGGTCCGATTGGCGGCGCTTCATCCAGCAGCAATTATATCGACTAATTAGAATTGGACAATTTCTTGTTTGAAGTATAAAGAAATGACAAAGGAGGGCAAGTGAAAAGCTATAATTCAGAGCGAAACAGCATTAAAAATCCAGCCTAATCCCACGCTAGCATGTGCCTCTATGATAACATAGAGTGCAGACTATGTCCTCGATTCTTCCTCTTTCTCGCTCTCCCCATTTTTTTTTTTTTTTTTCCTTTTTCGCCTTTTTTATTTTATACCATCTGGCCCTCTCATCTCTGACATAAAAAAAGAAAACTAATTCATGTTCGGAGTCATCCACATGATGAATAGTGTAGGTCCAGGTGCTATGAGTGTAAAAAAGGAAAGTGGAGGGAAAGAGAGGGAGGGTAGAGGATGAGAGAGAATTATATATGTATATCATCTCCCATTGTACACAAGGGTGATTTTAAACTGCGTTCATGATTAAAGCGAGGGCTTAAGTTACAGTATATTCCTCACCGCAAAGTGATCGTAATTAGATATTTAATCTGTAATCCAAAATAGCCCGTGATGCCAAAGACAAAAAAAAAAAAAAAAAAAGATGAAGGAAGATGAAGGGACGGATGAGAGATGATAGAAGGCGGTGGAAAAAAGCAGCCTTTTTTCTATCATATGAAGGTCACAATGCGATGTGATTGTTTGCCTCAGTGGAGGTGAATTATGTCACCCAGACAAGCTTTTAACCCATGTTACCTTCATTCTCTCTCTCCCTCGCTCGCTCTCTCCCTCTCTCTTCTTTAAACAGTTTTCTATTGAAGAGGATTCAATCACCATAATGAATCTGAGGCCAGGCAGCAATCTTCTCCACAGAAAGAAATTCTAAAAGGTTATAGAATTTGTAAAATGAACAGCGAGGAGGAAGTAAATGGCAGCGTGTGTGTGCGTGTGTGTATATATATGCGTGTGCGGGGTGGGGGAATCAATTATTGCAGGACACAAGGCAGTCATAATATTTAGCGGCCCTCATTCACTCTGCTCAGGTAGGCTCAAACACTGCCGCTTGTACAGGAGGTGAGGTTTATTTTTAGGAAGAGTGTGTGTGTGTGTGTGTGTGTGTGTGTGTGTGTTAGTGTGTATGCCACGCCCGGCAGGCAGAAGGAGGCTGGCACTGAAGCGTATGAGGGAGGCGCCCCTGACTGAGTCTCATAATCATATGCTAGATTAGGTTAAGTGGTGCACAAACCCGTCAGTAATTCAGCCCACTGTCTCCCAGGGAAACTGATTCACTCCTCCCCCTCCTCCATCATCCAAACGCCACGAGACACACACGCACGCACACACACACGCCAAACGCTTAGCCGGAACGGGTACGTATAGGACGACAACGATCCCCCATATGTGATCAATGCGCCCGCCGGTCTTCCGTCTGAGCTCCGTCATGTATGAAATGACTCCATCTTGAAATATTTGGGAGCCCGGGCTGGATTGATTGATTCGTGTTATTCTGAGTGGCGTGTTGGCTTACTCCATCTTCACCCAAAAGCCGACTAATGTTCCCGAAAGCGCCGTCGATCCTCAGACGGGCCTGTCGTTAACGCCAGCGACGGATGACGGGGGAACGGCGCGACATCAGATAGCGGCCCGGCGGAAGACACCTATCCTCCATGTTCCTACATAATGAACTCTTAAAGAAGGTTGCCGGCTGCGAGGAGAGCCGCGGGAGCCTGGAGCTCATCAGTGTCAGTCCTGAAAAGGTTCCGGAATGAATGAGTGCGAGGAATCAAAGGGAGATTACACGTCTGACCATGTATCATCCTCGATATATTGAACGGCGCCATTGTGTAGATAGAGCGCTTATAAAAAGTGGTATTGTGCCGGCCTGAAAGACTGTGTGGGCTCTCTGCATGACTAATCTGTCTCCTCCCATTATTTTATTCAATCTTCGCTGACTTTATGCCTTTGACATTTTTGCTACACTCAGTAAGTTTGAGTTGAATGGACAATTTTAAAGATTTTTTTAAAGGCATTTGCCAAGACGGCCCGTGCGCGCGGGGAACAAAAAAAGAGGCTATCTCTTTGTTTCAATGCATAATTTATTACTAAAAATGGTCTTTTGACTAATTCCAGCGGGCAGGGTGAGAGTCAGAACATGTTCTTTTCCTCTCAATACTGAAAGGCGCATTGGATTTTTCGAGTGAAAACATTTGATAATGCCTCGGTTAGAGATGTCTCTCTCTTAGTTCCTCCGTTCGTGCAAACAAAAAAACACGCAAGTCCAAATGAATAGCGGTTTGGGTTCTGCTATGGATGCACCGCTATTTATATTCCTAACCAAACTGCTAAGAAAACAATTCAGAGTCAATGAGCTGTTTTTGCATTCATAAGCATAACTGATGTGCTCTGAGAGATTTATACAAAATCGCACAAAACACGCACGCACGCACCTAAGGGCTGTGAAAAAGGAAAAGGAAAGCAATTCGACGTGTAGTATACTGCCGAAAAATAAACGCACAAGCACCTCAAAAGCCGTTTGTACGTACACGGCCGCAGCAACAGGCTGATAAAACACAGAATAGGACGGTCACTGGCATTAAGAGATTAGCTTAAGTCCAAAAGCAATCATCATCTGAATATTTGATTATTAATCTGTCCTGTTAAATTGATTATGGTAATGCCGAGGGCAGGTGGGATCGGGAACAGCACCTGGCCGCATATGGTGGCCGCACACGCACACACACACACACACACACACACACACACACTCCTGCCCACTGCTGTCATTACACCACATCAAATGTGTGGACTCATCTCTCTCTCTCTTTCTCTTTCAGGTGAGAGCTCCCTTCAGGCCGCAGGGCATGGTGTACTTGCAGCCGTGAAATCAGGTTACAGAGAGTGAATGAGCTGAGTGTGACTGTCAAACACGGTAAAACACACCAAGAGACAAGCGCGCTTCCCTCTGACTTACCGAGCAAACATTTATGAATGGGACGGTAATAACGCGGAGGAAGTAATAATATAATACAAATGGTGTCCTATATGTACATCAAACTACAGTAAATGTGTCACTGAGAGAAAAGCGATGGTATCAAAAGACCTTCACTTAGATATAATGGCTTTTGAATGCAGACTCAATGAGATAAGGGGGGAAATATTGGACAGTATTTCAGCAAGCATCCCTCCTCATTTAAAATAGTCCTCGGATATATTGGAAAGGTGCATTCTGTAATTTTTGTTTATGTTGCGCTGGCCGATATGATAGTTGTGTTGGTCTTATACTGACACCTAGCGAATTGAATTTTAAATCATGATCTCGATGGCACTGTCAAAATGCTCTGTTTGCAGTGAGCCATGATTCGTTTATTCAGTAAGCGAAAGTGGAGAGAAACCAAACAGTATTTAGCTGGTCATGTGATCTGAACATGTCACCACCAATTAGGTGACCCACTCTAGATAGGTAGGTCTTCATCTCATGTACAGTGAGTGTACGCCATTTAAAAACTCTTTAATGTGCCGTGTTAACTAGTTAATAAAACAGTCAACAGGTACACAGTTAAACAGCCTTCTCTGACTTTTGTGCCAAGTGGATTTTGAATGTGACTATTATACATTTTATAAATTAATAAATAATCATATCTTTAATAAATATATATATTTTTCCTACTGTGGCAGAATATTCACATGTCTAAATTTGGATCATCCACTTGAGTCACACCTTCTGTAGAACATTTGCTTTATATAGAAAATCATCTTCCCACCCTCATGTCACTCAAAAGTATTTTTTTCCCCTGAAACACAAAATATCAAAATGTAAAAGTTGCTCTTTTCCATACAAGAAAAAATACCAGTAAATACTGGTATACTGGTATATTACAAAAACATTGAGGGTTAATTATGAAATACATAAAAATTGACTGTACATACAGAGTATAATAATAGTAATAATAATAACAATAATAGATAATAATAATTATTATTATTATTTATTTTTAATATGATACCTATAAATACTGACACACATATAAATATATATCTGATTGCTCTATTAGACCAATACATCTAACCCCTAGTAAAAAAAAGCCTTTTATACAACAGCATATAAATATATGCCCAGTCCTGTATTTAAACTTCACTGTCACATCTATAATTCCATATTTTCACACTGCACATGAAGATACTGCCGGCCAATCCATCCACATGCACATGTGGTCTGTCTGTGCAGTGTGTGTCTCTGTGTGTGTGTGTGTGTGTGTGTGTGTGTGTGTGTGTGTGTGTGTGTGTGTGTGTGTGTGTGTGAGCAGCAGGTGGAGTTCTGAGTTGATGAGCTTGTCATAGCTGATTATGTCACTGTGGGGCTAGCCTTCAAAACTGACGGCAGAGCTACAAGAGCTCTTACACGTCTGTCAACACACAGTGGAGACAGGCTGTTTTAACAATCTCACACACACAGAGGCTCATGGGAAAAGCTATATCTTCCCTGTGAGGCGGTCCAGGGCAGTTAGAGTGGTACAGTGCTGCAGGATTTCAGGAATGAGTGGAGTCTGTTTAAAAGCACGGGCGAGCGCTCTTAGACATGAGCACAGAGGAGTAGCTAATCGCCCTGTGATCTTTTAAACACGCTATGCTATGTTCAACGGCAGCTTGAGAACTCATTTAAGGCCTCGGAGGAGAGCGGGAGGGGCGAATGTGCTGAAATTACCCGCCGCTAAACTGCTAAAGTCAGGCTAAAGCGCTGATTTATTCAACAGAGACAAAAGACCAAGGGAGGGTTTTAAGAGATTCATATCACTGCCAGAGTCTCCTCCAAGGAGCTTTGTGTGGAAGTGTGTGTGTGTGCGCACGCGCGCATGTGGTTTGACTGGTCTTTTTTTTTTTTTTTTTTTTTTTTTTTTACACAACCGAAAGCATGCGAGAGAAACTGTATTTAATGCTTAGAAGCAAAAAGCAGCAGCGTGTGTGCGCGTCTCTGCCCACTTCTGACAATCAACTTTCAAAACAAACCAAATGACCAACTAGGAAGTATCATTTAGCAGAAGCAATTTACAACACACACATTTACTGGTAACCTTGTCAACAAAATTGCCGATTAAAATGTTTGGCGAACCAAAAGTATATTTATAAGCCCATAATTGTGCGTTCATTAAAAAAAAAAAAAACACATTTTCGTCAAAAGACAAAAACTATGATTAAAGCTGTGTAAAAATGAATAATGCGCATATTCCAGAAACGGCCTGCATGCTGCCTTCTCGAGAGCATTATAGTCATAGTCCAGCGGGGTTTGAATCTACAACCTTTACCGGCCTAGATCATTTAATCATTACGCTACTCAATCCAAACAGTGTTTCTGGGGCCTGTCAGGCCTCACTAGAGCTGCTCTCGCATTAAACACTCTTTGAAAATGTCCCAGTACCCTCTTCTCTCCACCCTCCCACTCCTCCCCCCCTCTGTGAACGCACATCCTCTCCCAAGCCTCTCCCCAGCATTTGGGTTATTATTACTATTATCATTATTATTTTGGAAAAGCAGCGCTGTGAGCGTATTGCGTCAGGGCCCCGTAAACAAATCTATTATTGGTGATGAATTGTATAATAACACGGGCATAATGTGTTTTTCTCACACTGAAGTGTTTTGAGGTGCTGAACTGGAAAAAGTCCCCCGTCTGTAAAATTTGAATAAACGCACAGAAGACAGGAGAATATCATCAGCTCTGTGGCAGAGGCTCATACATGTTTTTTCATTATTTTATTTTATTTTGGTTTAGGTATACATTTTTATTTAGTTAATACAATTCTTATTAACCAGATCTTTTTATGGCATCAGCTTGTGTCAGTTTGTTTTAGCTTAAAGAAGCCCAGAGCACTTACGTAACAAAAATAGCATCAAAACTGGGGAACAGAAAAACAACATTACCGTTCTTTTTTCCTTTTTTATTATTTAAGTGTAACTTGAAAGTATCTTAAGTTCAGTACGGTGATATTTATTGTGAAAAATAAAAATTGTATTGTAAATGTATAGACACATTATACATACATATTATACATACACACACACACATAAATATATATAGATATATATTTTATTTATTTATTTTTTTAAATAAATAAAAGTTTACAATATAATATATATATTTTAATTTTTATATATATATATATATATATATATATATATATATATATATATATATATATATATAATAATTTTACACCTATTAGTTGCTTATTAGCATGCATATTACTATAATGTCAGGAATATTTTTTATTAGGATTACCTCTTTACATTTAAAAAATGACCATCTGTCAGAGTACAGAATACTGAATACTGAGTACTGTTTTGAGCACATTTAGCTAAAAATTATAGACTTAATGTCCTGTGCAACACCTGAATGAGAACTCAGTAAAAACTCTCAACAAGAACGCTCGTGGTGTATTCCAGTAATTGAGTATGTAAACGCATAATATTGTAACCAAGAACTATGGGCCACAGTGAGGCTTAATGTACACAGTAATAAAACCCTTTCAAAAGCGCCTTAGTGCTTTTCTAGTTGAATGGTTACACACTACACTGATGTAGCTGTCTGTAATTCAACTCTATGAGTTAAAAATCAAACACAGTGTTGGAACGAAGGCCGAGCAGTTGGCGCATGACATCATTTACTAATCTTCATGTTTACCTAAACCATAATTTTCTGTGTCTCATAAAAATGCTGTATTTATTACCGAATAACTTACATTTGAAACATTTCCTTATTAAAGCAACATCTTTGAATACAGTACGGAAATCATATGGGAAAACTTGAAACATCTATGTTTTTTTGTTTTTGCATACACACTCTTTCATAAGCTTCCAGGGGAAAAAGCACAAAGCTGCCACTGGGGTGCTGCCGTAAAAACCTAAAGATAGACCTTCATCTTTGTGCCTTATTTACTTATAAATAGTACATATTAGTTACCCAAATTTAGTTCTTTAAAAATACATATTAGTACCTAAGGTGTACATTTTAGTATCTTTTGAAAGGTTTTGTACCTGAGTTTTTCACTGACTGGAAAAAAGAACTGGATACATTCTGATATATTTCTCTATTCTTGTTATATATATATATATATATATATATATATATATATATATATATATATATATATATATATATATATATATATATATATATATATATATACATTTGAAAAGACGTGAGGGTGAGTAAATGATGATTTCATTTATGTCATTTTCATTCAAGTCATTTTCATTTCACTGGCTTACAGTTTTTAACGCAAAGATAAAGCGTCCTCTAATGGCAAACATATTTTTTGAGGCACACTGTAAACACGTCTGGACATCTTTTGTCACACACACCCACGGAGCAGATTCATGCATCTACAAAACCATATTACACACTGTTACTCACTGCTTTTCCCTACATCACCCTTACAGAAAACACACACTCACACTCTCACACAGTGACGTGGATGGACACCCACACATCCTGGCTTGTGAGCCGGGTGTTAAATGTGGGAAACCGCGATGGCAGGAGATCGCTGGCAGGAGTCGAGGACGATCCACAGAGAGAGAACCGTGTCATGTTTTCTTTACTCCAAAAAGCTATTACTGCCACCTCTGATCTGTGCAGTGCTATGGGTCCTAGATGTTAATGTTTATATATTCATGACTTCATTTTTGGGCAATAATTAGTAATTGGTTATGCTACAGTCTAGATACAAATAACCTTAAAATGAGAGCCAGTCAGAGGCATCTGCCAACCATTGGCAACAGCAGTCAAAGTTAGTGGTAATCCTAATATAGCCACTAACTGTACCTGCGTTTCTGCAAATCAGTTACAACTATTAAGCTAATGTTACATCACCTAATTAATATTCATGAGGCAGGATGATACGTTTACATTTACCAGTTGGCAAGCACTTTCACTGGGGGACGGTAAGATGTTCAGAAATACATTTCTTATGCTCGCCAATGCTGTGTTTTGGTTTCTACACATTTTTTCATTTTTCAAAAAAAAAAAAGACTACTGGAGCTATTTAACTATTTTATTTAACCATTTAAGTTAAATAAAAGGCTGAATTTATTTGTCTAAAAATACTGTGCATTATTACAAAAATATAATATATTTATACATATATATATATATATATATATATATATATATATATATATATATATATATATATATATATATATATATATATATATATATATAGTGATCTGTTACTGAAGAAAACCAACTGGTTTCAGAAACTTTTATATGTCATTTTTATATCTTTTATTTTTTTTATCTTGCCTGATAAAGCAGCATATGTGAGCGGAGCATTGCTTTATGTACAGCCGTTACTGTATCAACCTCTATTTCTGCCGCTCAAAATGTGCCTCTGAACATTAGAAAGGTCTTTATTGTCATATATGTTTTTTTTTTAAAGCATTAAAGGAACACTCCACTTTTTTGAAAATAGGCTCATTCTCCAACTACCCCAGAGTTAAAAATACTCTCATTCCGGCTTAATAATCAAGGAACTTTGCTTCCGTAGCATGGCCGCAGCAGGTGCAATGATACGATATCACGCAGCTCCTTTGGAAAATAGTCCCCAGCTTGCGAGACACGCTCCTTGTGCAAGCAAGAGAGTCTGGCTGTTTTCAAGCTCTGCGTGATATCACTGCGCCTGCTGAGGCCATGGTACGGCAGCACAGTTCCTTGATTATTACGCCAGAATGAGAGTATAGTTCCTAATCATATCGGCCTAGAAAATCGCAACTTTTCACTGTCCATCAGGCTTAGTAGACGATGTAACTACAGAAAATATTTAAACCTACAGAAAACATTTTTCGACAAGGTGCTTCTGGTCTAATCAGATTCAATGATCTGTGCTAAGCTATGCTAAAAGTGCTATCGCCAGACCCAGAGATCGGCTGAATGGATCCAAAAACTGTAAAACTCAACTTTTCCAAAATAAGTGTTTTCCCTTAATTTACAAAAGCATTCATTTAATATAACTTTTGAATTGTAACGTAAAGCAGCTTACAAGCTACACACTTTTTAAGCACACTGTGTTCCCTACAAATCGAACCCATGGCTTCTGTGTTGTTACTGCCGAGCTGTATCCGCTGAGCTAACACAGTGACTAAAACAGGTTATTTAATGTGCATTTTTCAACGAACTCACCATTTTCCTTCGTTAGGTGTTATCTACCACGAAACAACTTCTAGGTCGCTTCTCTACAGCCTGTAATCTCCGCCAAGACTGAAAAGTCACCAGAACATATCTCTGAATCAGTAATTCTTCTTTGCTGAGCTCAGAATATGTTTTTTACGCTTAAAGTGTTCATTCACGCTCTCTTTCCCACACACACACACACACACACACAGAGAGAGAAAACAAACACACACCCGCTAACACTGGGTGGAGCAGATGCTGTTTAGCTGTGGTAATTTGAATATATTTTTGGGTCAATCGTGCACTCGCAAGAGACACATCCACGCCTTCCATGTGCCGAACAATTTAAATTTTTAATACTCCATTTAAATATATGGGCCACCTCTGCGGCAATCTCACAATGCCAAAAGCCCCTCTGATTTATGTGAGCCAAACAAAGCCACGGCGCCACGCTCTGATATCTGCTCTTACCTTCCCTGCTATTGTTATCTTTAAACCATTTCACCTTAAGGAAGAATCAATAAGAACAATTATTAGAAGAAGACACTACACACAGCTGTCTCTCTCTCCTCCATCTTATTCCCTTTCTTTCTTTCCTAACCTCCTGTTTTTTCTCCGTTCTATCTGTCTCTCCCTCGTTCCGTCTTTCTCCTTGGCAACTCACAGGGTATAATATTTAATTACGCTTTATAATTTATGCAGGTTATCAAAACTGTGAGAGCATCATTTTATGTACATTGGGCAAATTGCTTTTTTCCCCTCCTTTTCTTGAGAATGGGGGTGGGGGGGGAGACGAGGGGTGATTCTTTGCAGGCATAGACAAAGATATTGAAGCTGGGTGCAAATGTGAAATGAATAAACAGGGTGGATCTCTTCTTCAAGGCCCTAAATGAGATCTGTAGGAAATAATTTAAACCAGCGATAGGACCATTTATCATTGAAGGAGAAAAGAGAAAAAGAGAGAGGGAGAGAAAGAGAGAGAGAGAGAGAGAGAGAGAGAGAGAGAGAGTAGTGCCCCTGGCCCTGACTGCTGCAGCCAGCATCCTGCCACCATAAAAGAGCCATTACTGTAAACAGACACTGGATGTGCCCTCCTCCAAGTCAAAGGAGTCTCTACCCATTCACTTGTACAGGTACGGCCTGCATGCCGCAGCTCGGCACACTCCTCTGAGACCTGCTGTTAGTCACACTGCCTTTCCGCGAGACGTAAGGAACCGTCACAATTCACTTTGCCTGCATTTGCGCAAAGGCCTAATGTACAGATCATACATTTTGACATGTGTGCGATTTCATTTCCAGACTGTGTACGTTCACTTAAGACATAACCGACTGTGCTTGCATTAATATCCCGCCTAGACGCACTAGCCTGACAACAGCACTACGTAGCGTCATTAGTTAGCTGCTTTGTAGCAAGTGTTTAACATGAACATCACCGAATATTGAATTATTTTGCATGTTCTTGTTTTGCTGGCATCTTGAGATATTCGTGAGAACAAGAAAATTTAAAGAGATGTAATACTTTGTGACATTCGCGTTTAACACCTAAGAGTAATGCTGCTGAAGACAGAGGTATAATTGTGCGATTTCATTCTTATGATATTTCTAAGAACGTTATGCAAAAAAAAAAAAAATAAATATATATATATATATATATATATATATATATATATATATATATATATATATATATATATATATATATATATATTATTTTAATAAATAAACAAATTAAATGATTAAACTAATTAACTAACTAACTGGGAATTTTTATTTTAAAAGAAAAATGCATGTAATATACTTACAATGTTCATCTTTGCATTCCTCCATGATTCACATATGAATTCCTGCTAGCCTCAGACTGATGATGTTTGACCAGATCTAGTTTATTTGTCCCGCGACAGGAAAATAAATAAATAAATAGAATCCAATATGAGTGTTTAGATCAGACCAAATGTCACATGAACTTTCAACATGCTGTTGAATGTGAGTTACGTGCACATTCAACAGTATTTAATGTCACATCATTCTCCAGAAATCATTCTAATGTGCTGACTATGATACTAAGAAACATTTAGTTTTAATATTAGATTTTCCAGAGATCATTTGAACATGCTGACTTTGATATTAAGGAACATTTCTTATTAGTATCAATCAAAAAAATGGTGCTTCTAAATATGCATCAAAAGAAACCAATTTGTAACATTATAAAAGGCTTTAACGTGACTTTTGATCATTTTAATGTGTCTTTACTGAATAAAAATAAAATAATATCATCAACATCTTACTGCGCTCAAACCTTTAACTGGTAGCGTATGTATAAAAATTAGAACTACGTTTGAAAATGCATCAAAACAGATGCAAAGACAATTGCATGTTACATATTTTTGCCGTTTACACACACGCATGATCTAAGACAAAATAACAGATTAAAAAATAAATAAATAAATTCTCAAACTTGCCCAGAACAGTAAAGAAAACTACTAAACATGTATAAAAATCAGAGATACACCATCTGAGAACTTTGAACTTCACCCCGATGTGAAAAAAATGGCCAGTTTTAGCATCTTTGTTTAGTTTAAAGTGCATGCTTTAACATTCATCTAATGCTGGCAGGCTTGTTGAATAGTGCACCTGTGTCTATAATCCATACCTACCCCAGCTGTCTCGCCCCAATCCAGGTGTGTCTGTTTCACTGGATGCTACTATTAGCATTGCTAATGATCCAAATCTCCATACTTCTCTATATAATTAGCGGTAAAGATGACAAGCGACAGTCAAAAAAACCCTGTGCTTTACTTTAGAGCAGCGATCAGCTGCACGAGGAGGAGAAAGAGACATACGCAACAACAGAGCTTCAACACTTAATGGAGGATAGACACACATCTTATCATTTTTTTATATTAGTAGCCAGTGGCCACAAGCAACTCAAGACTTTTTTTTTTTTTTTTTCAAATGAGAAAACAATAAATCTGACACTAATAACGACAATGTGAAAAGCCAAGAGTCATTGAAGCATAGATTATTTTTCTCTTAATTGTATTCAGTGCTCTCAAAAAATGGCACCAGGCCATAAACAGCACATTACGCTCATTTATAACTGCTTATGCCATTTTTAAAGATTTCTCATTGTTATTCAGGACAGGAGTTTTCAACCTTTTTATTCCAGGGAGGCCCAAATAAAATCGTCACTGTGCGAGGGACCTCATCCTATACTTTAAAAAGCAACTGTATGTTTTCATATGTAAAGCATCGGAATGTATAAAATATCAAATTAAAATCTAAAAAAATCCATGATTGTTTTTTCCTACCCACTATAGTACTATTGATGTAATATTTACTTCAAATTAGTTTTTGTTATTTTCAACTAATTTATTTATATACATCGGTGTGTAAATAGGTGAAAATGAAGAAATTTTGTGTAAATCATATCATACGTCTATATTTAATAATAATTAATGATATCTATAATTATACATAATTCCACAATATTATACCGTTTTTTTAACCTCAGTATTTAATTTCAACTAACCTTGTTTTTTTCTTACCAAAGACCCCTAGCTCTCCCTTGCGGGCCCCTGGGAGCCTTCAAACCCCAGTTTGAAAGCCCCTAATTTAGGAGCATATTTTTGTTCCTATTAAATTTTGCGTGAACCATGTTAAAAACTGGATCCCCTGATAAAGTTGCAGGCTGATGTGTGTGCATGTGCGTTTGACTCCCCGCGCTGTGTTTTGGGCTCTAGGGCAGCCCGGTCTCTGGGGTTTCTAAATGTCAACGACCTGAGGGCCTGACTCTCTTTCTAGCATCCCTAACACACACATCAGTCAGCCTCTGATTCTGCTCTCTGCCTGATAACACTCGCTCATTCATCATGCTAATGAATCAAGCAAATTCATCATCTATCTCATTCCACTTTCGGCACTCAATGTACACATTCGCTCTGCCTCTGAAAAGACTAGGCCGCTTCGGCTTGTCTCCTTCCCCTTTCTGCTGTCGGAAGCGCTGGAGGTGTAAGATGAGAGGTGTGTGTGTGTTGTAGCGCGAGGAAAAGGTTCAGTCTATGTGTCTATCTTGTCTCAGCCTCTGGGAGTTGATACCAATCGGCCCCCACCTGCTAAACTTACTGACGTGCCTCCGCTTTGCCTTCTGCTCAGCTTGACTAACATAAATATGTAATTGGAGCACAAACAACGATGAGTGTGTGGGTATGAGTGTGTGTTTGATGGGGGAGGGTGTGTGTGTAAGTGAAAATGTGGTTTAAATGCTGTAAGCCCTCACTCCCTTGCCACCTTGCCTAACAGTCTTGTGTCAAGCGCATTGGGAGCGTTGTAAAGATCAGGAGTGTGACAGTGAGCATGTGAGACAGGCACGCACGCACACACACACACACACACACACGGCGCAGCGTGAGGGGCAATAAAGCAGCGTAGTGACGCGGGTAGGCAGATGAGAGGAGAGCGGAAACGTAAAACAGCATGAGGACTCGGCTGGTGACGACATCCTAACGGAGGTTAAACAGGCCCCGATTACCTTGATTTATAAACCTCCAGCAGTGTCAGAGAGAAAGAGGGAGAGTCAATGGGGCACTGGTTAATAAGGATGTGTGCGAAGATGAAAAGGAGAAATATTTGTAAAAATCTAGATTAAACAGTACAAAGTTGTAAAGAAAAAAAACATTAAAAAAATAAATAAATACTTACACATACACTCACACACCCAACCACAAGCACATAAACATATGTGTGTGTGTGTGTGTTTTTAAGGATAAGTTCAGAATGCCAAAATGACAAGTTAAGCACCTACCAATATTCAACAACTGTTACATTATTATCATTATCATTATTTATTATTATTACAACTGCAGCAAATGAATCGGGAGGGAAGTAAGAAGATATTTTAATTATTTACTAATAAATTAGTGTTTTTCTGTGAGTTTGTGTCGTAAAGATGAATAACGACATGTCTTTACAGAGAAGTTATTTTTACAAATTATGATTAGGCTATAATGAAAGAGGTTTTGAGACATTTGTAACCAGGCTGTTCTGGGTCACCAGTGACTTCCACAGTTGAAAAAAAAATACTTTGGAAGTCAATGGTGACCCAAAACAGCCTGGTTGAAAATATTTTCAAAAATTTTCAGTTTTATGAATTTTTTTGGGAGGCAAGAGGGAGGGCTTGTTAATCGTGAGAATTTGACCTTAAAATAAAAGGGTGACCACAATGTTAGGCAATTTGATTTTTTACAAAATGAATGTGTGCTTATCGTGGTATGTAAGATCTTACAAACTGCATTATTAAATTACTTAATAGATCTGAAGGGGAAAAAGTAAACAGCACATCATTGACCCAAATACATATAAACTGTAGCAAAAAAAATGAGAGGAAAGCTTAGAAACTTGATATGAAACATAAGAAGTGAGGACAGAGCGAGTGTTGGACAGAGGGAGATTGAGAGAAATGAAGAGTGGTTTGTCTCACTGCTGAATCTGTGAGAGCAGAGGCGTCCACTAAAGTGCCTGAGGGAGTTTGGTCCTTCTGCTCTCTGTCTGCCTCTCTCTCTGAGACTAAGACCCAAATTCCTCATGTCTATGAGAAGGAGAAACAGAAGGAAAGAGAGTGAGAAACCCAGCATTCCTTCAGCAGCCCAGCGCTGCGCCGCTGCCACAACAAAAGAGCCATTCAGGGGGGCCCCGCTTTAAAAAGTTGAAGAGTATGTCTAATTTTGGTCAAAGTTCATTAGAAAGCACAAAAGCAGGAGCTCACTCAGAACATAAGGACAGTCAGAGAGGCAAGTGCTTCGTGCCAGCGCTGATAAGACGGGACGGGCGACTACAAAGCGCTCCTTAAGAGGACTTTGAAAAGGAGGGAAGGAAAGAGAGAAGCAGAAAGGAAAAAAGGAAAAGGGGAAAAAAGAAGGGTCTGCATTCTCCAATTGGAATATGTCACGGTTTTAATGCAGTCATGTCAATGTGTATTAACGCAAGGGGTTAAACTAGTAGAGGGCAATATTTGAATATAATATCAAGCAAAAGAACAGCTAATAGCTGTGAAAATAAAATAATAAGCGAACATGTACTTTCAGAAAAAAAGAAAAATGTTCAATCAAAATCATTCCGTGATATGAGAACGTGCTTTTTGAGAATTAAACAAACTGTTTCTGTATTGAATGCAGATTTTTAAAGGCATTTCCACAGGGCTCCAAAGGAGAGGCCGCCAGTGGAGATGGCCTATAATTGCTAAAGCGAGTCCTAGTGTTGTAAATGGATATTGGAGATTAGATCTCCCAACTGGAGGGGCATGTCATTTTCCTATTTTTCCTCCTATTGATTTTGCTTGCTTTTATACTGTCATGGCCAGAGAGGTTAACCCATTCTTCGCCGGGCAAGCCAGCTACTTGGAACCAACAGAAACCGATGAATGACCTTTTAATTGGTGGACTAGTTGGCACCCGCAGATCAATTCAATCAACCTGACAAATTTCCAGTTTAAACAGGACCAGAACGCAGTCCAAATCAATCAGCTTGCTTCTGATCAGGTAAACATTAACCCTTTCCTCCTGCTTTGTGTTTGTACTACAGACAGAGCGGCATATTTCAGACATGTTTCATTTCATTGAACACACACACACACACACAGCACCCTTTCCCTCCCGCTGAGTGTGTGCTGGCTTATAGGAGCCATGCTCGCTCACTCCTAATCTCCTAATCAATAGTGAAGGCTCCCAATTAACCAAGGCCTGAAAGCCTCATATGGCCCCCCAGCATCGCTGCCATGTGGCTCTTCCCTCTCTATCTGTATGTGTTTGTGTCACATGTGCAACCGTGAACCCATCCCCCAAACGTCGTCTCGAACAGACAAACACACAACACGCTGTGTTCGCAGAATCAAGTGGTTTACAGGCAACTTAACCCTCTTTCTAATACACATTCCCTCGCTCCTACTCTCAGTAGCGCCACGGGCTTATTTTAAGTGTCTCTTCTGCTGGATTATTTCCTGATGCTGTGGGCGATGTTTGGTGTGACAGCGGCAGTATGTCAGCGCCTGATTTGACTGCAGGGCGAGCGTGTGTTTATAGTGAGTGAGCGGTGACAAGGCCTTATGAAAGGTGACTTCAGGCTCTACAAAACAAAACAAAAAAAGAGGAGGGTTTGTGACTTTTCCTTTTCAGGGACAATAGCGGAAAAAGCATCCACTCCGCAGCTGAAAGAAGCATTTAAGTGCCACCTGCAAGCCTATTAACCGAATATGCCTAGCAACAGAGCGTCTGCCTTATTGTTCCATGCACAATCCCTTCCATTAGGTTCACGCGACATGTCTGTTTTAACCAGCACCTGACATTTAAAGGTAAATGCGAGCCAAGAGTGCTTAACTAGTCAGAGATCGGTTTTATACGCGACTAATTATTAAGAGTAGAACAGTCCGGCGGCATGTAGCACGAGGGATCAGCGTTTTGGATTTGTAAGGTGAGATGCTCACGTCTGACTTTATCTCCTGCTCCCTGTCCCCTCTTTCCATTCTTTGCGTTATTTTTACGTCTCCCTCAGTGCCCGGAGATAACGGCTCGTCAATATTTAATGGACATGCTCCAACGAGAGCATGGCGGCGACAGGGAGTGAATGATATTTTGCTGTCAGAGGCCTATCTGATCAGGAGCTGTCCACAGGGGTGCAGGCCCTTGAGCCGGGATAATTCTCTTAGAGCGGGATGAAGAGTAGGACAGGAGAGAGGCCTCATCTCCATCCAAGCCCCCTCAACCACACACCAATCAGTCTACCACTATGGACTTAGGCTACCATCAGGCTAATGAAAACAAATGACTTATCAAGCTCCAGACAAACCAATTTCAGACATTCATCATGGCCCGCATGGATTTCGGAAATCCTATCAAGTCTGTCCCCCTCTCGTTGTTCTCAGCGCATCTCCGATCCCACATGACTGACTGTTCTTGTCCATTTCCTCATCCGTTTCGGCCTCATAAAGTCTTCTTCGTCTAACAGACATGCGTAGACAGCGACACACAATGCAATAGGGCTCGTGAAGGCTGCAATTTAGCAGCAATTTGGTCACACAGTTTCAGAAACATTGCGAACGCTTTTGGATGCCAGGCTGACGTGTTGGTAAATGTTGTTGTCTCGACATCAGCCAAGATGACATTAGGCTGCGTATCTGCTGAGGGGTTTAAAGGTGGCTCATGAGCGGAGATTGTAGCTCATTGATGCTGGGATAGACATGAGTGATGTTGTCCAACTTGTATAATTGTCAAGTCTCAAAATGAAAGTAGCTGTAGCTGCTGGGAACTGATTGATGGGCAGGTGGCAGGTTGATTTGGACAGGAGGGAAGTTCTCATCAGATGGATGGACCACTGCCAGCCTGCAGTAGGAGAAAGATTAAGGCAGGGAGGAGACTGAGAAACTAAGTTGCAATGCTGTCAAACACATTCACATTATCAGTTGCTTAATATACCAACACAACAGACTTGTATCAGGCAATGCATCAATCAGTAATGCGTTGCCATATATCTTTTTCCAACAAAAAATGTTTATGAGTTATGAATTAATGGTTGTTGAAAACTCATGTAATTACAGTTTTTCTCTTGTGAAGAAAAAAAAATCATATGAAAATAGCACAAATGTATTATTATTATTATTATTATTATTACATGGTGCAATTAGTGCTTGTTCTTATTAGTATTTATAATATATAATTACTTAATAATAATAATAATAATAATAATCTTATTTTTTGCATATAATAATTTGTGCATTATTTTAATAATAATAATAATATTATATTATTATTATTATTATTATTATTATTATTATTATTATTATTACTGTTGTTGTTGTGTTAATGTTGTTATCATTATTTTTAATTATGTTGCCTCAGTATGATTTAAAAAAAACAGTAAAAGTTTAAACCTGTCACACTAATCATTAAAGCTGCAGTGTCAAAAAATATTAAATTATTTATTAACAAAAAGATAAATAATAAAACAATTTTTTTTTTACATAAATGAAATGATAGGACACATAAATGTCCCATGCACCATGCACATATTTACTTTCTACCCTCAGCTCTTTTTGCAGGTCAGCTGTATCTAAACCTGAATCTAAAAAAGGTGAGAGCATGATGAAGAAGAAGAAAAGTGTGCACCCATCAATCATCATTAAGCAGGCCTGACTTTTACTAAAGCCTCTGGATCTTATGGGCTCTTAAAACCTACCACAACAGGCCATATGGAGGGGGCCATACATGACATGTTTGTCTTGGAAAGTGCCTGCAACATGATCACCCAACTGTGGACTAGGAGCTCCAGAACGTGGTCCTGATGTTGAAAATAACAAATACCTTTCTCTAAAAGTGAAATTAAATACTATATGAGATCGCTGTACTGTAACTGTATGTCTTGGGTTCTGTTCTTTAATAGGTTTCATGTCCTTCCCCTCCCTGATCAGAGTGTTAAGAGGAAACAATGGCTAATTACAGAATAAGGTTAGTGAGAATGGGAGAATTGGGACCCCCATCCCCCTCCTCTGTTCTTAATGAGCTCTGGGTCTGACCTTGTACAGCCAACACTCCCTGGCACAACCCTGAGCGTATCAGTGAAGCACGCACACACATATGCCCAGCCTTTTTTTACTAATTGAACTTTCCCTAAACAAGAGTTGTTCTGTCATGCTCACAACTTCAGCAGATACACAACACCCAACAACTAGAATCTTGTTTAGACATCATTTACTCATTTAGCATGTCATTCCAGAACTGTATTATTACTTTTTTTTCTTTAATGAAACAAAGAAAATGGCCAGAATGTCTAAGCGGATAGTGATTCATATTGCCAAGCAATACCGTGAAAGTTAATAAAAGTAGACTATAAGACTTCAGAACGGTCAAAAATTTTAAACCAGTCAGTAATGCTTTTCCATTATAATATTTATGGATTTTAAAAATGTATAAATTGTACAATTTCCAGCAATTTTTTTTGTAAACTCAACTTCAAATCTGTGGAGATAATAAATAAATAAAAATAACAATACAAATTAAATAGCATTAAAAAATATATAAAACGCTTAGATATTTGGCTTAAGTGTGAGCATATGGGTATTTAAAAGACCCAACAGGGTGTTTTTTACGCAGTTGTTTTCACAATTTTAGCAGTGCTGGCAGTTGCACTTAACTCAGTGATGGTAGTGACAGCAGCTGTAATAATGGTAATATAGTAACAGCAATATTTTCAGTTTTAAACATCATTGATAAATAGATATAGCTGTTGATGTAATATTTAGGCTGTAATACTCGAGCCAGTACAAATGTAAGAGGTATTGTGGATCAATAAAACTGCACTGTGCATCAAGCGTTATACAGTCCATGATAATAAACATCCAGCATTAATATACATATTTCTCAAAAGTATATAAAAGGTTTATATTACAAGACAAACAACAGAATCCCCATTGTTTGCAAATTAAGTGCTCCTCACTCGTCTCTGTAATCTTCAACAGGCCTTAAGAGAAAACAAGACCAATGATTCAGCTGCATTTATTGGCAAAAAAAGCGCTGAAATATAACATCAAAACAGCAATTTTACACTTAAATTAATCAGTTTTTCTCTGTATCAAACCAGCAGTGTGTTCAATTTGCAAATCTCTCTCTTTCCCTGGTCTCTCTCTGCCAGGCGTGTGTGGAGGTAGAGGGAAAAAATGCGAGCAGAACCGCAGAACAGTTAATAGTAGCACTGCAATAACAATAAAATGTCATCAATCTGCGGTGCCTCCTGCTTCTGTCACACCAAGTTTGTACAGATTAATGATATTAGGCCCGAGTCGCAGGCAGCGGTCTTAAAGGCACAGCAACCCATGCAAACAAACAATGCCAGCAGAGAGGGAGGGAGGGACAGATGAAAGGAGGTAGGGAGAGATGGCATAGTACTTGCCAGTCACTGGGCTGTAAGCAGATGGCATGATGGAGGAGAGAGAGAGAGAGAGAAAGAAGGGAAGAGAGAGTGGCTGAAGCCATCGGATGGACTGATGTTGGAGAAGGGAGGAGGGGAGAAGGGAAAACAGCCGACAGATGACTGTTCAATTAAAAAGGGCACTTCAGGGTGGAGAGAGGCAAAAGAAAAGGGAACGAGAGAGAGCAAAACAGAGAGAGGGAGGAGGGACGAGGGAGAACGAGAAGGGAAGACACTTGAGGATTGTGTGGAACAGATTACTGGAAGCGTGTGGACAAAACACACTACGCCGTCGTATCCAGAGATTTTCACACTATCACCACTCGCGGGCAATCCTACAAACACAAACGACACGTACACGCGCATATGCGGCGGCTCGGATAAGGTGTTCGCGGCTGCACTGTTTGTGTTTTCATCCATCTGTGTGCCTGGTGGTGACATATCAGCCAAGTGCCTCAATCAATGACACACTCTGGGGGTACTGAGAGCCCGCCCCGTCAGCTTTTTAACCCCTTGCGAGTAACGGATCCGCTTTCAAACTCCCAGCGGTACTGATGCCAGCCACCATCAGCATCACCACAAAATCTGCTCTGGGGCAGGAGGTGAAACAGACCCCACACCTCTCCAGTCCCCAACAGATCTCCGCGAGAAGATCTCCACGTATCCATTACGTACCCTGCTGCGACTCAGGGAGACCGTGGCAATGACGTCTCTCTTTTAGCGCTAACTTTGGAAGCCAAGGTCAACTACTGTATTACCTAAGACAATGTCCAAACGTGTGTGTTAGGTTAGCACATGTCATAAGGCACATTTAGTTACAGTGACACGAGTTTGAGCCCTGTATGTAAAAATGCAGTCGTTATTAGTTGGTCCAAGTACTTCATTAGTATGAGTGTTGATAATCGCTATATTTTAAAATGTATAATGTCATGCTGATAGCATACATACAGTAATATTGTAAATAGTCCGGTATTGTACCTTAATGGGGGCTGCCACAAAAAAAGTTTGTAGAAAGTGCCAATCAACAGTTTGTTAATTTATTCATTTATAAATTATATATATATATATATATATATATATATATATATATATATATATATATATATATATATATATATATATATAAATTAACAAACTGTTGATTGTTAATTTATTAGATTTAGATAGATAGATAGATATAGATATATAGATAGATAGATAGATTAATAGAGTAATTATTTACTCATTGTTATTTACTTATTTATTATTTACAAAATAAACTAATAAAATAAGCTAAAAATAAGTTAAAAGTAAATCTCACTGATAGCATATTTTTATATACGTACATACGCATATAAATATATTTTCGGATTTATATATATAACTGAAAATCTCATTTATCTCATTTATCTCCGCTATCATTACAACCCTAGTGATTAAAGGGTTGACAACAATGTTCCAAAAATTACCTTAACCTGGCATGACTAGTGGGTAGCTGGTTTGTTTGTTGGTCTAGCAGCTGGTCCAGCAGCTTGTGCCGCCTAATGACCATCTTAGACCAGCTAGAAACCGGCAACCATGTTCCAAAACAGTTTGCCGATTAAGCTGGACTTTCCAGCTTTCCTTTAATAGGACAAAACAATAACAATTTTGTCATCAATTACTCACCCTCATGTTATTCCAAACCTGTATGGCTTTTTCTTTCCTCTGTACACCTCAAAGGAGATACTTAGCAGAATGTTCAAGCATTTTTCTAATGGACACCCAGGATGATTTTGTACTTAATATACTAAAAATAATTTTTTAATGCATCTTAATACCAAGTGTACTCAACTATCCTATTTTGGGACGATGTGAATATAAACTAAAATGTGTTTTTAACACATCATCGCGCCATTAAAAAATGTAGTATTCCACTTAGTTGATCTTAAATGTATCTATTAATCATTTTTAGTACAAGATCAAAGCACTTTAAGTACATTATATACATTTTTTTTGTTTTTGTTTTTTCTTTACCTGAGCAACAGTGAGTAATCCATATGCTTAGAAGGATATCAGGATGAATAAAAGTAAATAAATAAATAACTACTACAACAAATATATTTTGGGGTGAACTATCTCTTTAATTCTCTTCAAAATCAAAGCAATCAGCAAAAAAAGTCCTCTGAACTAATCTTATCTCAAATAATGTTTCCTCTCCAGTAAGAGTTTTATTCCCTCCCACTCAAATGATGTGACTGAAATTAAGCGTACGTCCTCAGCAGCGGCTCTCTGGTGATGCAAACTTTTCAAGTGTGCATTGTTTTTGTGGTAAATGTGAACACTAGAGCCCCTGTGGGATTACTGCACAGGTTCGAAGCCAGACATCTGACTTGCCTACGAGGTACCAGGAGAACACTGTTTCTCTATTGCTCTGGTGCTCCGCCTAACCATAACCGTGGTAATGGGTCTAAGTAATCTCTGTAGTACACCTAACAGGAGTGAAAATAAAAGCGGTTCACAGTGAAGGTGATGGCTACATCTCTATTTGTCTCTCTGACTCTCTCATTTGGTTTTCTTCATATTGTTGCAATATCTTCATACGGAAGAGGCGCAGCATGGCCGAATTAAGGGACACTTCAAAGCTTACATGCTGAGTTTAATGACACAAAGCGTAGTGTGTGAGGCCTATTGTTTAGCCTCAACACAGCAATTCCTCCAACATTACACCATTGGATTTTTATGATAAGGAATTAGGGCTGTCCTGTAATTGTGCAGGGGGCTTGTGTAGGACCCAAGAGGATGTGGCTGCCGAGGTGAAGACAGGGATAACACTCGCGGTGCCGCTGCCAACATGAAGGAGACAGAGAAGTACAGAAAAATTACAGCAATATTGTCAGTCGTAAAGGATGTAAGAAACGTAATTCCCTTAATCGGTTTGTTGTTTAAAAAAGGAAAAAGAAAAAAAAGGGTAGTTGGCCGAGATTGCCGTTTAGTACTTCAAAATAGAATGACGAGCATATTAAATGTTAATCTTCGCAAATATGTAAGAAGAGGGAAGAGGAAAAAAGCCAGTGCGTGTGTGGTCCAGCCTGCGGGGACTGTACACAGCCAGGAGAAGTCTGCAGTAGAAGAACTCGGTAAAATTGTCACATGCAGCAGCTGAAGTGTCGATATCAGTAGCACAGGCCTACTAGCCATGTCATGCTACACACAGACACTCACTTTTTGCTACGCCCGCATGAATGGAGTAGAAAAAAAGATTCTAGTTGCCTAGGAAACGCTTCACTCTGATAATTATTACTGTAACTATCTCTGCACACCCCACCTATAATAGAAATGGATCATAAATTATAATCAGACTGGCAGACCTCTGTGGCGAGGGCTACTCACTGCTGCCACCCTCTGGCCAAAGGCTCTCCGCCGTTCTCCGTCCCTGCTGTCTGTGTGAGAGAGAACCGAAGATACCCTGAGAGTTCCTTCTAATTTATGCTCTCCGCTGAACAGAAATTCAAATATTTATGTATTTGATGTTTTTAGACTGTTTTCAGAGAATAATTATTGAGCGCGGAAAAAATGCAGTTAACCGCCAATTGAAATATGGCTTCATGCAGGATTGCATGTCTTTAAATATTTAAAACTAGGAATTCCCTTGGCCATATCCTAAGTAATCAAAAAACAATTAAATATTCTTCCAGTTGAGAAATGCTTTTTTGTTTGTTTATTTTTAAAATAATTTGTGCCTTTAAGAAAAAAAAAAAAAAAAACAAACAAGAAAGTGGGGTTGTGCAATACTTGCAAAGTGAGCGTCCTACTTTTCTCTCTTCCCAAGAACTGGGAGGCAAAAAATAAATAAATAAAAAATATAAACTAAAAAAAAAAAAAAAAAAAAAAAGTCCAAAATAGCAGCATCATTAAGTTTTCAAGCAACCAGCCAAACAGGAAATAAGATAATTATCAGCATGGATTGTCTTCGTTTCATACAGAACTTCAATAAACTGTGCACACCGTCCAATCCTGATAGACATTGAGACAGCTCCTCCATTGTTGAGGGGACGTTTAAACATTTCGGTCTCTTAAAATGATTTAGTGAATGGGACTTGGACAGCGTGGAGATGCCTGGCAAGCAGACGCACGATGGTGAGGCTACAGCTGCCTTAAATGCGGTTCCATGAAATAGAAACTGTCTTAAATCAACCAAATACAGCTGATTTCAATTCAGCTCCCCTTTTGTGGTGTGGAAAAGTGGTTTTGATTCAAGACGAATGTGCAACAAAAGGTCTTCACCGCTGTGCCAGCTTACCCAATTACTGGCAAACTGCTGGGTCTTAAACCAGCTATCACATGTAAACATTTCCTGCAGCCACCACCCCCTCGGTTTTTACCAGGGCACTGTGAGTTCAGGGGTGGGGGGGACGTCTGCTCTGCCATGCCTTCCTCAATCAAACACACTATGCTGAGGTTTGGCGCCCACAGAGGCAGAGTAAAAAAAACAAAAAAAAAGTTAATTCTTTTTTAATTTCTAGAGTACCGAGCTGACAAACACCACTTATTTTGCTCAGAGAGAGAGAGAGAGGGAACAAGTGGCTCTGTGCATCACAAAAACATCTGACTGTATTTAATCAGTTAGGAGTCTTGTGTCATTTTCACCCATTAACTTCATGTGAATCATGAACAAGTTTCTTCCACTTGTCTCAAAAAGTGCATGCTGCACTTTAATGCCAATTGTGGCTCTGCCATGAATGCACATCGGTTTCAAATTGCACATTCGCAAGGTCATCAAGGCTGTCAGGCATTTGATCTTTAAAGTTGACTTTTGTGCATAAAAATGCACAGAAAGTTCTCCCACAACAAAACTTTCAGATGTCAAACAATGAAACTGCTGCTCCTACACAACAAAAGTGAGTTGGAAAAATTATAACAGCTTTGACAAGTTCCCGAAAACGGAACTCTGAGACTTTCAAGAGCCTCCGTTCACAGAAGTTTACGGCATGTTAGCAATATGTTGGATTCGAACTGTACAATGCAAATCACAGTGGAGATTCTCATTAGTAGGTATTGACAAGCCACATAAAACAGCCTTCTTATGTGCACCCGTTCTCCATGCCAGCTTTTTCGGCTCACCTCTCCTCTCCTCTCCTTTTGTCTCATCTTTCCGCCCGAGCTGTAGCCGTGCATATTTCAGATCGGCATGACAGACAGTGGAAATTATTTATCCCGGGTTCTGAGCTCGTGGCGAGCTGTTTAAGCATTCATACTAACAAAGGGCAGCGGAGTCACAACGAGGCTGACAAGGCCTCTCTCTCTCTCTCTCTCTCTCTCTCTCACACACACACACACACACACAGCACTTTTCAGAAAGACTCTGTTTTTTTCTGATTCTCTGACCTTTGAAGCAGCTTAGGTTCACAAAACACTTCCAAACAGTTCTCTCTAATGGCCCCCTACTCAAACAATCGGCAGAACGCTCCGACCAAGATGATTGATCTCCGACAAGCAGCTCGATGTAGCTCCATGAATCATTAGATCAGCTCGGAGGTAGAGAGAGAGAGAGAAAAAAGAGGGGGAGAGATAGACCAAACCGGTCTGCAAAGGTAACGAAAGATGAAAAAAGAAGGCAGACATATTGCATGCAAATAAGCTTCCAAGCAGCTGAGCATTTCAAAACTAGAAAAAAAAAATCGAATGAATGGTGTATATTTGACATATGAGGGAATGGAGCTTGGGTCTCATTTTATTGTAACTCAACACAAATGGAGATCACTAGGTTGCTACATATGTAACTGTTTTTTATATCTGTAGCGTTTAAGCAGGCAATGCTATCCCATCCTGAGCGCTGGCTGTGCTGGTGGGGGGCGAGCATAAAACAGAGCAGTAACATGCTGTTGAACATGTTATAATGCCCCAGGACAGCAATATCAGAGACAGGGCAGAGGGGTGTGAAAGAAGAGTAGTACACGTCTGTCTTTCTAAAAACAAGGGATACACAGAGGAAAAATAGACAGAAAAAGAGAGCAAAAAAGTAAAAGAAACCATGAATGATTGTAAGAACAGGACGGGCAACAGAAAGAGTAAGCAAAATAGAAATCGAAAGAAAGCAAGTAAGTAAGAAGGAAAGAAAGAGGCATACAAAGGAAGTGGAAAAAAATTGACATCTGAGACAGTGTGGCTGACTGTTAAATGTCCTTGCCTTTTCCTGCTCTTCATTGAACTATCATACAGCATTTCTGAGGCAGTGCCAGTCTTTCATGTAGAGTTGTGCCGGGCTGTTGCAAGCCACTAAGGGCACTGTAAGCAAAGGTCAACGTGTGTGAGACTGCAGGAGACGACAACAAAACAGCACATATCGGTACCTACATACGTACACGTTTTTAATACATAATATACAAACATACACTCAAGTAAACCGCTTTGACTTTTTGCCATTTTATAGAAAGAGACCGTCAAATAAGACATGAAAATGACAAACAAGGAAATGACATGGACACTGATCTGGGAATTGCGTAGTTTGAATTTGATATATATTTTATTACTAAAAAAACCCCCATTAAAACATATTTGTTCAACACAAAGGTGTCACGCATGTAGCATCAAGGAAAAATACTCATTTAAAGCACTGCATTAAGAGAGTTGTGGCCTGCGTGACCCTTGCCCGTCTCATTTTGCTCTGGACTTAACTGAATCTAAACGCTATATCAAAGCCAGCAGATGCCAGGACACAGAAGTGGTCTTGTCTATTGCAGGCAGATGCGGGCAAGCAGAAAATGAACAAAAGCTACCCTTGTCCCCTCCAGTGTCACTGTGTGAGAAAGACTCACAGCGTGTCAGACTGGCAGTCAGGCAGCACCGCTGGAACCAGCCACAGGACTGTGGACAGGAAAGACAGACAGGTTCTTCAAGCATTCCATGTCTGTTCATCTTTGCCATGTTCAGCTATTTTGAGCCCTCATCAGGTAAAAGATTGCATGTTGCCTGTTGTCTCTTTCTAGAGCACACAAAAAGCATGGATGGACAAGGAGATGTGAAAGGGAGGAAGTGGATGTCACAAGAAGCAGCTGTGCAAGACAAAATTTGAATGTAAAAATGTGTAATAATTAGAGCTGTCAAATTCATGTTAATTTAGTGTGATTAATTATCAGAAAATAACCTAAAAAGTAACAATTAATCATGCAAGTAAGTAACACAAATAAACTGCATAAGGAATTGTCACCTTCATGTTTCCCTTAAGAAATATATTAAACATGAAAAAAATTGACAGATATATCAATATTTATATAGGGATGAATTATGAGGATTAATTAGCCAAATTAAATCACACCATGCAATATATTTTAAATTAATTACATTTTAAATTATTATTATTAATTATTATTATTACTATAATTGTTTGTAATATTATTATTATTGTTGTTGTTGTACAGTTGGGATACTACCAATTATAATTACCCACATAGTACATTTTTCACTGTCAATACCACATACTGAATATTCATTTAGAAGAACAAGGGACAATAGATAATTAGATCAGTGACCTTTGCCCCAGTTCACACACTCTTGGCCATTGAGAGGTCAGAGGTCACATGTCTCAACAACCCTAAGCATGTTTACACAAGCTTTACACAAATGCACGACACACTTCAAGAGGTCACAGGTCAACTTCCTAAACACCTGTAGAATGACTGCTGTTTCCAAATGTACTGCACAGCAAAAAACAGAAACTTTAAAACTGTATACAAGCCAGAGTCTGCAAGTCACACGAGAAGGCGAAAGACAGCGAGAGAGTGCTTAAATCCTTCTAAATAGGAAGCATATGCACCTAAGCATTACAGTATATTAAACACAAATTAAATGAAGCCAGAACTCCAGATACAGAAAAAAGACAGAATAAGAAGAAAGGTGCAAGGATTGAGAATACAAGAATAAGGGAGAGAAAGCAGGGAAAGGAGGAGAGAAAAAGTGTGCTGATCCTCAAACAGGCAAAGAAAGAAAACGAGACACAATGACACTGCTAAGAAGAACAGCAGTGGACAACTCTATGGATTTTTGCTCCCAGTGTAAAGACCAGTGGGATTGTGTGGTGGCAGTGGGTGGGTCCCCTTTAAAACCTGACGTGTGGGGGGGAAGAAGCCCCAAACCTCCCCAACCCCCTCCAGCTGAGCGCCAAGGCTGCACAGATGCAAACTCCCCCCTGACCGTGCGCTTGCCAAGACGAGCTTCCGAACCCACACCAGCTGGGAGCCCTCTGATGAGGCCAACACATCCATTTCCGTGGTAACCGTGCCCCTCTCCCCCTGTCCTCGCCAACGTACACACACACACACACGCACACACACACACAAATACAAACACACACAAAATCTAACTCCCACCCCCCACATCACATATTTGCCAGCAACAATATCACGGCACAGGGGCAGAACACAGCTAAATACTGCCTCCCGTACACACAGGTGACTTTAAGGCTCTGATGAGAACAAACCAACACCATGTTGAAGTTAAAATACATCATGTTTGTCTCCAGCTGAGTTATTCGAGTGTCAGGAAGGAAAAGGCAAAAACATTAAATTCAAATTTGGTTCAGAGCAGAAAAGCTTAAGACAGGAAGCTACACCCAAATGTCAATTCTAAAGCATTTAGGTGTTAGCTCAGCTTTTTTAACTGTATTGACCGATCTACACTTAACAGAAAGGAAAGACATGATGTAATGTTAGCACCGACAGCACCTTATAAAATACAGGCAGTACCACAGTCTAAAACACTGAACCTGTTTGCTTTTTTAGTTTCGCCATTTAATGATCAATTAATGCAGAATCTAAAACACAACGTACTCCTCCTAATCAGTAAAAATGCCATTTAGTAGCACCTTGACTATGACTAGCCTCTGCCAAAACCTTTTCCAAGCTCAAAACTTGTGAGGCAGCAAATTAATCAACAATCTTGCCATACTGGGTGAACTCTCACTGAGATCCCATCAAAAACACATGACTGACATCTGTTGGACCAGCCATGGGCTGAGCACAAACATGTTCTCTCACTCCCTCATGCACTACACAAACACACACACACATCCACTGGCTGTGTTTTACTCAAAGCTATTAGCTTACTCCACTTCTGGCGTATCCATCCTCAGGGTAATCCAGTGAAGGAGAGACGCACGGCTGGGGAATAATGCGGCATTGTTGTGGGAATGTGGAAGATAGGGAAGAGGAGACAAGACAGCATTTATCAAGAGGAGCTGGTAAACATATAATCTCAGTAAACTGCCAAGGTCAGGCAAACTGCACCTGGCAGACATGAAGTGTTGAGGAATGGAATGGCATGAAACAGGAATTCAGATCCTGGAACAGGATCAGTGGCTCCTCCAGGTAACCTTGGGGTCTTTGTGCTCTTAGAAAGAGGACACCCAGTTCTGCACAACACCCACATACATTTATCTCGTCAAGTGTCCTGGTTTTAAAATGGTGGTTCGACGGCTGCTCGTTGAGTTTTTTTTTAAGTGCCAGGGCCTCGGAGTGTGCTACACAAAGCCGGTAGCGGGCGTGCTAACACCAGAGCTGTGCCAAGAACAACAAGCCAAGCAAGCAGCTGTGCACTAGTGGGATGGCTTGCCCGAGGAATCAAAGATTGCCGCCGAAGAAAGAAAAACAACATTTCAAAGAAGTGGCCCTCTTTATTGCCGTTAGTCAAAGTCTGGAAACAAAGAGACACAATCACAGGCCATGAGAGAACCCAGTGTCCAGATCATCTTGAGAGACCGCTCAGGGTTAGCTTTAGCGGGACAACTCCCCCTCATTCAGAAGTGTTAATGAGCTTTGATCAGGACATGCAGATGAAAGATAGGATGAGTTAGCAGGCTAGCAGATGGGCGCAAACCCACTGAGATCTGAAAGAAATAGTGCAGCAAGAGCTAAAGAAGTAAAAGAGATGATATGAGGGATAGTCCACCTTCTGTCCAGACAAACACCATGGCGCCTTGACTACAAGACCTCTGTTTTCCCAACTGAAAATGCCTTTACCAGTCAAGCCTTCTTGAGTGCAAGCTACGAGTTAATGTTACATTCCAGTTAGTCTGTGCTCCTGGAGGAATTTTAGATTCCAAATGCACATACGATATCCAGTCTTTTCACTCCATTACAGTAAAGAGAGAGTGCTCTTAACCATTTCAGATGTTTCCTAAGGCATAGCACCTGGGGCTCCCCTATCGAAGAATCACTCAAAGATCAAACGGCTAATATTCTTTGCTGTAGCGAAACCACTGCATTACCACCTAATGTCTCAGAATCACATTTCCGCTCTCACTTTATGCCATCATCACTAAAAAGCTGCATTATCTTTAAAGCTCCAACCTTAAGAGAAATAAAAAGGTGGGAAAAAAAGGAGAAACATCATCTTTTAAGTGGCGAATTTGGTCATTACCCAGGGAAAGAGTAAGAGATATTTAACGGCACGCTGTTTGCCCATGTAAAGATGAGGAAAGTGATAGAAAGGCACGAGAGACGCGGATACGAGTTAGATGAGCGGAGTAAGGATACCTCTCGTTCTCGCGCCTTGGGCGAAAAACACTCAAGCCAGCGGTTAACCTCCATCCCCTCAGGACAGATACCGGAGCATCTGGCTGTTTTTAATACCCTCAGAGAGGACAGAAACGGAGAAAAGGAGGAAGATCCTGTAAAAGCAAGAGGGCGCCCACGTGCCTACAACCTTCCGACTGATCAGTGGCAATAGGCCACTGCCAAAGGCCCGGCTCCTTAGCTCTCATCTCCCATTACTGGGGAGACAAAAGCAGGCCCTGAACTCCCCTTCACCCTAACCAATTACCAGCCCCAAGGGACAAGCCCCGACCGCTCCGAGCCAACCCGACTCTTTTCATCTCTGTCCTGTGCTGTTGCAGCGGATCAGAGCTTGCTGCTGCTGCAACTATTGCACCTGCTGTAGAAACTGTAATGTATTGTGTCAGTTTAACTGTTTGCGGCTAACATTCCTAAAGAAACAGCTGTATCCACTGACATCAATAAAAAAACGAGTTATCCAGTGACCATCTGATATCTCAAGCTGAAAAATTGCCAGAAGTGGCATATAGAAAACTACTTTCTACTTCTAAGGACAGCTGAACAGAGAGCAGCAGCAACAGTTCTTATGACTGATGAAACCCCAGTTAATTCCTGTCAGATATTCTGTATAAAGCCTCCAATGAGCTGTGTTTCACAAAGCCAGTGCACATTGAGTCTTCAGAGGGGACGACTTATCTAAAATCAGTGTTTAGTCCCTCTATTCCTACTGTGGTCTCAATCAGTCCTGCTTCAGCTGAACCTTCTTCAGTCGCCATTGCCTTCTTTCATGATGGATCATCTGGATCATCTGAACAGAGTAGGATGCTTTCTTGTAAATAATGAGTATTCGAATCTGTCATGGCACAATGATAACTTAATCTTGAAAAGGTCCAAATTTTCAAGTTTTTCTCAAAAAATGAAAAAGTATTATACGGCTTTTCCGCCTAAAGGCTCCACTTAAGGCAAATTATCATTTACCTTTCGAGGGCTGCCAGATCATTAGGCAGGGACATTAAAATCAGCCACCGCAGCACCAGAGGGGGCCAAAGTGAACCAGTGCCCGGTACATAGCTGAGCATGCGTGTGTATGCGTGAGTGAGAGTGTGTGTGTCTATGTGGGGGTGGGGGTGGGGGGTGTGCCAGCATGCATTTGTGTATATGTGTGTGTGATGACATCAAAGCTTCCAGCAGTCAAGGGTTTGCCATGTGTCCAGAATCATTTGACATGAGCAGATGCATCATTAAAACCTTGCCACACGCGCAGTTTCCTGTGCCAGACACCACAGCCATTCTCACTCTCGTAGTCATTAGCAGTCTTCTTTATTTCGTCTCTTCTCCGTATCTCACATACATTCTACAACCATGTGCAGGTCCAACAAGGTGAGAAATCTATTCCTCTTTTGCTGCTCTGGCCTTTTTCCGGGGTCATGGGACTTTCAGCATGTATCTGTCAGTCAACCAAGCAGCTGGATGACTTGGACATGTGACTCCTTTTCCCATTTTTTTCTTGTTCTTTCTTCCTTTTTTTCTTCTCTGGCCAGACGGTGGCATGCAAAGCTTCTCTCATTAAATCAAACTGACTGGTCGGGTGTGTGGCGTGGCCAGTGACCACCTTCTGATGTTCAGCCAGGGATATGTGAAGGGACAGACCTTACCTTCTTCTAAGGGGCTGGCATATGGCCCCAGCACAGCTGCTTTACACCTTCCCCTTCTCATCTTCTCCCCTCCCTTAAATCGCTCTGTGTTTGGTCCTTCTCCTCCTCCTGGTCAATGCTACTGTCAAGCCTGAAATCCAGACTGGTGTGCGCACACACACACCCCAAACACAAACCCAGCTGTTTAAGGAGCTACTACCAGACATCGGCGGTCACCACCTTTTTCTCCTAAGGAAAAGGATGTTGTGTCTGTGTAAGTCATGTCTCACTGTAAAGCAAGACTTCCAGGTTTAAAATAACAACTCCAACATTTCCGGGTGAAAGGACAAAGCAAACTGTCCATTGTGGAAAGGGAGAAAAAATGTCCAACGAGTGGTGATTTCTTAACAATGAAGTTAAAAAATATCTTTGGAGGTACACCTGAACAATACAGCAGGAAGGGCTGGGGTGAATACCGCTGGGAAAAGAAGAGCTGGCGCAAGGATCAAAGCTTGGCTTTGACGCGGCTTTGTCTTTAAATGATCCAGACTGTAAACACAAAACATAGGTGCTCTGTGAATGAGGTCTGCCTATCTGTCTATCCATCTATCTCTCCATAAGGCCTGTAAACCGATACATTTCAAAGCATTTTTTCACACATTTAAGCAAGGCTACACATTTTTGCTTAGACAAGCTTTGATTTTAGTTAAATATTACAGCCTTTTTAATCCATTTTAATGACACATGCTCACATTTACAATCCAACTTTGCATCCAGTTTGTTACCTCAATTGAAATTCAAGAACCAAAAGTTTAAACCACCACAAACCTGCGAGGTAATTTAGAGCAAAGCCATCTACGATATATGTTTGTGTGTCATTAAGGTCAGAAACAGGCAGTGAGGGGAGATGCTTTATCAGAGCACTAGATAGACAACAACGACCGAGAGACCTCTAACCAGCCCTATCCAGCCGTCAAGAGCTCGCCGCAGCTCCTCTCTCCTCTGTCTCCTTTACAAGGAGATGAACTCCTGGGCACAATTAAGAAGCACACTCTGAGGACTTTCCTGATGTTCGGTTATAAACTACAATGTGCCTCACATTTCAAAGACAGCAGGTTTTTACTAGGCATGGAAAGCGTGTCGCACACCATACTTCACATGAGTGCCGAGTTTCAGCCGAACAGTGCTCAATTGCACCTGCAATAAACAGCAGATTTATGGAAAATATTTTCATCGTTTTGCCTCTGTCAATGCCACAGTTTCAAATTAATTATTGATTAATCACTTTCTTTTTAAGCAAAAATGCAGACAAGCAATATCAAAGCACAGTGGAAAAAAAAGATTAAACCCCCAATTCAGGTTCGTTCCAATCATTCATAACCGTTGTATTGACAAATACCAACTTGCTAATCACTGAGCTCGAGAAATAAAAATGGTCAGCATTTCCCCCTGGACACACTAAAGCTGAAATATATCAGTTGTCTTTAACAAGCAAATCTCGGAGAACTAGAGTAAGGAGAAAATAAATCCTATATGTGTGTGTGTGTATGTGTGAATGTGTGTGAGTGTGTGTGCTTCTGTTTGTCTGTCTGTATGCATGCAACCGGACAAAACCCCAAAGCGTAATATCAGGACTCATGAAGGCATATGAATGGATGCAGTGGGCAGTAAGGACCCCCGGTGTTGCTCTGGCGTGGTCAAACCAGAATGAAAAGGTCAAGGTAAATTTTAGAGCATGCAAGGGGCTTTAAAATATTCACGGTCAGCTTTTTAGCACATGTGGCCACTCCAGACGTAATGAGATGGGAGTAGTAAATATTTGCTGGTGGTCTGTACCATTCCCATGCGCTGAAGCTTATTTTGAATACTGAGGATGCTGGGGAGGCAAGTGGAGGGGGCACCTGATAACTAATTAGTACATTTGCACAAATAATTAGAATGATTGATTGATTTTTCACAGAGAGGCGTGGGAGACATGTCAAATGAAGATGGTCTGCCGTTAAGGCCTGACTACTGGTGGTCTGTCTGAAATCATCATTCTGAGCATTTGCTGATAATAGGAAATGAGACAGACAGATGACATTAAAGACAGTAGAAAGACAACTTCTCCCTAGAGGTACACTTTGTGAATTGTTCTTGGGGAAAAAAACGGTCATCTTCAAATAACTCTATAAACCTATAACTTGTACAAAAAATATCTAGGGTAATTGTAAGGGTTTAAAGAGAAGATGTATTTTTAGCACTGTACATCCAAAATCAGAGTATTTCAGGCAATTCAAGATTTGAGACCACTGAGACCATTTGAGACTCTTCACTTAAGTAGGCCCGCACTTAATCTGCACTCTTTTACTTTTTCACCGGTTGTGAGGGACAATGTTCAGCAGCATGAAAATCCGGTATTAAATCTCAAAGTTAAAATAATTAAAGCAATTCATAAATAATTAAATAAGTAAATAAATAAGAAGACAAGAATAAGAAGCAAGTATAGTTCAAATCTATTAACATATTTTCTGACATACAGCCCAAGGCCCACAAATATAAAAATTATAATTACACTTTATTTGAATTACTAGTTATTCGCAATGCTCCTTTTTTAACATTCAGCCCAAAAATGTGTTTGGTTACACTTTGTTTTAATAGTCCACTTTAGACATTCTACTGCAGAGTTTCTCATGTTGATTGTTATATGTCGTGTACAACAGTGTTAGTGTTAAAAGTTATTAAGCAAACAGCCTGCTAATACTCTAATGACTGCTACTTAACATGCAGTTGCAATATTACTTAATGTTAATAGATATCTAAATTACTAGTGTGTTTTAATGTCATTTTGATGAAGATTATATGATCGCTGAATAATATCTGTCTTTAAATGCAAGTTATTTAAAGTGTACCTGAAGCATACTTACAATAGATCCACTCCATCAAATATACTTCAGTGTATCTTTAATTGGACTTGATACTTCCATACAATTAAAGTGCATTTAGCAGACGTTAGGCATAATGCTATAGTATATTAAAAGTACAATTGCAGTGTATTTTTACTAAGTACATACATACATATGCAAATATATCTGTAGTGTAGCATTAAATAAGTGCATTTTAAAATCAATTTGTGTACATGTATTTTTCACTAGAAGAAAGGAAAACAGTATAAAATTCAATAAAAATACTTAAGAAAACGTAATGAAATGGAACTTATAAGAGATAAAACTGAACAGTGTAAAACTTTGTACATGACAACCGATAGAATTCTGAGAACAAGAGTTTTATATGAAGTCCTGCAGCTGCAGATTGAGTGCAAGCCTTCTTATGAGACGGTGTGCCAATGAGTCACTAGGTAACAGCATCTCATTTAGAATGAGAGCGAGGTTACTTTAAAATCCGATTTGTATTTTGATTTAAAACCGAAGGGCTCCGGGCTCTAATGTCCTGCTATTCATCTGAGTGATGTTTGTTGTGCCTTGAGCAAAGCATTTAAAACCCAACTTGCTCCAAGGGCACAACAATATGACATGGTTTTCCGCAATCTTGTGGTAAATGCGAGCGGTTTTGATTTTCTTTTCTTTTTTTTAAGTAAATATTCCACACAGCCCATTACCAACAGTCGAGTCTTGCGGAATGCATATAAGGCCACGTCCTACTCCTCTCCCCCGCTGCAGAAACGTGCACGCAGGCTGACGCGCCAGTCTCTTAACATCAGTGTGAACACACACATTACGCTGAGCAAATAGATATTCTCTCTCATTATCCTGTCTTTTAAAGTAAAGGAGAGGCAGGCTGTTTGTGGTGGCCGCACGTAATTTCCCCCTCATACAGAATTCAAATATAGACAGTTAGGAAATAGGAAAGAGGGACCAAAAAGAAGAGAAAATGAGAATGAGAGAGAGAGAGAGAGAAAGAGCGAGAGAGAGAACGGGTTGCTCAGGCACTTTTTGTCGGGAGTGAGCAGACATGGGAAAGATTCGTCTTAATCTTCCTGGATGGCTCTTACCGGGTTACTGTAACTGACACCTCGCTAGTTTTTCGAGGGCCCCTGCGAATCTAACGTATGCCATGAAATTCTTCAGCACTTTGTATAAGTCGCTGAGTGTTTTTTTTTTTTTTTTTTTTTTTTGATGGCGAGGAAAGGTGGAGCGAAGGAGAGGAGGGCAGGACGGGTAGGGAGAGGTGAAAAGGACGTAACTGAAATAGAAATGTGAATTGGAGAGTAGGGGAACATAAGGAGGAGGGGTAGATAAGAGTATAATCCCTCTTATGTCAGGGACAGACTGGAGAGAGACAAGATTAGGCGATACCTACCATACCGTTACAATTAGTCTCAGCCTTGACTTAGTGCTCACATTGAATGCCTCTCTAACAGGGTCAAGGAAAAAATGATTTAAACGTCTATATTTGTGCACTGGCTAAAAGAGTGGCGCACAATTTGTCTCTGTCTCTCTGTATTTTAGCAACATCTGGCAGTAGGAGATTTAGGTTAGACAAGTAATTAGTGCCACGTATTTGTCCTAA